>NC_135718.1:76435149-76744094 GCF_964656455.1 Halichoerus grypus
CAATTTATTAACCCATTCACCAGCTGAAAAGCATTTGGGTTTCTGTTTAGTGGCAATTATAAAAGGAGGTGTTACAAACAATTGCATTTAGATTGCTGTGTGTATGCAGACTTTCATTTATCTTGGGTAAACAACTAGGCATGTGCTTGCCTGCATCAGATTAGTATTGTGATTACCTTTGTAAGAAACTGCCAAACTGTACCAGAGTAGCTGTACTATTGTGTGTTCCTACCACAATGTACAGAGTACTGTTTCGCATTCTTGTCAGCATTTGGTATTGTCAGTTTTTTTTCAAATCCTGCTGGTAGGTGTGTAGTGGTATCTCATTATGGTTTTAATTTGCATTTATCCAATGACTAATATATTGAAAATGTTTTAATGTGCTTATTTGCTACCCATATATCTTCTTTTGGAGTGCACTTACCAAGTTACACTACCTTGGACTTTTATATTTGGATTTTGAACTAGAACTGCCCATTAGCTGTGAATCTGTCTTTCTTTGGCCTCCTAAGCACCCTCCTCCTGACCTGCCCGTATATTTAGAGTTCTGTCAGACTTCGGTCTTGGCCTAGTTTCTCCTACCATTATCTTGAATGTTGTTGCTTTCAGACTTCTTGACTCTTCTGGAACCCTGTTTTTTAAATATGACAATATTATTTGTGGAAATTTACTTACATGTATATCCATCAGAATAGACAGTTCCAGCTATATGTTCCACAGTCACTTCACAGTGTGAACAAAATTCAACTCTGTCTCCTCCTGCCCAGTGGATTTCTTCTTGTTTTCCAGTTTTCTTTTATGGATTTCCTGGTTGCCACAGAATAATGTTAGTTGGCAAAATACAAATGTCTCCACACGCCCCAACCTACTCCCACTGTATAGCTAGGAGACAGGAAACTTCTGTTTCTGTGTAAGTTGGGAGATGACGATTATGAGCAAAAGCAGTTTGGAGCTCACCCCAGAGCAGGAAGTCAGGAGGGCACTGATGGAAGAGGAAGGATGGCGAGGTCATAGTTGTAGAGCAACGTAAGATCAAGTGGGCACAGAGACGCTCACCCTGACTGGGGAGATGCAGGAGAGGCCTGAGACCGTGGGATCCAAGGACTGGCACTGGGAGTAAAAAGGAAGGGACTTCGAATGTGTGCAGGAACGCAGACGGCAGCTTCAAGCAGTCAGCAACACAGAGGAAAAGAAGTGGAATCCCTTGTGTCCTTGGTAGTGAAGGCAATCAGAAAACAAGCAGCTGAAATCAGGTGTCCTAAAGAAAAGAGTACATTTTCACAGAATCTGAAGATGCCACCCCCGTACTGCTGTTTCTTTCAAGAATGTGAATATACTCTGGCAACAGACTTTTTTGAGGAACTGAGGACTGGGGTAACACTTATATCCCTCCTCACCAAAAAATGTTTTATCTTCATTTGATCATGAACAAAAAATGTTACTCAACATGCAGACAGTACTAAAAAAGTAGAATGTGTGAATTAACACTTTGTCCGTTGATGTCAGTACTCCTCCCCCAAACAAACGCAAAGTAGACTACAGATTTCCGATATTAAGGAGTTTCAGATAGGAAATACCTTTAAAACCCAGAGATTAAAGACTCAGAAACTGAAAAACAAGTAGATATAAAATATAAGCAAATTAACTCAGGGAAGAAATAGTAGAACAGAAAATCCTGTCAGGTTAGAAGATTAAATGACAGTGCAGCTCTGGGAGAAGAGAAATGCAAGTGGATAACTGACATGTGGCAGAGGAATTGGAAGAGACCGTGGAGTGGGGGAGAGGGTAGGGGTGCCGATAAGAATGGACAAGGAAGAGGAAGAGAGAATAACAAATAGGACATAAAGTAGAATCCCTGAATAACAAAACCTAAATAGTGGAAGAGAGCTAGTATTTAATCCAGGGAAACTTTCCATAAAGAAAAGGAAAACAGAATTACATACTGAAAAGGCTCTGTGTGCCAGAGAGAACTGACCCAGAGTCTGGCAAACCCCAAGAGAGAGTCTCATAAAACTACTAGACTTACTTAAAAGTAGAGAAAAAAGAGTCCTCTAGGTCACAAGGAAAAAAGTCTACAGCCCTTGCCAAGGAAAGAAAATAAAATTGACAGAATTTTTATTAGCAACATATATATAAAACAAGAATAGCAGAACAGTGTTTTCAAGAAAAAAAGTAGAAGTAAGAATTTATATTCAGCGAAGAAGTTCTTCAAGTTTTCACATTACATGTCAGATTCTGTGGAATATAAGCAAAGCGATGATTGGAGGAAATTTCATAGCCTTACACAGTCCTACCAATAAAAATGAGAGAATGAAAATAATTAGCATTACGGTCCTAGCTATTCTCAAACTCTGTAGATACTGCAGGAGTTATCCTTCCCTTCTCTCAATAATTATTCATTTCCCATGAAGGTATGTTTCTTCCCCCCACTGCTGCTATTTCACATATGCCTCTTAATTTTCTAACACTCCATATTTCGGGTGTGGTATTTGCCTCTTCTACTTCAGTGTCTTCTTCTAAACGACCAGGCTACTCCTGTAACTCTAGCACTTCGTATCTGTCTTTTCAGTGGCTCCCTGTTCTCTGTAAGTGAATGGGTGAACGTCCCAAAGATGTGTAGGACAGCCCACAAAGTGTAAAAATAGTGGGAAATAGCAGAATATCTATTCATATTTCTTTCTTATAAATAGAAAAACAAAACATCAATTTTTAATAAAGACTTATAAACTTATATTTATAAACAGGCACCAATTAAGTGAGTATGCAAAATATATATACAAAATATATTTTAATGGCCCAGAGACACACTCAGAATTATTCCATGTTCTGTCACCTGACTGGACTGTATCACCTTCTAATTAATCTTTCCTGTTCTCATATCATGCCGTCTTATTTGTAACTTTCCTAAACTTGCCATTTTTCATGCATCAAGGCCTTTGCCGACTCTATTTTCTTTCTTCCCAGTTTATGGTAGCTTGACTACCTAGTAAAATCTGATTTGAGAATATACAATGCAAATATCTATCCCCATTTGTGACCACCGTATATCTGGTACATATTTCTATCAGAGCACCTGCTATGCATGTTGCATTCAAGTATTTACATCTTTGCCTCCTTGTCAGAGTGTAAGCTCCTTGACAACAGGAATAGTTGCTTTCATTCATCGTGTCTCCAGCAGCGTTCTAGGCATGGGTGGTATCTCAGTAAATACATATTGAACATTTCATCTATGTACGGAGGAGCAAAGTATCTTAACTTTCTAGAGTAAACTTTATAGTTGGCAGGTTAACAGCTAGTTTACACATGTCTTTTTGTGGTGCTCTACTGATTACTTCAGTTTGAACTGAAATCTGTTGTTACAGGGACCAGTAACATTCAAGGATGTTATTGTGGAATTCAGCCGGGAAGAGTGGCAGTTACTGAGCGCTGCTCAAAGGACCCTATACAGGGAAGTGATGCAAGAGAACTATGGTCTCCTAATCTCAGTGGGTGAGAAAAACTTCCCCTATGTAACTACCAGGAGTTTGCATTTCCTTTCCCAGTTGCCGGATTGCATAGTATTAGCTTTGTTCCAGGGGTAAAAGGTGATGAATCCATTTTGGGTACCAGAAAAAATACTTCTGTCCCCTCCCTCCCCATTGAAAGAATCTAAATCTGCCAAGCCTAAGTAGGACCTTCATTGTTCTCCTAAAACTGCATTTCCTCATCCTTCAAAGTCCCTAAATTCCAAGTAATCTGTATTACATACTTTTCCATTAATAGGTTACCGTGTGAAAAAGCCGAATGCAGTCTTCAAGCTGAAACAAGGAAAAGAACCGTGGATATTGGAAGTAGAATTTCCACATCGGAATTACCCGGGTGAGTGAGGACCTGTGGCCCCTGTTGCTAGTGAGGTGGTTGGTGCCTTTGGCCTTCTGAAATATTTTAGGAATCTCTTTTTTAAATGCCCTATAAACTTTTGGAAAAGACCAAGGACACTTGATCTGCATATGCAAGCAACATAAATCACACTTCCGGTTTTCATTTTTCCACAAAATTCCTCCTTTGCCAGACTTTTTAAAATAGATTTACTTTTCTCTCCTATATACAAAATCTAATTGCTGCCTAACCTTGCCTTAAATTTTTGTCTTTTTTCTAGAATTCCCAGTTACTGAAATTCTAGAACACTGTAATCTTAAATCTGATGATAAATTTTTCTCCAAATGCCATTTCCCTTCTTTTACTAACAATGAGATGCCTCAGTTATTTTTCAGCACTGGTTTTATTAACTTCCTTTTCTCTCTTTAAACTCTGAAATCAGATTACAAATCTTTGTTTTTCATCAATTACATTATTTCAGAGTTGATACTTCCTTTTAGATGTGGTTTGTCTTTCACACAAAGTACTAATTATCCCTTCTAAAATCTCCTTCACCTTACTTGGAGTGTTGTAACACTAAGATTTAAAAAACTAAAAACAAGCCAAAAAAACTACTAAGATGATCTCACTCTGCTTCCTTAAAAGCTTTTCTCATATTCCTGACTTGTGTACTTACGTGTTGCCGGGACCAGGAACAATGCCTGGTGTTTAGTAGTTGTTCACTAGATACTGTTGAAAGGTTGAATGTGAATTAAAAAGAGGCAGGCACTGTCTTCTCCTCTGTGCCCTTCACAGTAACTCCTGCAAGGGCTCCTCCTTTCCTAAGACCAGAGACACACATGATCTTGTTTCCTCTGTGTCCCAGTTAGCCTTGCCCAGGTCCCCATCAGGTAACGTCTTAACGTCTTCCCCACAAGTGCCATGAAATTCCAACCCAAGCCTCTGCTCATAATCTTTCACTTTCTGTGAAGCATTTAAAGATGAATAAATATGAAGGTCAGTAAAGGTTGCAGAATGATGTTGAGTAATTACTCTTTATAGATCATGCAATAACTTGAAGCAGATAGGTGGGAACTAAACTACGAAAGCAGAATAAGCCTGGGACTGAATTGTGGCTAACACTGCTTTGGAGATGCAGCATTTGGCGATCAGCCTTGAGAATCTTTGCTACTGCAAATGGGAATTCATCCTGTTTTATGATGGCTTGCACTCTCTTTTTAATTATCTTTCCTTTAGGATCTATGTGTTCCTGGGTCTTCTGTCCCCGTGAAAATTAAGCCAGCTAGATGGACAGTGAGAGCCCAAAGTGTAGAACTATTCCCCCACACACGGGGAAACAGATGTTTTCAGAAAGTCACTTTAGTGTTGGCACCCAGATTGTCATGTGCAGATGTAGAGGAAATCAAGCAGAAGTTTACAGTCTGCTAAAAGAACACAGCAAATTAGATTTGAGCTGACAAAGACCTGTTAGCTTTTCATCCAGTTTCATCTTTCCCCTGATATTTTCAGTGAACACAGGTGTCTTCTAATTTTTTTTGTCATTCTACTTACTGTTTCTTGTCTGTCATGGGCTTACAGCATTCTGAGTCCCTAAGTCTTGTTCAGCAGCACTCTGAATATCTTTTGTTCTCTGCTCCCTGTTTTTTTTTTTTCCTCCCCCTTAACATTTTCCTCCCAAGTTTTTAAGGCCATATTTGTAAAGTGTCAGAAGTACTTGGATTTATAACCACGTTTCTTCCCTGGTCTGCTACTGCAGTTTTTAATGTTTATGTTTTTTCTAAACCAATGGGATAGATGAAATTTGCATTTGAGAGTTCCTTTATTTGGGGAGATTGCCTGAAGCCTAAGAATCAACCCTACAACCATAATAATACATTAAGATTTATACGGTATTAAATTTTGGATTCCTTTGTAGAAGACCTCTGGAAAATTCATGACCTAGGAGCGAAATACCAGCAAAGCCGAGCTGAAAATTCAAGGCAAGTCCAAGATTTCGATTTTAAGATTAGAAGCCTTGTAGTAAGAAAGTATTGACGGGAGTACTGGAAGTGGGAAAACACTAGTTCATACTAAATGTGAGAAAACTAACACTGGAGTGAATTCCAAAGCATATAACCCAAATGGGAACGCACTCTTCCGTAATGGAGATCTTATTCAGGACCAGGAGATTCAAACTCTGAAGTTTCGTCTTTTAACTCTTCTGAGTTACACAGTAAGGGAGGCTTTGTAGATCTCAGGCATTTGAGAGACTCTGTGCATACAATGCAAGGGAAGGTTCCTTCTACCAAATGTTAAACCACAGTGTGTGTCAGAGAATGTAAGTGGAGAAACTGTGAATCTAATCAATATGGGAAAATCTCTGGAAGTTGGTTCTCAGCTAAGCTAGTGTACCTTAGACATTACTGAATTTGGAAATTTCTTTCTAGGAATGGAGAACTCACAAAACACCAGCAAACTCAAGCCAGAGAGAAAATCCATAAATGCAATGAATGTGGAAAGTCCTTCTGCCAGAAGTCTGTTCTCGTAATACATCAGCATATTCATTCAAAGGACAAACCCAGGGAATGTGGAGAATCTGGCTCTAGAAATGGAGACCGCACAGTACAACAGAAAGCCCACACCAGAGAGAAAACCTATGAATGTAAAGAATGTAAGAAAACTTTCTATCACCTGTCATCTCTTAGTAGACATTTGAGGACTCACGCAGGGGAGAAACCCTACGAATGTAATCAGTGTGAGAAATCCTTCTACCAGAAGCCACACCTTGTAGAACATCAGAAAACACACACAGGAGAGAAACCCTTTGAGTGTAATGAATGTGGGAAGTTCTTCTATGTTAAGGCATACCTCATGGTACATCAGAAAACACACACAGGGGAGAAACCGTATGAATGTAAGGAATGTAGGAAATCCTTTTCCCAGAAATCACACCTCACAGTACATCAGAGAACACATACAGGGGAGAAACCTTATAAATGTAAGGAATGTGGGAAATTCTTTTCTAGAAATTCACACCTCAAAACTCATCAGAGAACTCACACAGGAGAGAAACCCTATGAATGTAAGGAATGTGGGAAATGCTTCTACCAGAAGTCAGCTCTCACAGTACATCAGCGAACTCACACAGGGGAGAAACCCTTTGAATGTAATAAATGTGGAAAAAACTTTTACTATAAATCAGACCTCACTAAACATCAGAGAAAACACACAGGGGAGAAGCCCTATGAATGTCATGAATGTGGTAAATCTTTCTCTGTGAATTCAGTCCTCAGATTACATCAAAGGACGCACACAGGAGAGAAACCCTATGAATGTAAGGAATGTGGAAAATCCTTCTCTCAGAAGTCACATTTTATCATACATCAGAGAAAACACACAGGGGAGAAACCCTATGAATGTCAGGAGTGTAGGAAAACTTTTATTCAGAAATCAAAACTTACTGCACATCAGAAGACACACACAGAGGGAAAAAGCTGATAAATACTATGAACTGGGAACTTATTTTGGAATTCATCCTTCAGAATAATTGGATAATTCACACAAGACAAAAAACTTAGGAATATCATCAATCTCAGAAAATTTCAGAGTCTTTCTTGACAAAAAAGGAAATATACAGAAATTCTTTAAATCTATGAGGGAGAGCTTTTTACCATATGTCAGACTTAATTAAGTATCAGACAACCTACAAATTGTAAAACATGAGGGAGACCGTTCTTTTAGAAGTCATACTAGATCGCACAACATAGAAATCATATGAGAGAAATCCTATAAAAACAAATGAATGTCAGGAAATTTTCTGTCAGGGCAGCCATCACTAGATATCCAAAAGCTTACCTGAGTGAGAAGCTCCTATCAGTATCCTTCCCGAGCATTCAGAAACCTTTGACATCAGGTGGACTTGGAGCACTCGAAGGTGTAACTGCACAGACTGCAACAGATACAGAAGCCTTTATCGGGAAGTGATGTTTCAGTGAACCTCAGATCCGTGATGCTGGGATAGAACCTTTGCAGACATTTCAAATATGTGAAAGTTCCTTGACAAAAATTCAAAGAGAATCTGTACTGAGTGAGGGTAACAGTTACACCAGAAGTCATGTTGCAGCAGTTGGATTCTGAGGGGTTTTCTTTGTTTTTTGGGTTTTGTTTTTAAGAATGTCTATCAATGTCTAGATATTTGAAGCTTTTTAAAAAGCACAAACACATTGAAAAAACCAGGTGATATCCTTACACACATGTGAAGAATCCTTTAGTATGTAGAACTAATGTGTGTCAGCGCGCTACAAGACAGGTTGTGGATGTTTATGTGCACGTGGATCCCATCCATAATTGTACATAGGGAAAAATGTAGCCTTGGTTCAGTAGTTTTCACGTATGTGAAGATATTTCACGTTATATCTCGGCATCGACTCCTGTTGTTACTCTAATGTGTATTTTAAATGTAATATTCTTTTAAAATTTAATGCATCTTTTTCTATTTCCTTGAATTTTTAAATGAATACAGACATTACTGAACCAATCCTTCAGAAAGGTCAGCCGAGTTTTACATTAGGGACACATTTATTCATAAGAAAAGACTGAAATTATTTTTAAAAACAGCTGAAAACACTTATAACACTACGTAAAGAAGTAGTATTTATCTTACTGTTGATGTTTTAGCAGGGGGCAGAGCTATCTGCCTTAGAATTTTGTATGAGTGTCTTAAGAATGTTCTTCACTGCCTTTTTCTTCATAGCAGAAGCAACATGGTAGTGGTTAAGAGATGTGGACCCTGGACTCTTACTGCCGTGGCTCAAATTCCAGCATGGGGCATGCCACTTAACCTCTCTGTGCCTCTGTTTCCTTTTCTATAAACGAGAAGTGATAATGGTAGGATTGCTTTGACATAGAAATGAGTTAATATTTTTAGAGCACTTAGAATAGTGTCTGAGACACAAGAAAAGCATATGTTAGATACTATTATCATTATAATTGTATTTCTTGAATTATGCTGGAAAAAAAGTTGGCTACCAACATTCACCACTCACTTTATTGCTGTAGTGCCTTGGTTTGGCTTGGTTGTGCATTTTCCCACAAAGGATTCAGATATTCAGATGTGACCCAAAGCCCGTGTTTGTAACCTACAAGCCAAGAATGGTTTTGCATTTCTAAGTGGGTGGAAAAAAATAAGGAATATTTTGCAACATGTGAAAAGTATATTCAAATTTCAGTGTCCACAAATAAAGTTTTATTAGAACACTAATAAAAACCATTTGTCTCTGTTTTGCCTGAGGCTGCCTTTAGCACTACAAGAACAGAGTTGAGTAGTTCTGACAGAGACCGTATGGCTCAAGAGAGCCAGCGACAGTTACTATCTGGCACTTTACAAAGTTAAGTTTTTCTGTTACTTAGAGCTGAAAACACCACAATCAATGTATATGATGTACTTTTATATATATTGTGTGTTTCAGAAATGATGCATACAGTAATTTGTGGGTGGGTGGTTTTCTGCATTGTATTTATTTTGTATATTGTATTTATATGTTAAAAGCCTAAGCATTAGAATTTTTTCAAATGTGTTTTATTTGTTCAACTGTCATAAAATCAAAACATTTTCTGATGGAATGTAGCAGTACATGTATAAAATAAACATTGTCTAAATTAAATCAAATTGTCAATTGGTCCCTACTTAAAAATACTCCCTTATTTTCTTCCAAGTCAATGGCCGGTGTTCCCTATATCATTTTATAATTTTCTCACTATCCCATGACCATCTTTGTCATACTTAACTAGCATAATCTAATAACAAAAACCTTACAATGCCCAACTCCACCAGCTACATTACTAGTAATCTACATTACTAGTATTACTACAGTACCGGAATTATTTTATTGCCTAAACTTCATGATTGTGAAATGCTGCTCCGATCTAAATCCTGCCACTTGCCCGCCCCTTCCAAATGATGACTTTCGTGATGCTCAACTTCTTAAACATGCCTTGATTTGTCTGCTGTTTACCACCAATGAACACCTACTGTGATATTTAGTAATTGCTTTGCTACCTATATAACTTCTAAATACTCAAACACAATAAATATTGTTACGATACTCTACCCAACACTGACATGAGCATGCCATCTTGATGAGAGCTATGCCTTCAGAGTAGTTCTTTATTTCAACCTGCTGCGAAAGCAAATGTTTCCTAGTTTCCCCTGGCTTCTCAATCAAAAATAAAAATTACTGCTTTTTGAGGAATATCCAGTAACTCTGGATTTTGAATAATACAGAATAATGTCTGTACTAATGAAAAGACTTTAAAGATACTCTGAGAATAAAATATTCCTGGCCTTCAAAGTCAAGAAGGATGGAAGGAGACTGACTGCCTCTTGGCCAGAGTTTTAAGTCACGAATTAGTAACCATAAGAATCGAAAGATCAGAGACAACTGATCACCAGATCAACTGATGGGTGTTTCATCAGATGCACACATGCTTATGAGGGCCAGCCAGCCTGGCAGTTCCACATTTCTGAAGGCCAATCAGCAACAGCATTCACTATGACCATGTTCTGTAAAGTCAGAAAGTCAGCTACAGCCTCATTCCAGTGACCAAACTTTTACAACGGAAAGCCAGTCAGTCCCTCAACATTCCTGTTTTTGAAAGCCCACCAATCCCTGAATCTATTTCCCAAACTTGTATCACTTCTTACTTTCCTGGACTGATTTATAAGTATAGCCCTTCTTTGGTTAGTATGATGGTCAAAGGAAGACAATATCAATTCCTTCTCTTACTCCATTCTAAAAAGCTATTCTTTTTTTTCTCCTCCTCTTAAATCTGCACTGGCCTTGTGACTTGCTTCGGCTTAGTAGAATATGGCAGAAGTTCCAGGCCAACACTTTAGGAAGTGTGGCAGTTTCCACTTTCCTTCTTGAAGCTAATCATCATGCAGAAAGTTCAACTAGTCTGAAATTACCAAGCTGTGAAGAAACTCAAGCTATGAGGAGAAAGCCCCATATAATTCCAGACATGTGAGCAAAGTTTCTTTAGACCTTCTGACCCAGCCCCATCACTGGCTGAATTTAGCCAGCCAAACAAGACTTCAGCCAATGCCGAAGCAGAGAAACCACCCACTCTACAAGAAATAATCAAGAAATAATCATTTTAAACCATTAAGTTTTGGGCGTTTTTGTTACACAGTAATAGATAACTGAAACAGAAAGTGAGCCATAAATCAAGCTTTAGATATTGATTAGTCTCTTCTTTCTCAAAAAGTTGTGCAGCATACGAAGCCCTTAGAAGTTTGCCACATTAATAACACTACAATGACCATTGTTTAATCTGATGTCAAAAAAGGCTTTACCCACATACAACAATCTACCCCCATGAAAGAGAGCAATCCTAGCTCAACTACACTGTCCCGTGCTGCCACCCCAATTACAGCTGTATACTGGAAATTAAAAAGACTAAACCCCAATGATGGGGAAATTGTCCAGACATTTTTTTACAGTAATGATTCTATTTAAGAGAATAGAGAGTAGGTCACCTTCAACAAGTGACCAGATCTTGCTTTATCTATAAAGTTCTGATTTGGCTTCGGACCCTCCCTCATGGAGCATTATAGCTCTGGGCCAAAGAGGTGTTTTGGGTTGTCTGGTTGATATAGGGCAGCGCAAGTACTGGGTTGCTGTGAGAGAGTTAGAGGAGGAGGTTGGGGCTGGGACTAGTTGGTTTACATTTGAAAGGTGAGCTCCAGGATCAGCCCTTTGCCATCTCTAAGAGAGGAAGGCTCTCCCTGGCCAGCAAGCATTTTAAAGTTGCCAAACATAAAATACAGAAAAAACATGATTAATACACGATGCTTTCAGAAAAGCTCATTATTCCTTAGCCTAAGGTCCTATGACTACTCCTCATGTTAATGGCAATGTGATCTATACTTTTAAAATCCCTATAAACTCTCATGAAATTGTTACTAAATGACCTGAGAAATAGCTTGAATTTTCCCCTCATAAATTGAGATTATCAAACATCTAATGTCATGTAAACTGTATGCCTGAAAGGTAAGAACTGCATTTCCTAAAGTAAGGTCACCAGAAACACCTCTACATATTCTATAATGAGATTATATATGTTAAAACAGACACCAATCAATGTCAGTCTTCAAATCACATTGAAAAGGATCATTTCCTGTATTTATATGCTTAATAATAAATGCTACAAGAATAAAACCATGGATAAAAATTACTGATCCATTTATTTCTGCCTTTGGAACAAATGGACAAAACAGCTTAAGTTGTAAAGGCCCCACAGACTAAAATAAATCCATTCACTGAAGTAATACCAAGAAATAACATTGATGTTGAATATTGCACAGAAAGACAGAATCTTTATATATGTCTGCTTCCCAGGTGCCTAACCATTGCTACACAGCCAGTATGCTCAGCCAACAGTAAATGGTGATTCTGCACTAAAGAGATTAAGGGCTTCATGGTCAAAACCGTTTTGACCAAAATGAGGGAAACTGAGAAACTCTAGTGAGGAAAATGATACAGATCTAACTAATGTGGAGGTGCTAGGAGAAGAACACTGACACTGTGTAAGAGGCAACCTGTGAATAATACTTAAGAGTTAAACTCTCACTTTTTTTCAGAGAATCCATAAAAATTAGTATTTTCTTGGATGTCCTGGGTAGGCTACTTAAAGGTAGACTTCCCAGAACGATTTCTGTTAGCTGCCAAACTACTAAATTTACCTAAAAAAACAGAATAGTTAAGATTCACTGTTCTCATTGTATCTATGATTTCCCATTTATCCTCATAAATGAATCCTATATTTTAGCACAACTATGTGTATGAGTAAATTTGTGTACAGAGTATCTCTTAATTAGCTTTTTGACGGAATATGGACTCCCTAATTATAGACATCTCTTCAGAGGTTCCAACACCATAAGCAACATCTCACCATCTCATCTCATCCCATCATTCCCTTGGCTTGAAATTCTCTCTTTCCCTGCAACTCTCATCACACCCTGGGGGGAGTCCTTGCAAGACTGTGACCAGCCCATCTCACATGTGTGTGACAAGACTGGCCTCAGCTTTCCACAAAGTGCCTGCCAATCTATTTCATCCTAGAATCCTCCTTAGGAGAGCTTAAGAGTGACCCAAATCTCCCCCTGAAGAGACAGAGAGCAGCCAGAGGTGGTGGCTGATACCAGTACCGCAGACCGTCCCTGCCTCTTCTAGGAGCAGAATGTTCATACCATGAAACTAGAGAGCTGCCGTTTCTGGAAACCTCCATGACATGTGCCCTCGGTGTCAACAGACCAATTCCCAGAAAAGCACCAGGGCCAGGAGAGGTGCAAGGTTCTGTGCTACAGATAACCTTTTCAGGGTATTGGAAGCCTGGTCATTTAAAACAAATTTTTTTCCCCATAAAACAGAAAAGAATGGAGGATAACATGAACACCTATCCCCGTTAACAAGTAAAAGATTACAAAAATCAAAGCCATGGGTATCTTTGCAAAATCATTCCCCAAACTACAACCTTTCCACTCTGAACTATTCTAAACTTGTTTATCTTCTCTATTTACTTATACTCTTACTTTATATCTAGAGTTTATATAGAAATAATAGATATTATTTGCTTTGCAAGTTTTCTGTCAGTGTGGTAACATGTAAGCTCTTCTGAAACTTGCTATTCAATTCTATGGTTTTGGATTTATGCATATTGATCTATGTATATAGCTCAAGTTGAATATTTAAACTATTATATAATATACTTTATAAAACTACAAGAACCGTTTCAGTTGTTGAACATTTAGTTTCCAATTTTTTATTAGTGAAATGTAATTTCACTATATGAAATAAGAGAATTCACTATTATAAATACAATTACTGCCCATACTTTTGCCAACGAGTTAAGAATTTCTTTATAGAGTGTTTTAAACATTTAAAAAAAAACTTCCACACTATAAGAAATAATTTATTATACTTCATGACCAACACACCCACAAAAACATATTAATTCATTCATAAAACTTTATTAAGTACCTACCATTTATCAGGAACTATTTTAGGCACTCTGGAAATAGTAGTGAATAAAAACAGCTCTACCTTAGTAACACTTGTATTGTGGTGGGCAGGGTATTGGGGGAGGAACACAGTTTAGGAAATATAAAAAAGTTACATATATAGTACACAAGATGGCCAGTGTTGTTTTAAAAAAGAAAAAAGGATAGCGAATTACAGAGAGGGAATTCAATTGTAAAAGGGGGTCAGAGAAGGTCTGAGAAAAAGGAGAGTCCAGCAAATAGCTGAAGAATGAGGAAGTGAACTTTGTGGATGTATGTGGGAATATGTGATATGTGAATATATGATAAATGCAGTATATACAATTATATATTTATATATGTATTAACGAATGTATGCATATCAACTTGAAACACATTTGCATGAAACAATATCATTTCTACCCATGATGTTATTTTCTAATCAATTCTATTTTACCCTTTTACTTATTGATATGAGCACTTACTAAGTCTGGGACACATTATGGGAGTTTCTCTAAACAAGTTTTTTTTCTTTTTTTTAACTTCGGTTCCCTTTAAACAATGCAGTATTCTCCAATAGCAATACGAACTTAAATGTGGTCATACCTTCAATAATGTTTAAACACTTATTATGTACCAGGCACTATTCTCGGCATGGGGTTTACAGCAGTGAACAAAAGAAAACTCCATGCACTCACAGAGTTCACAGAGGTTTAATTCTAGTTGGGGAAGACAGGATAGGTAGGGGGTCAAAAAGTAAGATACTTGTTATGGCAGACTGTGGTAAGTTCAAGGATAAAAAACTAAGAAAGCAAGCTAGAGAATTGATGGAGGGGGGTGGTCAACGAAGTCCTCAAATGACACTATACTTGAGAAAACACTGTAAGGATATAATCGGATGAGCCACGTCGCTATCTAGAGTAAAAGCATGAAAGACAAGGAAAAAAAATATTTATAGTATACACAAATACAACTGAAGTATATCCTAAAAAAATCTCTGGAAAGATACCCTCACTATTTATAATGCACTGTTTTATATTCTATTTCAGCCTTGTATATGAACACGTTTTGCCCAAATCCACTGAAAGGACAGCCTATTAATAGATGTCATCCTACAATTTTAAAACCAAAGCTCCAGGAGTTACGAAGAGGAATGGAATTGCTGGGTCACAGGGCTGGTCCTCTCAAAAGAGACCATGCCAACTTTGTAGGGCCGAGGACACTAAAGTGGGAAGGAACATACCAGTGACAGGAGCACAGGTACAACAGGCGAGCTTAGTGATGACCGTGCTCTGCAGGCCAAGACTAATGGTAGGAGACGCCGCTATGGAACTGCTCTCACAAAGGCCAAAGGAGATGATGGAATTCTGACACCGCAGAAGCCAGGTGGCAACACTAACAGCAAAAGTAGAGCAAGTAGAGGGCCCCACCCCACAACCACATCTAATCCTAATTCATGCCCAAGGACCCCAACTCCTACTACCATCCTACTGGGAGGCTGGGTTTCAACAAATGAATTCTGGCGGGACACAAACATTCAGTCCGTAACTACCAGAAACCAAAAATGACCTCGTCTTGGATTTATAATGCACATATAACAACCATAACAAAAAGAACAGTGCCAGGCAGGAGGGAAATGGACTTTTACGGTTGCAAGGTCTCCACATTTTATGTGAAATGGTACCTTATTAACTCCAACTAGAAGGTGAAAAGTTGAAGATGTATACTGAGGTAGCTGCTCTAGCAACTGCTATACATATAATGCAAAGAGATATTGCTAAAAAGCCAACAGACCAATTAAAGTCGAATTCTAAAAATATTCAAATTCAACAGAAAAAGGGCAAGAAATCAGAGAACAAAAAAAGAGGGACCACACATAAATAGTGAAAGTATAGAACTAAATCCATCAATAGCTACATTAAATATTAAGGGAGGAAATGAGGTAGTTTTCGAGAAGGCCAAGTATGATTGTGAAAGGCATCTGCCTCATGGCAGGCATCTGCAGTCTCCAGGAAGAGGTAGGGTATTCTCTCTATTAAAGAGAAATGGCTGCTTCTGCCAGCCTGAACAGTTTAGAAGAATCTCTGCGCTCAAGAGTCTTGGGTGAACAGCTGCAAATTTCCCCATTCTAGATCTCAATTTTCCACTCCTGTTTCGCACAGGAAGTCTGTAACACCTGCCCCGTTGCCATCTCCTGCCACCCTGAAGTTAAACCTCGGGCATGACTTAACAGGACACAGCCTCACTTCTCAGGACACAAGAATCTTCTGAATGCTTTTATGGAGGTCTACTATCCTTCACTGTGCCCTGTGTTGACAGCTAACTTGAACCTGTATCTTCGAGGCTTCTGAGGCAGAAAAGTCACTAACTCCACAACTCATTTCTCACAACTTCATAAACTTATCATTGCCCCATCCTGTTCAAAGTGCTACAGCTACTGCACAGGACAAATCTACCCGTCCTCACCCTCATCTACCACACAGGAGAATCCTTCTATTACAGGACGACGAGGTTATCCTCATACTATCGGCAACGTGGCCTTCACTGAAATGTGACCAATAAGCAATTGAGTTTTAGATTCCAAAACTCAAGTTCTCATTTCAAGGACCACTTCTGGCACCAACAGGACTACGGTGGGTTTGCACAAAAGCAGAGACAGACAAGGAATTAGGCACAGATAGTTTATTTTGGAGGTCAGCTCGAGAAAACAGAGAGGGAAAGCAGAGAGTTGGCCGGTTAAGGAGGGAAAGTTAATAAAGTGCCACTGGAGAGAACAGTGTCTAACACCACCGTGGACTCTGAATCACTCCAAAGGATGCGCCTCAGAATAGACCCTGTTGAGGGATGAGCGGGGCAAAATTAACATTCAGGGTATTTTTTTTTGTACCATCTTCTTACTGTTTGCTCATAGTCCACTGGTAGTGATGTTTTATCACTGAATGAAATATGGAAAATTACTACCTATGTTCTTTACAGGTCCTATTTTGAAATATAATTGTCTTTAGTATTTTCATCTATATATATATTGAGTACCACATCAGGTGGTGTTATGTTTTTTTTTGCTTCCAACGTGAAATAATTTAAGAAGCTTATGAAAATAGTTTTATACTTACCCATATTTTTACCCATTTCCTTCTTTCTTTTCTGAATTTCCAAGACTCCTTCTGTTATCATTTTCTTGAAAAACTTCTTTTAGCCACTGTCTGAAGGTAGGTCACCCTGCAACACATTCTGTTTTCCTTTATCTGAGGAAATATTTCCCTTTTATTCCCAAAGGCTATTTTTAATATAGACTTCATAGTAGACAATTATTTAATGGCTTGAACAATTTTATGCCATATACTTCTGGCCTCCAAGGTTTCAGGTGAGAAATCTCTTGCCATTTGTACTGGGTTCCCTAAAAGTTAATACACAGTTTTTCTTGAACTTCTTTCATGATTTTTTCTGTTACTAGTTTTTAGGTTGATTAAAATGTGTCTCTGCATGGACTTGTATTAATTTATCCTCTTGTGGTTAACTTTCCTTCTTCAATCTGTATTATTTATGTTTTCTGCCAAGTTTGAGAGATTTTCAAATACAGGCATACCTTGTTTTATTGTGCTTTGCTTTACTGCACTTCAGAGATACTGCATTCATTACAAATTAAAGTTTTGTGGTGATCCTGGGTCCAGCAACTCTATTGGCACCATTTTTCCAAAAGCGTTTGTTCATTTCGCGTCTCTTTGTCACGTTTTGGTAAGTCTCACAATACTTCAAACTTTTTCATTGTTATTATTTTTGTTATGGTGATGTAATCAGTCATCTTTGACGTTAGCATTTTAATTATTTGGGGGCACCAGAACTGTGCCCATCCAAGACAACAACCTTAATCATGAATGTGTGTGTGCTGACCGTTCCACTGACCAGTCATTCCGCCATCTCTCTTCCTCTCCACGGGCCTCCTTACTCCTTGAGACACGACAATGTTGACATTAGGCCAGTTTATATCCTACAGTGTCAAGTGTTAAGTGAAAAGTCACATGTCTCAAATTAAATCAAAAGCTAGAAATGATTCAGCTGAGTGAAAAGGGCACACCAGAAGCCAACACAGGCCAAAAGCTAGGCCTCTTGTGTCAGTCAGCCAAGTTATGAATGCAAAAGAAAAGTTTTGGAAGGAAACTGAAAGTGCCACTCCAGTGAACACACAGATAAGAAGGCAAAACAGCCCTATTGCTGATATGGAGAACGTCTGTGTGGTCTGGATAGAAGGTCAAACCAGCCACATTCCCTTAAGCCAAAGACTATTCCAGAGAAAGGTCCTAACTCTCTTCAATTCTGTGAAGGTGGAGAAAGGCGAGGAAGCTGTGAAAGAAAAGCTGGAACCTCAGAGACGTTGGTTCATGACACTTAAGAAAAGAAGCTGTCTCCGTAACATCAAAGTGCCAGGCGAGGCAGCTGGTGCTGATGGAGAAGCTGCAGCAAGTTCTCCAGAAGACTGAGCTGAGATAATGCAGGAAGGTGGCAACACTGAACAACAGATTTCCAATGTAGACAAAGCAGCCTTCTATTGGAAGAAGATGCCATCTAGGACTTTCATAACTAGAGAGAAGTCAATGCCTGGCTTCAAATCTTCTAAAGACAGGCTGACTTAGTAAGGGCTGGTGACTTTAAACTGAAGCCAATGTTCATTTACCATTCCAAAAATCTTGGGGTCCTTAATAATTATGCTGAATCTACTTTGCCTGTATTCTATAAATGGAACAATGAAGCCTGCATAACAGCACATCTGTTTACATCATATTATTTAAGTCAATTACTGACATGTACCACCCAGATTAAGATTCCTGCTCATTCACCAGGAATACACCTGGTCACCCAAGAGCTCTGATGAAGATGGACAATGAGATTAATCTTGTTTTCATGTCTGCCAACAAAATATCCATTCTGCAGCCCAAGGAGCAAGGAATAATTTTGATTTTCAAGTCTTACTATTTAAGAAATACATTTTAGGGGTGTCTGGGTGGCTCAGTCGGTTAAGCATCTGACTCTTGATTTCAACTTAGGTCATGATCTCGTGGATCATGAGATCAAGCCCTGTGTCGGGCTCCAAGCTGGGCATGGAGCCTGCTTAAGCTTCTCTCTATCCCTCTCCCAATGCCCCTCCCCCCACTTGCACTCCCTCTCTCTCTCTCAAAAAAAGAGAAAAAAAGAAATACATTTTAGAAGGCTATAGCTGCCATAGATAGTAATTTCCCTGATAGACCTGGGCAAAGTAATTGAAAACCTTCTTAAAAAGGATGCCCTATTCCAGATTCCCATGTAGTTCATGGGAAAAAGTCAAAATACCAACATAACAGGGGTTTGGAGGAAGCTGACTGCAACCCTCATGGAGGACTTTGAGGGGTTCAAGACTTCAGGGGAGGAAGTCACTGCAGATGTGGTGGGAAGAGCACGAGAACTAGAACCGGAAGTGGAGCCTGAGGATAGGACTGAACTGCTATAATCTCATGATGATAAAACCTGAACAGATGAGAAGTTGCTTCTTATGGATGAACAAAGAAAGTGGTTTCTTGAAATGGAATCTGCTTCTGAAGATGCTGTGAAGATTGTTCAAAGGACAAGAAAGGACCCAGACTGTCACATAAACCTGCTGATTAAGCAGCAGCAGGGTTTGATAGGACTGACTCCAATTTTGAAGGAAGTTCTGTGAGTAAAAGGCTGTCAAATGCTACGCATCGACTGATGTGGCAAACTTTGCATTGTTGCCACAAGAGATTGCCCCAGCCACCCAACCTTCAGCAACCACCACCCTGATCAGTTCACAGCCAACAACACTGAGGCAGGACCTTCCACCAGCAAAAAGCTCCCTGAAAGCTCAGACAATGATTAGCATATTTTAGCAATAAAGTATTTTTAAATTAAGGTACGTACTATTTTTTTCTATAGATATAGTGCTAGTGCCCATGTAACAGACTACAGTAAGGTGTAAACATAACTTTCATAAACACTGAGAAACCAAAAAATTCATCTGACTCGCTTTATTGTAACATTTGCTTTATTGTCATGATCTGGAACTGAACCTGCAATATCTCTGAGGTTTGCCTGTATCTGACAAAGAACTATAATCCAGAATATACAAAGTAGTCTCAAAACTCATCAGTAAAACCACAACCCAGTTAGAAAATGGGCAAAAGACAAAAAGAACCACTTCAACAAAGAGCAAAACAAGACAGCAAATATATAGTTGAAAACATTTTAAACACCATGAGGGAAATGCAAATTAAAATTACAGCAAGGGTGGCTCAGTTGGTTAAGCATCTGCCTTCAGCTCAGGTCATGATCCCAGGGTCCTGATACTGAGTCCCGCATTGGGCTCCTTGCTCAATGGGAGCCTGCTTCTCCCTCTGCCTGCCACTCCTCCTGCTTGTGCTCTCTCTCTGACAAATAAATAAAATCTTAAAAAAAAATAAATTAAAAAAAATAAAATGACAGCAAGCTATCACTACATACCTATCAGAAATTTTTTTTAAGATTTTATTTATTTAATTGAGACGGGGGCGGGGGGGGAGAGAAAACACATAAGAAGCAGGTGGAGAGGCAAAGGGAGAGAGAGAAGCAGACTCCCTGCTGAGCAGGGAGCCCTATGCGGGGCTCGATCCCAGGACCCTGAGATCATGACCTGAACCGAAGGCAGATGCTTAACCAACTGAGCCACCCAGGCGCCCCATCAGAATTTTTTAAAGATTTTATTTATTTATTTGAGAGAGAGAGAGAGAGAGCAAAGGAGCACAATGGGGGGGGGGGCAGAGGAAGAGGGAGAAGCAGACTCTCCACTGACCAGGGAGCCTGACGCCAAGACTTGATCCCAGGACCCGGGGATCACAACCTGAGCCAAAGGCAGACACTTAACTAAGCCACCCCTCTCAGAACTGTTAAAACAAAAAATAGTTCTAACACAAACAATGGTAAGGATGCAGAGAAACTAGATGACTTACACATTATTGGTGGGAATACAAAACGGTGCATTCCTAGCAGCTTATTTGTAATAGCCAAAAACTGCAAAAACCCCAGATCTATCAATGAATGGTTAAACAAACTATATATATGTTTATATATATATATAAATAACATGGAACACTATTCAGGAACAAAAAGGCATGAACCACTTACACAGTAACTTGGATGAATACTCAAGGTGTTATGTGTAGGGACAGAAACGAACCCCACAGGTGACATGTGTGTATCTCCATGTAACATGTCCGAACTGACAGTGGCAGAGCACAGAGGAGTAAAGAGGGTACGGTTATAAAAGGGCAACACGAGAGGTCCTTACGATGATGGAACTATACAGTATTTTGACTACAGTGGCAGATACACACAAGCTACACAAGTGACAAAGTTGTACTGTACTAAATATATACATGCAAACAAATGAAAAGAAGAAAAACTGGAGAAATGTTCCTAAGGCCTGTGATCAACGTCAATATCCTGGATGGGATATTTATACAATAGTTTTGCAAAATGTTACCATTAGTGAAAATTGGGTAAAGTGTTCCCTGGACTTGTATGTATTGTTTCTTAAAACTGCATGTGAATCTACATTCCTCTCATAAAAATTTCAATTTAAAAAAATAGCAAGATGGTAGATGTTCACCTAAGAACTTACTCCAAGTAAAAGCATTAAGACAGAAGGCAGTGATTATCAGACAGGATAAGAAAGCAAGAGTCAACTCTATCCTATAGAAAAAATTCACTTTAAATTAAATGACAAATATAGACTAAAGAAAGATGGAATTAGATATACCATGCAAACACTAATCATAAGCTGAAGTGGTTATATTAATATCAAAAAAAAGCAGATTTCAGGACAAGGAATTTTGCCAGGAATGAACAGGAAAATTACAGAATGAGAAAGAAGACGTAACAATCTTAATGTAACTGTACCTAAAGTAAGAGAGCTTCAAGTTGTATGACAAACCGACAATAGAAAAACACAAAGTCACAATTACACCTGGAAACTTCATACCTGTCTCAGGAATTGATAAAACTGAAAGGGAAATTAGGCATAGATACGTATAATTTGCAAAACATTATCAACCAACTGACATTTTAGAACACCTCACCCAGTGACAGCGGAATACATAATCTTTTCAAGTTCACATGGAACATTCACCAAGAAAAACTTAAGGAAAATCATAAAGATTATATTCTCTGAACACAAGTTAGAAATGAATAGAAAAGGATCTGAAAAAAAATCCCAAATATTTAGAAATCACACAACAGTTTTCTAAATAACCCATGGCAGGGGTGGGTGGAGAAACCTTAATGTGAATTAGAAAATATTTTTAACTAAATGAAAATGAACACATAACTTTCCAGAATTTCTAGATGCTGGAGTGAAATTCAGAACTTTAAAAGTTTATAATTAAAATGAAAATAGTATCAAAACCAGTGAAAACCCAGCTTTCATTTTAAGAAGTTAAAAAAAGAACTAACCCCATAGTGAATGGAAACATAAAAATAGTAGCAAAGTGAACATAAGTCAATGAAATAAAAAAAGGACAAATAGAGAAAATCAATGAAACCAAAAGCTCATTCTTTTGAAAAACATAATCAGTGAAACTGATAAATTTCCTCCAAACCAATGAAGAGAAAACAAATTTTATCAATGTAACAACAAAAGAGGGGTGATCAGTACAGATCATACAGACATCATTCTTTATGAATAATGACACAACCGTCTTTAACGCAGAATCTGCAAATCAAACTCAGCAACATATAAATGATGGACCACAACCAAGTGGATTTTATTCCAGAAATACAAGGTTGTTTAAACATTTAAAAATATGTAAATATAATTAATCATATCAGGAAAATTTAAAAAGGAATCATGGGATTATTAGATTTTGTGCTTAAAAGGCCAAATGACAAAAATCAACATTTATTCATAAAACTCTCAGCAAACTTGAATAAAAAACAACATTCTATACCTGAGAAACCCACAGCTGACATGAAACATGGTAAACGACTCAATGCTGTCCCCTAAGACTGCGAGTAAGGCAAGGATGTCTTTTGTCACCAGTTCTCTTCAGCATTGTAGTGAGAATGCAGTAAAGGCAAAAAAAAAAAAAAAAAAAAAGAAAGAAAGAAAGAAAAAAAATGTAAACAGCATAAAGATTGAAAAGAAAGAACCAAGTGCAGGAGACATGATCATATACAATTAGAAAATTTTATGGAATCAAAAAGCTATCAAAATGATGTTTATCAAGGTTACAGGAAACAAGGTCAATACACAAGGATCAACTGTATTGCTACAGATTAACAAAGAACTACTGAAAGTGAAATCAGATAAACAATACTACTTATAATGGCATCCAAATCAAGACAGGCTTAGGGATAAATCTAACAAAACAATGTCTGTACTCAGGCAATACAAAACGCTGCTGCGAGAAATTAAACACCTAATTAAATGGTGAGATAGAGCACATTCATGGATCAGAAAAGTCAGTATTAAGATGTCAACTTTCCCCAGACATACAGAATCAGTAAAATCCTAAAAGCAATATGAAAGCAGCCTTTGTTTTTTTTTTAGAAACCGACAAGTTCATTCTAAAATGTATGTGGAAATGCAAAAGACCTGCAAGGGCCAAAACAGTTCTGGACAAGAGAACAAAGTTGGAGAACTGATACAATTTCATTTAAAGACTTATTAACAAAAAGATATGGGAATAAAGACAATGTAGAGAAGCTAAACAGATCAATGGGACAGGAAAAAGGACCCATAGGTAGAAACCACCCCCCGACACACACAAAGACAAATAATCAATTGGATGTCTTAAAAGGTGCCAAGGTAATTCAACGGAGAAAAGATAGTCTTTTCAACAAATGGTGCTGAAAAAACGGAATGTTCAAATGGAATAATATAAATTTTGACCCTTAAAACACTATACACAAAAATGTATTCCAAATAGATCATATACCTAATACAGAGCTAAAGCATTTAGAAAACAAGAGGAAAAATCTCTGATACTATTGGGTCTGCAAAGATTTCTTAAAAAAGATTAAAACTGGTAAGCTGGACTTTATCAAAATGAAAAACTTCCACAAATCCACAAACGGGGGGTACAGATTGGGGAAAATATCCAATCAATAAAAAATCTTTATTACTCAAAAATAAGACAAACAACCTACGAAGTGGGCAAACGATTTAAACAGATGCTTCACAAAATAAGATACACAAATGGCAAGTAAGTGAAAGATGCGTAACATCATTATTTATCAAGGAAATGCAAATGAAAAGCACAGGGAAATGCCACTATGCACATTAAAATGGCTGTATTAAAAAGTAACAATACCAAGTATTGACAAAAATGTGAAATAACTACAACTCTCACACACTGGTGACAGAAATGTAAAATGGAACAACCACTTCAGAGAAGTCTGACATTATATATACTAATCCTACAAACCGAAAAACTTTGCTCCTAAGTATTTACCCAAGAGAATAAAAACATGCCTACATTAAAATGCACATGAAGTTCACTGCAGCTATGTTCATAACAACCAAAAACTGGAAAGAGAATGGATACACTGTAATTAAGCATACAATAAAATATGACTTAATAAAAAACAAAGGAGTTACTGACAGATGCTAAAACATGGATGCATCTCAAAATCATGCTGAATAAAAGACAAGGAAGAGGACATCTTGGATATCGCCATTTATGTGAAATGATATTTTAAAAAATCAGTCTAACCTAGTTACTGAAAGCAGATCATTGGTTGCCAGGGGCCGTGGTGGGGGGCGAGTCCCAGAAGTGACTGGGAAAGGGGAATGAGAAACCCTTCTGGGTAATGGGTGTTGTCTCTCTAAACTGTAGGAGTCATATGTATGAGTATACTCTTATTAAAACTTGAGTTGGTATATTTAACCATATTTAAATTATTGCCCAGAGTTGATTTTTAAAAATTTGGAAACATTATTATTTTAATAACAAAGCTCTTAAAATTTTGAAAATCATAAACAGGAAAATAGACAATATTGTTATAGTCATATATCATGCTTTATTAAAATGCATCAACTAAAGCTAAATATGTCAATATGTATAAATATCAAAACCATGCACCTGAAGACAAAAGCAAGTTGCAAAACATGTGTTCCCACTGATATACAAGCAAAACAATGTTAGACACACACACAGAGAAATACATGTAAAATATTACTGTAAAAGTAATGAGATGTGAGATCAATATTAACGAAATTTAGAAAAGTGCTGAAGGTGGTAGAAGTTATAGGATATGGAACGGATTTGAGGATGGTATGCAGATACTTCAACTATTCTTGTACATTACTTCCAACCTGCAGCAGACACAGCAATGGTTATGATATTCCTCATAACTGGACACACCCCCTGGAAAGGTGGGCTATCACTGGGTCAATAGGCCTGAATTCAAGAAAGTTGAGCTATGATGAGCTTCCTGGAAATTTCAGTTGGGACACGAAGGTCATATGCCCTACAGTACTCTACTTTCATTAACACACTCAATGTTTCTTCTGGTTCCTGAACCTAAGAAGAGGAAGCAGATACGTCCTCCAGACTGTCCCTGGCTGGTGGCAGTGTACATTCTGGTATGAGTCTAGTCCATGGGGAGAACCCCTCGAGTAGACCCCAGGATGAACCAGACCATCAAGCATTCTTTGCAGAGGTAACAGCATAGTTTGGGGACAGACTAATCAAAAACCCATGATGGCTCATGCTAGGGAGGGCCATGCGGTGACATGTGTTTCTCCCAAAGTGAAATCAGAGTCTGAGAAGATTATTCAGTTTATTTGTTCTTTTCAAAAAGCTTCGCATTCCAGTTAATGTTTTTAAAAATGTCTATTTTCAGCTTTATTTCTATTAAAAAATTTGAGATTAGAGAAAAACATAACTTTAAGAATAATATATATCTAAAGGACAATTTCTGTCCATATTTCCTAAAGACATACTTCCTTCAATAAAATCTTCAGATATAATAAAGTCTGAATTTTGTTAAAGTCTGCACATTCAAAACATCTTTATGACTTCCTCCAGTATCAATTGTCTTGCTAAACAAAATGGCATTTCTTGATAAAGGCTCAACCACATTTGCTGCATTCTTCGGGTATCTTCCCTATTATTTCCCTGACATACATCGAGTACAACTTGTGTATGAAGGTCTCAAAAAAATACAAGATGTTGACACTTTTTCCCAAGTGTGGTCTGATTGTTATTTATGGCCAAATTCTGGAAAAACATTTTCACTCATCTGTTTGATTGACAGGATTATCTCCTATGTAAGTTCTTTGTTTAATAAGCTCTACTTCATAATAAAAATAATTCCCCATATTTCCTACATGCATTAATAGGGTTTCTTCTACAGTCACTTTTAGTTGTCTTACTTACAACAGATTTTTAAACATTCACCAAATTCAGAGTATTTTCCACTATGAGTATTCTCGTTTACTTTGGAAGATGACTTATGGTAAAAGATTTGCCATTCTTCACATTCATAGGAGTCATGTCTTTTGTGAATTTTCTGTGGTATTTTGAGGTATGAATCACAAGAGAAAGATTTCTCTCACTGCTATATTTACAAATTTTCTTCCCCTGTGTGTAACCTTGGATGTACTGTGATAACTGCTTTCTTGGAGGTTTTCTCACTCTCAATACATTCATAGGGCTTCTCTCTTATGTGTGTTCTCTGATGTACTTTGAGGCCTGAGTTACAACTGAAGGTTTTCCCACAACGATTACATTTATAGGGTTTCTCTCCTGTGTGTGTTCTCTGATGCTTAGTGAGATCTGACTTATGATAGAAAGACTTCCCACATTCGTTACACTTGTAAGGTTTCTCCCCTGTGTGTATTCTCTGATGTACGGTGAGAACGGATTTCTCAGAAAACGACTTCCCACACTCATTACATTCATAGGGCTTCTCACCTGTGTGAGTTCTCTGATGTGATCTGAGGACTGAGCTGCAAGTGAAGGTTTTCCCACACTGATTACAGTGATATGATTTTTCCCCTCTGTGTGTTCGTTTATGTATTGTATAATCTGACTTATGGCAAAAGGTCTTCCCACATTTTTTACACACATAGGGTTTCTCTCCTGTATGAGTTCGCTGGTGTACTGTAAGGTATGAATTCCTAGAGAAGAATTTCCCACATTCCTTACATTCATAAGGTTTCTCACCTGTGTGAGTTCTGTGGTGTTTAGTGAGGTCTGATTTATTGTAGAAGGTTTTTCCACATTCATTACACTTGAAAGGTTTTTCCCCTGTGTGGATCCTCTGATGTACTGTGAGGACTGATTTCTCAGAGAAAGATTTCCCACACTCACTACATTCATATGGTTTCTCCTTCGTGTGAGTTCTCTGATGTACTTTTAGACCTGAGTTGCGACTAAAGGTTTTCCCACACTGATTACATCCATAGGGTTTTCCCCCTATGTGAGTTTTCTCATGTTTAGTGACATCTGACTTGTGACAAAAGGTTTTTCCGCATATCTCACATTCATAGGGCTTCTCCCCTGTGTGAGTTCTCAGATGTACTGTAAGGTAGGAGTTTCTAGAGAAGAATTTTCCACATTGATTACACTCATAGGGTTTCTCACCTGTGTGTGTTTTCTGATGTATTGTGAGGACTGAGTTGCTTATGAAGGTTTTTCCACACTGATTACATTCATAGGGCTTCTCCCCTGTGTGAATTCTCTGGTGTACTGTGAGATAGGACTTATGGTAGAAGCTTTTTCTACATTCCTTACATTCATAGGGTTTCTCTCCTGTGTGAGTTCTCTGATGAATTATGAGGTGTGAACTTCTAGAGAAGCATTTCCCACACTCCTTACATTCGTATGGTTTTTCTCCTGTGTGGATTCGCTGATGTAAAGTGAGGAGAGATTTCCGAGAGAAGCATTTCCCACATTCCTTACATTCATAGAGTTTCTCTCTTGTATGTATTTTCTGATGTTTGGTGAGTTTTGACTTTTTGCAGAATGCTTTTCCACATTTATTACATTCACAGACTTTGTCTCCTATGTATGTTCTCTGAGTTACATTAAGAACTGACTTCTCCCAGAAAGGTTCTCCCAAGTTGTTATATTCAAATATTCTCTCTCCTGTGTCAGGAAAGTCTGATCTCCCATTGAAATTATCCACTCTTTCAATATACTCATGACCTTTCACCTCTAAATGAACTCTGTGTTCCAAGAGAGATGACTTCTCAAAAGTTTTAGCATATTCATGAAACTCATAAGGATTTTCTGTTCTTTGTGCCATCTTACGGACCATGAGGGCTGAATCATTACAGAAAGTTTTATCAGATTCATTATGTTCACAAGGACTCTGTCCTACGTGAGCTTGGTTATATGGGATGACAACTGCCTTCTCATGGAAAGCTTTCCCACATTCCTTATATTCCTTATCGCTTTGAATAAAGGATTGCTCTATATTTTTAATTCTCTGATATGGGATGAAATCTTCATTATGACTGAGGTATTTTCCATTTTGAATGAATTCACAAGGTTTCTCTCCCATTTGAGTTTGTTCATGGTTAATATGAAGGAGCAATTTCCCATATGTATTGAGATCAATAGGCTTCTTACTTAAATAGTTTTTCTTATTAATAATTAATTCTGAAATACATTTCAAATTCATACCACACGAGTCACACCTACAGGGTATTTTTATGGAAGGAACTGTGTCTGTGCTGAAATTAAAAATGCTTCCTAATACATTACCTCTGTGCATAGTCAGTGTTTTGTTGTTGATAAATGGAGGCTGGCAGAAATGTCTGTCCTGGGTTTCTTGATTCTTTTCTAGTTGGTTATCAACTTTGCAGACTTCTAGAAATGAGAAAAACAAACAAACCATAAGCCATGAATCGTATAATTATGATGAAATTACACTTAAAACAAATGCCCTTTTACATCACTGGCTTGGTTTTGTGAAATAAGAGTGATCCAAATAGTCATATTGCCCCATCCTTTTGGATTAAAAAAAATAAAACCTGACAGGATGGAAAAGGGGGATAGAAACTTAGAACACACATATCTACATTTGGCAATTTTCAAAGACATATTTCAAGACTTAATATATACATTAGAAATAAATAAAAAGCACGGTGAAGAAAACAGACTTGGAAAAAAAATGGCTCATCTAGGACGGGGAAATGCAGAAAACTAGAGAGGCTATGAAACTTAGTAGGTAAGAGTGCCCTAAAGAAATAGAGGAACAATTTGATATTTTGAAGGATCAGACTTTACATAATTTTCCTCATACTTACATTAGTGCACCTAAATTCTCTCTAAACTTTACATGTTTACAGTTTCATTCTCCTCCTTTTAAAATTACTTCTGTTTTGTTATATGTTAATTTAGTATACTATTAATATCAAATTAAATTTCTGAAAGCACTGATTTCTTTGTGCTTGTGAATAGAGTCCTGTAATATGGTTTCTAATTTTCCCTCTACTCATGTTACTTATAAAAAATACAAATGTCTACCAGGAAAAGTAAAATCAAAAAGATGAGAACAAGACTGAAAGATGACCAAACCCAACAGTTGTTTTAGTTGTGGTATAGTCAAACTTATTTTGTCAGATATGCTACCACCAGATGCTAATTTTTCCCCACTGTAAACTTGCTCTGACATAATATTAATAATTTTTTTCTTTTACACCCAGATTTCTACATTTCGTGGGTTGATTTATAACCATGGAAGACCTGACCTAAAACATTCAATGATATATTTATTTACCCTAAGAATTCTCAGCTATACTTCACGTTACCTGCTTGCTCAGTACATACAACGTAACAATGATGACCCTATTTAAAAGCCTATTCAGGGCGCCTGGGTGACTCAGTCATTAAGCGGCTGCCTTCAGCTCAGGTCATAAACCCAAGGTCCTGGGATCGAGTCCCGCATCAGACTCCCTGCTTGGTGGGAAGCCTGCTTCTCCCTCTCCCACTCCCCTTGCTTGTGTTCCTGCTCTCGCTATCTCTGTGTCAAGTAAATAAAATCTTTAAAAAAAAAAACCTATTCAAAGCCCATTGTCTCCAAGCACCATCAGGAGCAAACACACTGCAGTTATAATTTCGGGGGCGGGGGGGAATTTGTCCCCAACCACATACATATTAGATACTCAAGTGATCACTTCACTAGTTCATAATAAATGTCTTCTTTCTAGGAATGCCAGACTATTAACTTGCCAAAAATCATTCAAGTTCAACCAAGACTTTTCACTCAGCTGGTTTACATTCCCATTTTGGATTTGCTCAGAACTTCACTCTTTAGGAAAATGACACTGTCTCATAATAAGTCTTCACAAACATCTCTACCATTTTGAGTCCTACTTACATTGAAATTTAAAATTAATCACATTCTATACATCTCATTCTATCAGAATGTTGGATAATACCCCTTCTAAACATAAACATACCCTGTTAACTGCTGAAATTTGAAATACTCAGTAGTCTTTTTTTTCTTTTCCCAACTACAACCTATGGTGTCAGAAGTATTTATATCTGATTTCCTCTGAATACATCTGAGTGGACATGAAAGTAATGGTCCTTAACAAGTGGTGTGCTTTTTCAAAACAAAGTTCAAGTTTTCTACAAATCTGTAATTTTGAACAAGAATCTACAGGTTTGGGGCACCTGGGTGGCTGAGTCGTTAAGCGTCTGCCTTCAGCTCAGGTCATGATCCCAGGGTCCTGGGATCGAGCCCCACATTGGGCTTCCTGCTGGGCAGGGGGCCTGCTTCTCCCTCTCCCTCTACCCACTGCTACCCCTGCTTGTGCTGTCTGTCAAATAAATAAATAAAATCTTTAAAAAAAAAAAAAAAAAGAATCTACAGGTTTATAACCCAACATGTGCATTTAGAAATTAATTCCTTGTAGTATTTTCTGAATATAAAGGTTCTCGCACTCATCAAGAGGCACAGTTAATGAATTAAGTAATGATCCAATATCCATTATATGTTATATGACAAAATAAGATATGCTCTCTTTGAAGAAATTATAATCCAGTAATAGCTTCTCCATTCAACATCCATACACTATCAGGAATCAGATTCCATACTAGATAATGTAAATCAAAGCAAGGAAGGAACATTTTACAAAAGCTGTGGAAAGCTGAGCTTAAATTTAAAAATGTGCTTAAAAACAATGACAATGCTATTAACAATAGGAAAAGTTAACAGGAAAAGTAACCATTACCATGAGCCAAGCACTGTTCCATGTACTTTTCATGTATTAATTCACAAGAATCCCCAAGTATGTTAGGAATGAAATGTGGACTTATATGGCAGGAAAGCATTATCTGTGGGTAATCCTAGGAATAAGGATTAAATGGGAGTTTAGCACCAGTTCTGTGCCACAGAGATGAGATGTAGTCATATTTAAGGGTCACTGGAACACCTGGGTGGCTGAGTTGGTTAAGTGTTTGACTCTTGGGATTCAGCTCAGGTTGTGATCTCAGGGTTGTGAGACTGAGCCCTGCTAGGGCTCCATGCTCAGCACAGAGTCTGCTTGAGATTCTCTCTCTCCCTCTTCTGCTGCACCACCCCACTCATGTGTGTTTGCTCTTAATAAATAAATTTTTAAAAAAAGGTAAAAAAATATTAAGGGTCATTAAATGAGAAAAACATAAATTTGCTATATTACGTATTGGGGAAAATACAACTCAAGATATTAACATGATAAATAAGATGCTTTGTGGGCAAAGTGTAATTGCATTTAGGAATTAGAACAAAGAGTAAAACAGAATGCCCAAGTGCTTTGGGTGGTATCAGTGCAAAGTGAGAATATAAAAAGAATTTTTTAAAGTTTACAAAAATATAACAATAGTGACCTAACACTAGTAAGAAAGGAAGACAGAAAAATAAAATGATACTAAGTTACAAGAGAAGACTCATAGAAGGTAACAAATGAAGCAGGGAAAATTTATGATTTGTGAATGCTAATTGTGATATTACTTCTTGCCACATTGAAGGGATCAGGATATCCTGTATATTCTGTATATGGGCAGGTATATAACACTGAATGTCAAGTGGGTAAAAGATGCTAAAAATATAATATGTAGTTAGCAGAATAAATGAAAACCTATTATCTTAGCTATAGCAAGGTATTATAATATTTTGAAGATCCAATTTGACAATTTGTACTTTAACAGGTAAATGTAGTCTGTTTCCATTTATGATTACTGAAAAAAATTCAAGTCGTCTCTCACATTTCACTTGGTACTTTATATTTGTCACAATTTTACTATTGATTCTATTGTACTTTTCTTCCTTCTTTTTGAAATAATTTCGTATCTTTTCCATTTTTTCTTCTTTACAACTTTAGAAGTTATACACACCTGTTTCTCAGCTTTAAGTGGCTATCCATCACATCATACCATGAATATTTAACCTAAAATCTGGAGTAATCAGTATCTTAAACCTCTTTTCCTGAAGAACGGAAGCATCAAACTCAATTTGATCACCTCTCACCTCATTTACATGCAGTTATTGCTTTGTGTACATGTTTTTTTAGCTATACACATTAATATCATGTCACTTCATATACCTATTGTTCAGATTTACCTCTATGTTTTGTCATCTCTTACCACTTACCACTCCTTCTCTAATCTCAAGCATTCTTTTGGGTTTCATTTTCTCTTTTCCTGTAGTATTTCCATTAGAATTTTACAATGAAATTACATAATTAAAGGTACAGCTTCTATAATTTATTTCATTACCAACCCAAATTTTATGATCTGCTCTGACACGAACTCTCCTGTTGACAAAACCCTGGTTAGTGTCCTCTGAGCCCTATTCTCAACTAGGCCTTGACTAGGTCTTCCAGGTCTATCGGGGCTGAGCTCAGTGTTAGCAAGAATCTTTTAAGTCGGTCTAGTGACAATCCCCTCACCCTTGATATCTGATCAAGTTCCTTATACCCTGCCCCTGATGTATTAGTGCCTGGTCTGCATTCAGCAAGAATCCCCCTACAGGGGCGCCTGGGTGGCTCAGTTGGTTGGGCGACTGCCTCCGGCTCAGGTCATGATCCTGGAGTCCCGGGATCGAATCCCACATCGGGCTCCCTGCTCGGCAGGGAGTCTGCTTCCCCTCTGACCCTCCCCCCTCTCATGCTCTCTTTCTCTCTCTCTCTCATTCTCTCTCTCTCAAATAAATAAAATCTTAAAAAAAAAAAAAAAAAAGAATCCCCCTACAGTTGATATTTCTCTTAGTAATCTTCTATCCAGTGATTCCCCCGACTCTGTAAGTCCCCAGCTGTCTTAGCAGTATTTGGAGTTGAGTTCAGCTTTACCGAAACTTCTCACCTCCTATTCCAACAGCTACTGAATAAAATCTTTATCTATCACTGTTAGCTGGTGGCTGGCTTTATTTCTCATTGAACAGCATGAGCTCAGTCGACTGCTGGAAGAGAAATATGAGTAAAGAGATAAACCCTCTGTGACACAGGCTTGGATGGGCAGCCCAAAGCTGAAAATGGAGCACAGACACTGAGGAAATTCTCCTGACATGACAGACCCAAGAACTAGGGAACAGTATCAAATACAGCCACACATAAGTAACTGGAGTCCCAAGAAAAAATAAAGGATGAAATACATCAAACCACACATTTAGGAAACTGAGAAAACAACAAGAAAAATACCCAGGAAACCCCCCAAAAATAAATCAAAGGTAAACCTGGAAACATCAGAATTGAACAGCTGAAAACCAAAGATGAAAAGAAAATCTTGAAGGCAGTAAGAGAAAACAGAATATAAATACAGAAGAACAAAGATTTAAAAATCAGAGGAAGAAGTAAGTATGTAACCCAGAAGACAGTGAAGTGAATCAAGTATGGACAGAAAAGAGCGTCAATCCAGATTTCTGTAACTAGAGAAAACATCCTGCACAAATGAAGACCTGTAGGCAGAAAGAGCTGCTGCCTTGTGGGGTTTGAAGTAAAATACCACATAGAAAGGGAGGGAGGAACATTAAGTGTATTGTTATAACATTGCACAGCCTCATATAAAATAGTATGACATCGTTTGAAATCAGACTGATAAACTGAAGATATCGTATTCCATAGGGCAACCACTTAAGTGGTTACAGTATTCCCATTAAAAAATAAGAGGTTTCCACATTAGTTAAAAAAGATGCAACCATATGTTATCTATAGGAAATCCACTCTAAATATAAATAGATTAAAAGTAAAAAGATGGCAAAAGATGTAGCATGTAGACATTACAAAAAAGCTGAAGGGACTATTTATGCTTTTTCTTTTTTTGCCTCCAGGACTTCTGACTATAAACTGTAGGTTCCCATGACTAGCCATCCGACCTCAGATTTGATAATTCACTAGAACAGCTCAGAAAACCCAGAAAAACAATTTACTTATATATTACTAGTTTATTATAAAGGATTCAACTCTGGAACAGCCTAATAGAAGATATATATAGGCGAAGTTTGGGGATGTGTGTGGCGTGTGGAACTCCCATGCCCTCTCTCGGGCACACCACTCAAAGCTCCCCTAACTCTATTGTTTAGAGGCTCTTATGGAGGTTTCACTACCTAGACTTGATTGATTAAATCACTGGCCACTCCTGGTGGCCACCCCCAGGACTTAAGTGATCTAGCAGCCCCAGCCACCAGTTACCTCAGTATACAAAAGACACTCCTTTCACACCAGAGAATCCAAGGGTTTTAGGAACTGTGTGCCAGGAATCACAAGCAAAGATTAAAAAAAAAAAAATTTTTTTTTTTTGCTATATTATTGTCTCTCTCACTACTAAAAACTGCAATGGACCCCCATTTTTTTTTAAACGAAATTCAAATTTTGCAGCGCCTAGAACTTCAAGATCAAGCTTATGCTGATGTCTCCAACTTTATTTCATGCCGTCGCTCACTGTGCTTGCCATGCTAGAAACACACTAGCCATCTTGCTATTGATTGAATGAGTCTAGTGTGTTCCTGCCCAGGGCATTCCTGCCTCTCTCAGGAATGCTCTTCTCACAGGTCTTTGCTGTCAAGATTTTTCATATAATTTAGGTTCTTTTCAAATATAATCTTGAAGAGGCTCCCTTGGCCACTTGGCTGAAACAGTCCACTTATCCCCCATCACATCATCTCATTTTCTTTTCTTTAAAACCCTTCATAGCATTCAGCATGACCTGAAATTATAAGATTAATTTATTTGCATCCTTTCTTCCTCTGTGGTCCTTACCTCTACATCTCCCTCCTCAATCTAAGCTCCACAAAAGCAGAGTGCTTGACTTTCTTATTCATTGACGTACCCAAGGTTTTAGGAGGGCATCAGTTAAATGTTGGTTAAAAGTATAAACATCCCGAATGCCTATTTTTAGCAAGGCACTGTGTATTTATATCTTGCCTCATCTGATGCTCACAAATATTGTGACAAAGGTCTTATTATCTAAATTTACAATGAAGAAACAGGCTCATAGAGGTTAAGTGACTTGTCTAAGCCAATAAATGGTTTAGCTAGGATTTGTGGACTAGCTGTACTAATATCAAAGTAGGCTTCAGAACAAAAAAGTTCTACTAGAAATAGAGACATCATCATAAAGGAGTCAATTCGTCAAGAGAACATAAAGATCCTAATATTTATACACTTAATAGTTCTTTAAATTGATAAAGCAAAAACCAATAGAACCGAAAGGAGAAATAACCACAAAATTATAGCTGCAGACTTCAACACTACCTCTCATTGTTTCACTGACAAAGCTTTTGGGGATATTTTCCCATTAGCCCTGTGATTTTCAGTACACTATTTTATATGGAGCAGTGATTTTTTTCTTTTTTAGGAATACACACATCATGTTATAACAGAATTCACTCTATTTGTATTCCTTCTTTCTTCTCCATTTGTTTTTGGCTTCCTTTTATCTATATAGATATATAGCCTTTCTGTGTTGCCCAGATTTGCAACTGGTATACTCTCTTCTGTCACGTGGCTCCCACATTTGCTTTAAAATTAGTTCTTTGGGGGCGCCAGGGTGGCACAGTCGGTTGACTATCTGACTTTTGGTTTCGGCTCTGGTCGTGATCCCAGGGTTGTAAGATCAAGCCCTTCGTCGGGCTCCACGCTCAGTGCGGGGTCTGCTTGTTTCTCTCTCCCTCTCCCCACCATGCTCACTCTCTCTTTCTCAGATAAATCTTTAAAAAAAATTAAAAAACAAAATTAGTTCTTCAGTTAAATTCAGAGCCCACTACCAGCCTTTTTACCATCCTTTTTTATGTCATTCCTTGGTTACCTGATATTCATTCTCTAGAGGCTTCTAGGAACAAAGATCCTAGAGTTCTTGTCTATTCAGAAAAGATCTGCTATCTTTGTTAAAGAATATCTTCTTAACTGGGCATAATATTCTCAATGTGACACCTTGAGGATTTTGTAGAAACTGCTCTTCTGACTCTTAGCTACAGATTTTACTTATGGAGAAGTCTGAGGCTATTTGGACTTTCTCTTTTATTGGCCGGTTGTCAAAATGACTGTTTTTTGAAATCTAGTGCCTTTATTAGAATATATCCTAATGTTGACAAGGACTGGCTCTTTTATATAGATTCAATCATATATCTCTTCCCTCACAAAAAGTGTTCTTGAAATATTTTAAATATTCTATTTCTTTTCCTTTCTATTTTGGGGAATGAATTCTCTGTATGGTATGTTTGTGAACTCTCTTTTTAATGTAATCTTCAAAATTTATTTCATTTTCTTCTTACTTACCTTTCTGAACAGAAATTTGACAGTACCTATTCTTTCTTGGGATTTCCGCAATTTGCTTTCTTTACTGTGATTATATTTTCTGTTCTCTTTTCTGAATTTGACACCCACCATGTGTTTGCTACTATTCCCTTATTAATATCTTTCTTAAATTCTTGTATCACAGAGATAATTAATTCAATTAGTTCACCCTTTGGAAATTCATGATTTAATATTTGGTCACATAATTTATCTACTTTATGACTACTTTGATCAGATAACAATTCTATCACCAACTAGCTTTCTTCCCGATCTTTTCTACCCCTTTTTCTTTCAATAGTTTTATATGCATTTTGTGCTGGTTCCTTTTCCATTACTCGGGCTCAAAGGATGTGAGCTTTTTAAGGAACAGCACACTGCAAAAGGTTTACTTGGGAGAGGGAATAGAGTCATGTCTTAGGCTAGTGAGATAATTCATTATGAACAAGTGTTTTGCACATTTACTTGTCTCAGTTTATAGATCAACCAGGATGTGCCTTCCTTCCTCGCCAGAGTAGCCTCGACAATGGCTTGCTCTCTTGGTAATGACTGAGTCAGGTCACTGGGGCTGGTGTTGCTGCAGCTCCAAATTGAGGAAAACCGAGTGTTGAGCTGACTTCACAGAAACTACAAGCCCAAGAGGCTGAACTGGGCCCATGGAGGCCCCGACTTCCCCAGCATCTGCCTAGACAAACTGATGCAATCCAGGAAAGAAAGGTAGTTAAAACTCTACAGAATAGTTTCATCTCATGAGAGAGAGGAATAAGACAAAAGATACTATCCTTTCCCTTCCACCTTTCTGACATGCTGCTCTGGCACACAGTGGTTCACATTAAGACTCAGAAAAGATCCTGCTACTCTGAGCAATCAGATGTGCTAATGACAGAGCTATAGTTAACGAGGTAATCACCCCCTGGAGCCATCCCCTCCTTCTAATCAGCCTTAACTCCCCACCCCCGCTTCCCTCATTTTTGTAGAAGGTCTGCACATCCTGACCAATTGTTATCAAGTACGTTTTTGCTTCAAATTCTCTGTCCTAGGAGTACCCACTAAGATAGCATATAAGATTATTTCTGCACATTTAGGGGTCTGTTAAGTGGTTTTCCCTCATGTACAGTCTCTCTTGCACCGTCACAGAAATAGAGAAAATAGTTCAGAAACTGAAAAATACGGTTTGTGCTTCTACGCTTTACTACGTCTGCTTTGCAGAACGAAACTGTCACGAAGGGAGCTCAGCCATCTAGTTCACGGCACTGTTGTTCATCAAAGTTTTAGGTTTCACGCCTCAGAGGATGTACTCTGCTCATGAAAAGTGCACTGCCGGTCCCTGTGAGCATCAGAAATGCTTTTGTTTTCTACCCACCTGCTAATATATACACTCCTTGATCCTTTCATCCACTTTGCTGCGTTTACATTTGTGTTGATTTGGGATTTCAGATATCCACTAGTGTCATATAATGAAGCTTGTCTTGCTCACTTTCCTTAATGCTTCTGGATGATTTGTGGGCAGAGAAAGAAAATGCTGACTTTATATATTCTTCTTCAAGAAGTTCATTTTGTCTTTGCAAACTGTCTTAACTTGGCTACAGGACACCACATTCTCTGTTTCCACCTTATCCCCAAACTGCTTCTTCTCTCTTTGCTGAGTCTTTTCATTTTCATGACTTCTGAACATTAGTATCCCAGGGGATAGCCTTCAGACCTCTCAAATCTGTTCACTCTTAACTTTAAGGAGAGGTGGTTACCTGATCCCTTAGCTTCAAATACTAAATTTAAAAACGTTAAATACTAACATAAGTTGATAATTTCCAAATAAATATCTCCAACCTGGGGTCTTCCCTAAATTACCTCTGCTCATACAGCCAAATACTTATTCCCATGTAAACCTGTGTATTTTATAATCACCTGAAATTTGGTATGTGCAATCTAAATTCCTAATGACCCCTCTAAAACTGTTTCTTTCCAGTATCCCACATCTCAGGAACTGGTACCCATTCATCTGACTGCTCTGGATGAAATCCCTGGAGTTGTTCTTGACTGCTTTCTTTCTCTCACATTCCTTAACCAACTCACAGCAGATCTTAGAGGTCCCATCTTCAAAACAGATACAGAAGCCAATCACTTTTAATCTTCTTCACCACTTCCAACCAAGGGTAAGCAATCATCACCTTTTCATAGACTGAAATACCGTCCTGATGGTCTCACTTTCATTCCTCTGCCCCAATAGTACTTTCTTTGCCCAGCAGCCAGAGAGAAAATTTAAAAGATAAATAAGCATATGTCACTTATATTAGGTAAAATCATACAAATGGCTTCTCACTTCACTCAGAGTAAAATCAAAGTCTTTATCACACCCCAAATGGCCCTACATAATCTGAGCTCCATTACCTCTACAATGCCAACTCTTACCACGCTCTGCTCACTCCTCTCCCCCAATCCACACTGATACTTGTGTGTCCTCAAAAACACAAAGTACATTCCTGCCTTGGTGGACTGACATTTAGTGTCACCTCTGCCATCAAGACTGCCCATGATGTTCACCCTCATTTCATTCAAGTTGATATCATCAAAATGCCTTCCTGAAGTTCCTTTTCTCAAGTATTACATTTCATTATTTTCAATCTATAACTTCCTTGCTATTTTATTGACATGTTATGTGTACAGTATGTGTATGTATGTGCTGTTGTTTATTTCTTATCTTTCCCTATCAGAATCTAAGCTCCATGAGGTCAGGAACAAATTTAGTTTGCTGATGTGTTTCAGCACCTAAAACCTGAGTGAGGCACAGGAGGTACTCAGTATTTAATGTGAAAATGAACATATAAACAAACACGTGAGAATAAAAACAATTTATACCATGTCACCTGGTATCCATCTGCTTAATACGTACTAACTCACCTGGGTAGCTCTGGCTTGGGGACTCTTCCTCTACTATCCATGGCTGCTCTCCTTGCTCCAACTTCAAGATCACTTCTGGTTTAGGGATGCAACACCCTGAAATTGGGAAATGACATGGGAAATGGGCTAGGCTCATAGGCTTCAGGGCCCTTGAAGAAGACAGAAAATGAGTCTTCAGGGGCCAATTACAATGTTTCGTTGAAGAAGAAAACATTCTTTATGGTGTTCCAATAATCCTTCTGCTTAATACTTGAATCTCAAGCCTAAATATCATTAAACTCTACAAAGCTTCTACAGGTGTCAAACCAAGAAAGGAAGTGCATACTAGGAGTCTACATGGAAAACAATCCCTACCCACTGAGACAAGGTGGCTGTAGTTCTCCAGCATCACATCCCTGTACAGGATCCTCTGAGCAGGGTCCAGGTGCTGCCACTCCTCCTGGGTAAAGCCCACAGTCACATCCTCAAATGATAAGGATCCCTGAAACAGCACATTTGTGTTCAAATGTAAGTAATCACAATTGGAAGACATGGAAAAGCTGTCGGAGAATTGTGATGGAGTTTACTATCCACAAGTAGAAAATATGTTCTGGCACACCTACTTTTGCACTTGGTTGGAGGAGAAAGCATGAGACATTCCTCACCACTGTGATAAGTTACTGATGTCCCACCATGTGCCTACATGCCATAAAGAACTCTCCTACCTTGAGAATCTGAAAACCAATAAAACCATGTCACTGTTCTCAAGGAGCATATAATCTGACAGACAGAAACATTAAGCATCCAACTACCATGTAGCATATCATCCTACTACAGTAAAAACATGTGCAAAGTAGAGTGAGGTTACAGAGGGGAGAAAAGTTCTATTCTTGCTATTAGGGTGGGTTTCACTGATAACAGAGTATCATTCATGAACCTGGGGCAACAGCATAACCACGTACACATCTAAAATATGTAGTTAAGGGGCGCCTGGGTGGCTCAGTCGTTAAGCGTCTGCCTTCGGCTCAGGTCATGATCCCAGGGTCCTGGGATCGAGCCCCGCATTGGGCTCCCTGCTCGGTGGGAAGCCTGCTTCTCTCTCTCCCACTCCACCTGCTTGTGTTCCCTCTCTCACTGTGTCTCTCTCTCTGTTAAATAAATAAAATCTTTTAAAAAAATAAAAAAATAAATAAAATAAAATATGTAGTTAAGGGGTGCCCAGGTGGCTCAGGCGGTTAAGTGTCTGCCTTTGGCTCAGGTCATGATCTCAGGGTCCTGGGATCGAGCCCCGCATCAGGGTGCCTGCTCAGCGGGGAGTCTGCTTCTCCCTCTCCCACTCCCTCTGTCTGTGTGTGCTCTCTCTCTGTGTCAAATAAATACATAAAATCTTTTTAAAAAAAAATGTAGTTAAAGGAGTAAGTGAACACAGAAGAAAGTACTGTTGGGACTATGTTCACATAAAGAGCTATAGTAGTCTTCAGGGAATATGTTATTGAGTAATTCTGGACATAACTCCTGTAGAATAGGGTGTCCAAAATGGTTGGTTACTGTTCCATCTAGGAAACCTTTTTTCATAAATAGTAAACTTATAATGTCAATCTATATATTAAATTGCTTTGTTATTATTTTTCCTAAGTCACTTTTATTTTTTTCAACTGAATAAATTTGGCATGTAACATTGTGTAACTCTGATATGCTTATAAAATGATTGCCAATGTAGCTATATTTATCACATTACATAATTATAGTACAATATTACTATCTATATCCATTTCACTGTACGTTAGATTTCTTCATTCTTCTTTTTATGGATTAAAATAAACCTAGGGAGACACCTGAATATTTTCTTCCCATAACTGAACAGACTGTCTTGTACAGTTCGTAGGTTTTATACCACCCACTTATGAGATGACCACTGTGGAAAATATTGCAAGCAGACACAGAGACATATCATTCCCAGGTTATCAAAACAAAAATCAATACTCATGCCATATAGTAAAAATTGGTTAATAGGAAAAAGAATAGACTACTATCCAGAAATGTATAAAGTATTATTGAGAAAAAAACAAAGAATACCTAAATAAATACAGGAATACACTATATTCATGGTTTGGACAATTCAGTATTACAAAAAATCTCATTTCTCCACAAATTGGCCTATAAATTCAAGACAATCAGAATTAAAATCTTAGCAGGTATTTTTGTGGAAAATGGTAAGTTGATTCTCAAACTTACATAGAAACTTAAATGGCCAAGAATAACCAAAGCCATCTTGGAGAACAGAATGAATAAACTCACACTAATTATGGTAGGCAAAATCTCAGATTAACTCCAATGGATCCAACACCTTAATATAAACTCCTTTTAAGTGGAAGAGACTTATGTCCCTGTGATTATGTTACATTTTATGGCAAAATAGATTTTGCAAGTATAATTAAGATCCCTTAATCAGCTGACTTCGGTCTACAAGGGAGACTGACTTGGGTGGGCCTGACCTAACCATGTGAGTCTTTTAAAGAATGTAGAATATCAGAGACTCTTCTACTGACCTCAAAGAAGAAGCAAGCTACTGTGAGTTCTACAGCTGTGCAGAAATAATTTCTGCCACATATGTACAGATGGGAACCCAACCAAGCCTTAGATAAGGAGTCCCAGGCAACACCTTGACTGCAGCTTTAATGCCTAAGAGAACCTAGCTAACCTATTCCTAGACACCTGATCCACAAAAACTGTGAGATAATAAATTTGTGTGGTTCTTACCTGTAAAATTTGAGGTAACTTATTATGAAGTAAAAAACTGATGTACTAGTGTATATAAAGATTTATTCTGAAGTTAGAGTAATTTGCCAGAGTGCTATCAGTAAAAGAATAAACTGAAAGATCAATGGAACTAAATTTGTAGTCTAGAAACTGGACATGCATGGACACCTGGTTTATAAAAAAAAAAAAAAAAGTGTTACAGTAGGGCAGTTAGAAAAGGACATTAAAACAAAAAACAATTTTGATCTCAATCTCACATAATATGCGAAAATCAAGTCCAGATGGATTATAGGTTAAAATGTGATCAGTAAAACTTCCAGAAGGTAACACAAAAAACTATCTTCACAATCTGTAGACAAGCAAAAAAATTTTAAGCAAGACACCAAAAGCACTAACCATAAAGGAAAAGAATGAAACAAATTGCATGACATTAAAATTAAGAACTTCTACTTATCAAAAGGAAACCATTAATTAAAAAAAAGCAAATCAGGGGCGCCTGGGTGGCTCAGTTGGTTAAGTGACTGCCTTCGGCTCAGGTCATGATCCCAGGGTCCTGGGATCAAGCCCCGCATCGGGCTCCCTGCTCCTTGGGGAGCCTGCTTCTCCCTCTCCCTCGGTCTGCTACTCCCTCTGCTTGTGCTCTCTCTCTCTCTGTCAAGTAAGTAAATAAAATCTTAAAAATAAAATAAAATAAATAAAGTAAATCAGCAGGAAATTTTAGCAACATATTGAAATGATAAAGAGATTATATCCAGAATATATAAAATACTTCTAAAATCAATATGAGCAACACAATCTAATGGAAAAATGGGAAAAGGACCTAACAATGACTTCACAAGAGAAAAGACCCATGGCCAATAAACATGGTAAAAGGTGCTCAACCTAAACAGTCAACCACTGGATGAAAGGTCACTGGGAATAAGAACATTCACATTGTCTCCAAGTTTCACCCGACAGATTATTAGTTTACAAAAAGGGAAAAGAAAATCTACTCTTCAAGTGGAGATATCTGGTGGTATTATCAATAATGGTACAGTCAGACCATATAAAAAGCATACAATAGGGGTGCCTGGGTGGCTCAGTCGGTTAAGCGTCTGCCTTCTGCTCGGGTCATGATCCCAGGGTCCTGGGTTTCGAGCCCCACATCAGGCGCTCTGCTCAGCAGGGAATCTGCTCCTACCTCTCCCTCTCACCCCGATCGTACTCTCTCTCAAATAAATAAATAAATAAATAAGCATCCAATAAATGAGCCTAATAAAAATATATATTCTGAATCTAATCATGAGGAAAAACAGATCAGTCAACACAGACGTGGGGGCATTCTACAATCATGCTTCTCAACGTGGCTGCACACTGCCAGGTGTTACCCCCAGAGTTTCTGACCTAACTGGTATGGAGTGTAGTCTCAGTACAGGAATATTCAAAGAGTTTCAGATGATTCTAAAGCACAGTTAAGTACAAGGAAACTATTTAACAAGACATGTGACCAGTACTTAAAAAAGAAAAATCCATAATATGAAAGAATACAAGGGCATGATCTTTGATTGGATCCTAAACCCAACATAGTTTAAAGGACACTTTGGGTACAAATAGGGGTATATCACAAATAAAGAAAATATGTGAGGAAAATGCTTGTATTTTTTAACTTTGTAAAATATAAAAGTTGAAGTAAAAATATTAAGGCATGAAGTTGTAACAAAAAATGAACAAAACCTACATAAAGAAAACTATGAAAGCATTCCTTTTAAAAACTACATTTAAAGAAACTGAAAGCTAGCCCATTTTCTCACATAGGAAATGTTAGCATCAAGATTTTGATTCATGAATTAATAGAGCAATTTAATGCAGTCTCAAAAAAAACACCATCAAGCTTCTAACCTGGAATAAGGCAAGTTGATTATATATTTGAACTGGAAGAAAAGCAAGGTAAGCCAAGAAAAACCTGAAAAAAAGAGCAACGAGGACAGCTAATCTACCAGACAGTACCAGACATAAACATAAAGCTCCTATAAATAAAATAAATTGGTACAGACACATAAATAGAAAGACCTATCAATGGAAATAGACTAAAATGCATCTGAAACTTAGTAAATGACAGTATCATAAAGTAGGAAAAAGAATCTTTCACTAAGAGAGTGGTAGGATAATTTAATAGGTTAAGAAAGATAAAACAGGATCCATTCTCATCTATACATCAGGACAACTGCAAATGGATCAGTTAAGCTTAAATGTAAAAAAAAAAAAAAGGGGGGGGGGCTATGTAAGTACTAGAAGAAAACATGGGTGAGTTCCGCCATAACTTAAGAAAGAATAAAACTTTCCTAACCATATCTAAAAATCTAGATGCAGAGCCCACATAGCTCAGTCAGTAGAGCATCAGACTTTTAAAAATCCAGATGCAATAAAGTACTGATAAGATCTGACGACATAAAATTATAAAACAACCAAACAAATCCTCTGCAGAATTAAATAAAATAAAACCCAAAGAAAAGTGACAAGAAAAATGACAACCCAGAAGTAAGTATTTGCAACTTACATGACAAAGAAAGGGTTAGTACCCCTATATAAAGAGTTCCTAAAAAGGAAAAAACCAATAATCCTCTAAATATGGGCAAGAACTGTGAAACAAAAACTCACAGGAAGAGAAATGCAAATGGCATTAAACTTATAAAATCAAGCTTACCCTTTAAAAAGAAAAATGTAAATAAAAATTATACTGGGGGCACCTGGGTGGCTCAGTCGTTAAGCGTCTGCCTTCGGCTCAGGTCATGATCCCGGGGTCCTGGGATCGAGCCCCGCATCGGGCTCCCTGCTCCGCGGGGAAGCCTGCTTCTCCCTCTCCCACTCCCCCTGCTTGTGTTCCCTCTCTCGCTATATCTCTCTCTGTCAAATAAATAAAATCTTTAAAAAAAAAAAAAAATTATACTGAACCTTTGCAGCAAACTAATGCAAAGAGTAACCACCAACGTAATAAAATCTGGTTTACGACTTCCAAACCAGCAGAGGGTAAAATGTGGAATAAAAGAGAATAAACAATTAAAAAAAAAATTATACTGAACCATTTCACTCCTATTGGACTGGAAGAAATCCAAAAGTTTAACAGCACACATACTTAATTTGTTATAGGCATAAAAGCATCCTCATATCCCGTGCAGAATGCAAAGTGATTAACTAACATGAAGTGAAATATGGCAATAGTTAGCTAAATTACATGATTTTACCATTTAACCCAGAAATCCCACTTCTGGGAACCAACTACAAGGACACACTGGCCAAAGAAAGAGGAGGTGTAGGAACAAGGCTATAACACTATTTATATTTGCAAAAAAAACTAAAAACAACCCAAGTATTGATTACTAAGGAACTAGTTTAGTTGAATGTGTTATGGTATACTCACACCATGGAGTGCTAAGCAACTGGAAAAAAAAGTGAGGAATATCTCCATGTAGCACTACAGAGTGGCTCAGTCGTTAAGCGTCTGCCTTCGGCTCAGGTCATGATCCCAGGGTCCTGGGATCGAGCCCCACATCGGGCTCCCTGCTCAGCAGGGAGCCTGCTTCTCCCTCTCCCACTCCCCCTGCTTGTGTTCCCTCTCTCGCTGTGTCTCTCTCTGTCAAATAAATAAATAAAATCTTTAAAATAAAAAAAAATAGCCAAAACAATCTTGACAAATTTGTCAAGAAGAATTTGTTCAGGAGAACAAACTGGAGAACTCACATGTCCTGACTTCAAACTTGCTACAAAGCTACAGTATCAAAACGGGAGGAACTGGCATGATAATACACATACAGAGCAAATGAACAGAGTTGAGAGTCCAGAAATAAACCCATACATCTATGGTCAAATGATGTTCAACAAGGGTGCCAAGATGATTCAATGGGAGAAAAAAATGGTCTCTTCAACAAATGGTATTGGAACTGGATATCCACATGCAAATGAATGAAAATGGACCCCTTCCTCATATCATATACAAAAATTAACTCAAAATAGATCAAAGACCTAAATGTAAGAGCTAGAAACTCTAACACTCTTAGGAAAAAACAGGAGTGAATCTTCACAATCTTAGACTGACAGTGGATTCTTAGATATGACATCAAAAGCAAACACAACAAAGGAAAAGATAAACAGACTTTACCAAATTAAAACCTTTTGTGAATCAAAGGATATACTTTCAAGAGAATTAAAAGAGACAACTCACAGAATGGGAAGAAATATTTGAAAATCATATATCTGATAAAAATCTAGTACCCAAAATACTCTTACAATAAATCCAATTTAAAAATGGGCCAAGGATTTGAATGGACATGTCTGCAAAGCAGATATACAAATATCCAACAAGCACATGAAAAGGTACTCATTAGTCATTAGGGAAAAGCAAATCAAAACCACAATGAGATACTACTTCACACCCACTAGGATGGCTATAATAAAAAGATAACAAGCATTGTCAATAATGAGGAGAAACGAACTCTCATACATTGTTGGTGGAAATATAAAATTGTGCAGGCACTGTGAAAAACAGTTTGGCTGTTCCTCAGTAAGTTAAAACTACAACTAAGGTATGATCCAGCATTTTCACTTCTCAGTAAATACCCGGAAGAACCAAAGACATGTATTCCAGCAAAACTTGCACGTGAATGTTCAGAGCAGCACTATTCACAATAGTGGTAAAGCAGAAACAAGCCAAATGTCCATTAAGCAGTAAGTGGAAAAACAATGTGGTCCATCTATACTGCGGAATATTCTTCAGCAATAAAAAAGGAATGAAGTCTTGGTAAAAAGGTACAAACATTCAACTGTAAAATGAAGGTCTGAGAATCTAATGTATAACATGGTGACTATAGTTGATATCACTGTATTGTACAAATAAAATTTGCTGAGAGAACTTAAATGTCCTCACCAAAAACAAAACAAAACAAAACAAAGAAATAAAGAAATATGTGAGGTGATGGATGTGTTAGATTAGATGGGAGGAGTCCTCTCACAATGTATACAAATACCAAAATCATCACGATGTTCACTACATATCTTACAGTTTTGTCAAATATACCTTAATAAAGCTGGAAAAGAAAAAGAACAAAGTCTGTAACATGTTCCAATATGGATGAAGTTTAAAAACATTATACTAAGTGAAGGAAGACACACACAAAAAAATACATACTGTATGATTATATGCATATAAAAGATCCAGAAGAGGCAAGCCCATACTGACAGAAAGTAGATTAGTGGTTGTCAGGGTCTGGGAATTTTGGAGTTATTTTAAGGACATGCAGTCAATTTATTCTATAGAAGTTTTAGGTTTTATCAAGGGAAAACAAAAACAAACCAAGACCATGGGAAAGCTGTCTACATGGGCTTCAGTAATACAGTCTCCTAAAAAGCCTCATTAACTGGGTTCTGCTTGGTACTCTGTCTTTTGCTTCCACTGAAGGATAATTATAGGCATTTAGTTCATGGTTTGTCACCAGAAGGTTGTTCATCATTTATATAAACAGAAACAAAAGTTTTTTATTCAGCTCTTGATGCCAGAGAGTCTTTAGGTTCCAAAAGAAATTGGGATGCTTCATGTATGTGTTTTTTTTTCCCCAGGGGCATGAGGGGAGTCATGGCTAAAAGGTCAGAAATAGGGGCGCCTGGGTGGCTCAGTTGTTAGGTGTCTGCCTTTGGCTCAGGTCATGATCCCAGGGTCCTGGGATCGAACCCTGCATCGGGCTCCCTGCTCCGCGGGAAGCCTGCTTCTCCCTCTCCCACTCCCCCTGCTTGTGTTCCCTCTCTCGCTGTGTCTTTCTCTGTCAAATAAAATCTTTAAAAAAAAATAAAAATAAAATAAAAGGTCAGAAATATTTGCAAGTTAAGTCTGATAACCATCTAACTTCATATGATCCGTGTGTGTGTGTGTGTGTGTGTGTGTGTGTGTGTGTCTATCTCCTTGCCAAATTTGCCCTACTGATTGGCTAATCCAATGCTACCAGTCTATAGACCTCAGTATCACCTGCAACCTTGTTCAAAATGAAAATTCTCAAAAAAAAAAAAAAAAAAAAAATCTCAGGCCCCATTCTATGGTTTAAAACACTTCCCAGTTTTGATCTGATGCACACTAAAGTTTGAGAACCACTGTGTCATGCTGTTCCCCTCAGGTTCATTTTATCTATTTCTACTTTTCTATTTCAAATATGAATCATTATCCTCATAAGATCCATTGTAAAACAAAGCAGAAAATGACTTCAACAACTCACACAGGACTTCTTCATATTTTGCTGGTCTCTCTTGGAAAAATGTAGAAATCTCTGAAGGCAGAGCTGGGATAGAAAAAGAGGAATGAAGTCATTAGAGGTACAGACTGTCTTGCAGTTCCTGGACTTGCCTTCTTAAAAAGCTGCAAACATCACCTGGGTGAAATGCCTCTCGGTGGGAGAATATCCTTTTCACCTTGCAGAAGGGGCAGGAAACGACACATGATAAAGCACCCAAATGACCACGTATGACTGTGATTTGGCCATGCAGAGCTTGGGTGTGCAATTTTTCACTGGGTGTATGGAACTGTTGTCTAGGACATTTTTAAACAATGTCTGTACCCCTCTGTTCTGTTTCGAAGTAATTTTAAAAATGAGAAAATTGGTTAAGCAAATTACAATACGTTAAAGGAAGGAACACTAAACCTTCAGCAGAGGTTGTACAACAAAAGTTGTTACATGTATATTTCCTTGTTTACTTCTCAAGTTAGAGAACACAACCAAAGCTACAAAAAAAAGGATGGAGGCACTTTCAGGTAAGGGTACTTTTTAACTGTTTTTTTAAATTTTATTTTAAAGATTATTTATTTATTTATTTGACAGAGAAAGAGAGAGAGAGAGAGACAGTGAGAGGAAACACACGCAGGGGGAGTGGGAGAGGGAGAAGCAGGCTTCCCGCCGAGCCGGGAGCCCGATGCAGGGCTTGATCCCAGGACCCTGGGATCATGACCTGAGCCGAAGGCAGATGCTTAATGACAGAGCCACCCAGGCGCCCCTTTTTAATTGTTTTTTTAAAGCACATGCAGATTCTCAGATGGCTGTCTTTTAAGGAATGTGTTTTACCAGTGATGATGTGGTCAGCATGGACTGGGGTGGGGAGACTCAACACCTCCTCTGGGTTCTACCCCAACACAAAGCCAGAGAAATTCACTTACACTCTCAGCACCAATTTCTCAACTTTCAAGAAGAAAAATAAACAACTCTTCTTGTATTGCTGTCCTATAAAGAACTCATCAGCACATCTTTAAATGCCAGATTCAAAGAGCTCAGAATCTGGGAAGAGTGAAAAATAAAGAGTGGGAGTTGAACTGGGATTGTTGAGACAAAACCGCCTCACATCTACTTTTAAGGCCCTTTCCCACAATCCCTGGAATGCCTCCAGTGAAGTTCTATTTTCCATGTCACCTACCCGTCCTTCACTCCTTCCCACCCGGCTGCCCTGGTCCCGGCTTCCCTCCATTAGGCAGCCTGGGAGCTTCTGAATGTGGCAACATTTTCAAATCTCATTCGTTCTGAACAGGCTGTGAAAACCTAGGATCTGCTCCTCTCTGGGAAATACACTGCCTCTGCTCAAAATTCACTCAAGAGGTGTCTGGGGGGTTCGGTCGGTTAAGCGACCAACTCAATCTCAACTCAGGTCTTGATCTCAGGGTCATGAGCTCAAGCCCCGCACTGAGCCTACTTTAAAAAAAAAGAAAGAAAAAAAAACCTCAAATAGTGGGATGGTTCTCTCCACCTAACATTATGTATTTAGACTCCTCCTTACTTCGCTTTTCTAATGTAGATGAAAAATGCACCTGAGGGGCAAATTCATTTTTACTGGAATTGTCACCCAGGCCCACAGTTCAATATTCCATAGATTCTCAGGTCAGACCTTCCATAAACTCAAATCAAGGCTGCTGAGAACTGTTACAAACCTAACTCAGATACAATTATACTGTCTCTGTCAAAGGCTCTGAAGACATCTAGAAATCCCAGAAAAAAAAATACTACATGGTTAAGATTCAATCGTTCAAATAGTTTCTTCACATGCCGAATTATTTCCGCTAAGTACTGTGCCCAAGACAGCAAGCTGCAAAGAACATGACATTTGGAGAAACAACTAAAATTGTCTTGTTGGGGCGCCTGGGTGGTTCAGATGGTTAAGCATCTGCCTTCGCGAAGCTCAGGTCATGATCATAGGGGCCTGGAATCCAAAGCCGCATCAGGCTCCCTGCTTGGTGCAGAGCCTGCTTCTCCCTCTCCCTCTGCCATTCCCTCCGCTTGTGTTCCCTGGCTCTATCTCTGTGTCCAATAAATAATTAAAATCGTAAAAAATAAAAATTAAAAAAATAAATAAAATTGTCTTCTGGTGGTGCGCCTAGCTGGCTCAGTCGGTTAAGGGCTGCCTTCAGTTCAGATCATGATCTTGGGGTCCTGGGATCGAGTCCTTGGGTTGGGCTCCCTTCTCAACGGGGAGTCTGATTCTCCCTCTCCCTCCGCCCCTCACCCCGTTCATGTGCCCTCCCTCTCTCTCAAATAAATAAATAAAATCTTTAAAAAATAAAATTGAAAAATAAGATAAAAAAATAAAATTGCCTTCTAGTTTATCTGCTAGTGTTGTGACGTTGGGTATACAACATTCCTCTCCATCTCAGTTTTCTAATTCGTTACAGCAGAGAGAGCTATACCGACCTAAGTGAGAGGTTGTGAGCATAAAGTAACCAGTGAGAAGAAATAGTCTATTAACAACAGCGGCTAATATTTACTGCTAGGCACTGAGCTACAGAATTTAATCCTCTAAACAACCCCATGAGGCAGGTGTTATTAATATCTTCAGTTTTACAGACGTAAAGCCTCACGTAGGTTATCGTTCCCAGATGATACTTTTATACTCTGTTCAGCCCTACATAAATCAAAGCACCCGCTCAACTCCCGCCGCTCTAGGGCCGAGCGCACCCATCGCGCATGCGCAACGCGCGCTCCTCCCGCGGCCGCATAAACCACGCCGCGGGATCCACGCGAAGTCCGCATCCTCCCCCGGGTGCCGAGTCCCTGCCTCCCTGCCTCCCAAGCCGATCCCTCCCCCTAAAAGAGATTCTCCGGTCCTGTGGTCCCTCCACCCGGCCGACGCCTCCTCGTACCCAGTCTCTCGGGTAGAACAGCCGAGGGTCCCGCCAGGGTCCGCGAGCCTCTTCCCTACTGCCAGGCATCGCCGCCCCCGCCCGCTTCCTGGAGCCACGCAGGGACCCTCTCGGATCTCCCCAACCCTCTGGTCTCGTCCCTCCTCCCACTCGGGCCGCACCAACTCCCAAAGCGGCATGCAGACCTCCAGAATCCTGAACATTCCGGACCGTCTCCCACAGTATGCCGGAACATCTAGAAGAGCCTGCGAGGTACTGCGCATGCGCAGGAGGAGCCGCAGAAGACCAGCTCCCATGACCACGTGCGGCGGGCTCACAAACTTCCGGACTTCAGATCCCATAAGCCTGCTCGCCCAGGACTTTGGGGAATTTCGGAAACGTTGTTCCTTTACCAATTCAGAGATGGTAGCATGGGGTTGTCGCTTCTGTAGGCAGCCCTGAATTTTTTCAGTACCTCGAAGAAATAGTCTCACAACCAGTGTGCCTTTTTGAACGCCAAGCGACCAAAGGAGGCAAAAATGTAAATCAATGTGCGTTATGAATGTAAGTAGAAAGAGTACCTTACATACTAGAAAGCTAAACGAATTAGATACTAGGAAATGCTAGCAATAAAATAAAAATACAGTTTCAAAGTAAACAATAGATAAAATAATAACATTTCAGCAGCGAAGAAGGTAAGCAACTAGGACCTTCAAATGTCAAATAAAAATAAATCCAGACTTCGGTAAGGAGAAACTTTTTTCAAAAAGACTTGCAATCGGAACAATGCTCTGACTTCAGGATCTGAAAGCATCTCAAAATCAAATAGAAAAAGGCTTCTCTGGGGCGCCTGGCTGGCTCAGTTGGGGAAGTTTGTGACTCCATCTCAGGGTTGTAAGTTCCAGCCCGATGTTGGGTGTAGAGATTACTTAAATAAGTAAATAAACTTTAGAAAAAGACTTTTCTTTTAGAGGGAGGAGTAAGATGGGTCAGCAGGAACTTTTGAGAGGAAACTGGGCAAGTGAGTGGGGGAGGTGAGCAAAATGCATGATGGGGTAGTCTGACGTGAAATGTTCCCACTGTGGTCAGCGGAGCTGTTCACGGTGCTTGCTCAGACCTGGGGACAAAACAAAATTCAGGACCTTGTGAATGGAAACAAAGCCTGACCAAATAGTCAAGGTAAGTCAGTGTGAACCTGACCTATAAAAAAATCCTAAAAGACATCCTTTAGCATGAAAAGGAAGGCGTTAGACATTAGATAGTAACTTGAAGCCATATTAAGAAAATAAAGAGTACCAGTAAAGATAACTACATAGGTAAATATAAAAAACCAGTATCATGTATTTTTTTAGTAACTCCTCTGTTTCTCATGTAAGGTAAAAGACAAATGCACCAATGATAAGTATAAAACAATGTTCATACCAAGAAACACATAAATTACCAAAACTGAAGAAGAAATAGAAAACCTCAACAGATTCATAACAAATAGAAATTGAATCAGAAATGAAAAACCCCAACAAAGAAGAGCCTACTATCAGATGGCTTTACTGGTGAATGCAACCAAATATTTAAAAGAATAATTAACATCAATCCTTTCCCAACTCTCCCATAAAATAATGAAGGAGAGAACACTTCACTCATTCTATGATGCCAGCATTCTCCGTATTCAAAACAAACAACAAAGACATCACAAAGAAAAACTACAGATGAAAATTATCAGTATAGTTATAAAAATCCTCAACAAAATACTAGCAAACACACACACACACACTCTCTCTCTCTCTCTCTACTAGCACTGATATATGAATTAGGTTAAGTTATAAGATACAAGATCAATACTGAAAAAACCACTTGTGTTTCTATACAGCAGCAATGAATAATCTGAAAAGGAAATTAGGAAATTCCATTTCCAAAGGCATACAAAAGCATAAAATACCTAGGGATAATCTTAAGAAGGAGATAAAGAAATTATACACTGAAATCTGTAAAACATTGCTGAAAGAATTGAAGTAGACTGAAATAAATGGAAAGACATTCCATGTTCATGTTAGGGAAGACATAATGTTAAGATGGCAGGGCGCCTGGGTGGCTCAGTTGGTTAAGCGACTGCCTTCGGCTCAGGTCATGATCCCGGAGTCCTGGGATCGAGTCCCACATCGGGCTCCCGGCTCAGCGGGGAGCCTGCTTCTCCCTCTGACCCTATCCCCTCTCATGCTGTTTCTCTCTCTCTGTCAAATAAATAAATAAACAAAATCTTTAAAAAAAAAAAAAAAAAAAAGATGGCAATATTACTCAAAGCAATCTACAGATTCAATGCACTATCCATCAAAATTCCAACAGCCATTTTGCAGAAATGAAAAAACCGATCCTCAAATTCATAAGGAAATATGAAGCATCTCAAATAGCCAAAGCAATGTTGAAAACAAAGTTGAATGACTCACACCGCATGGTTTCTAAACCTACTACACAGCTACATAAAAGAGAACAGTGTGGTGCTGCTTTAAGGATACACCTACAGAATAATGAATAGAATTGAAGGTCCAGAAATAACCACATACATCCATGGCCAATTCATTTCTGACAGTACGTACTGGCAAATAAAGACAAAGATGAATAGAACAGAATAGAAACCAACACAAATACAGTCAAGTGATGATTTTGGCAAAAGAGCAAAGGCAATTAATTTAATGGAGAAAGGATAGTTTTTCAACAAATAATGCTGGAACAATAGGACAAACAAATGCAAAAGAAATGAATCTAGACATAAAACTTACACTTTTCACAAAAATTAACTCAAAGTGGACCACAGACCTAAATGTAAAACTGCAAACTAAAAACCTTCTAGAAGAAAAAAGGTGAAAATCTAAGAGATTTTGGTGATATATTTTTATATACAACACAAAAGTATCATCCATGAAACAAAAAAATGGGCAAGTGGGACTTTATTAACATCAAAAACATCTACTCTGTGGAAGACAGTGCTAAGCAAATGAAAAGACAACAGAATAGGAGAAAATATTTGCTAAACACATATCTGATAAAGAATTTGCCAAAAAAAGAGAAGAATTTGCATCTAAACCATACAAAGTGTTCCTAAAACACAATAAAAAAGAGCAATCCAATTATTGTATATTAAAGTATATTCTGAGAAATAACAAAATGTAAATATTTAAAATATCACATAATATATTGTTATGACATGTTGAGATTGGCAAACATTTAAAAAATCATATGAAAAGTGTAAATACTAGGAGATATCCAGGTTCGATGTGGATTTGGGCAACTGGGTATTTCTACCAAATTTTTGTGTAAGTACTAACTTTCTAGAAGCTTCTTTGTATCACACTTCAAAATGAACATGTTCTTTATTGCTAGATAAATCATCGATGCAATTAAAGAAACTATCACTACAGGATATTACAGGAATACAGTGAACAACTTTATATTCATAAATTCAACAACTTAGAAGAAATGAATTTCTTGAAAATCACAAACTTCCGAAACTCAACCAAAATGAAATAGACAATCTGAATAGTCCTACAACCATTTTAAAAACTGGATTTGTACTTAAAAATCTCCTAAAAAAGAAAATTCAAGCCCCATTTGATTTCACTGGAGAATTCCACCGAACATTTAAAGAAGAATTCATTCAATTTTACACAATCTTGTTCAGAAAATAAAAGAGGAGGAAACACTCCCCATCTAATTTCATGAGGCATATTATTACCCTGATACCAATATCAACCAAGAGGTACAAAAATAAAACTACAGACCAATATTCGTCATGAATTTAGATGCAACAATCCTCAACAAAATACTAGCAAACTGAATCCAACTATATATAGATATGGATAAGATATCTACCTATCCATAAAATACACCATGACCAAGTAGAATTTATTCCTGGTAGACAAAGCTGGTTCAACATCAAAAAATCAATGTAATCCATTATATCCACAAGCTAAAAGTCACCAGCAATTCTACATAAAGTCAGTGTTTAATTTCAGGATTTCTCCATTGCATGTATAGGCACCAACTAGCCTTCACTGTGTTGCCCCATGGGTACTGTACGTCAGACAATCAGTGCTATGAAGTTACTCTGGCTGGTGCTTTTGCTGACAGTAATAAACTGCCTTTATCTCTGACTCAAAGACCTTGTGTTTTCTGTATTTGTGTGCAAGTGTATATTTGTGATTTTACCTTTCTTAAAGCTAATAATGTAGCCAGTCACAGTTTTATCTAAATGGCAGGCTAACTTGTTAGCTTGCAAGTAAGATGAGAATCTCATACCCTTCACAGTTTGTAACTTAATAGCTAATGTCCACCAAAGGGCATCTATTACAGAAGGCACTTTTGATCAGGTGGACAAAACAGTATGCTCTGTGAATGTCAGCAAGCCTTTTTCCCCATATACCAGAGTGATCATGGCCTCAATTAGCCCATGAGTAAAGTGGCCATGGTAGCAGGGATGGACATTATACATGGGCTCAGCAACATGGACTTCCCCTAACCAAGGCTGACTTAGATAATGGTACTGCTAAGTGCCAAATCAGTCGTCAAGAACAGAGATCAACACCAAGTCCTGATATGGCAACATTATCTGGGAGGACCAATAAGCCACCTCCTGGCAGGATGTTTATATTTGACCTCTTCCATCATGGAAGGGGCAGAAATTCATTCTTATTGGAACAGATACATATTCTGGATATGGATTTGTCTTTCCCATCTGCAATGCTCCTGCCAGCACCACTAGTTGTGGTCTCAAAGAATGCCTTATTCACTATAGTAGTATTCCCCATAGCACTGCCTCTGGTCAAGAAATTCATTTCACAACAAAGGAAGTGCAGCATTAAGCTCATGCCCATTGAATTAACTGGTCTTACCAAATACTTTATCACTCTGAAACAGCTGGTCTAACTGAAAAGTGGAATGGCTTACTGAAGATTCAATTATGTTGCCAACTGGAAGACAACATCCTCAGAAGGTCTTTAGGAATGCAGTATATGCTCAAATGAGCATAAGTCACTGCTGCTTCCCCCATGGCTGCTAGGTCCCCGGCACTTACAGAGCATTATTGGCCCTACCAAATCAATGGGGGGATTTTTTAATATACACTCCCAGTGAATTTTATAATTCACACCCCCAGTCCACAAGATTTTAGGCCCTCAGGGGTTTTAGAAACCCAGAGACTCCTCAACCCCAAGAAGACCCTATAGGCTTCAGGGCCCACACAAATTTTCCCACTTAAAGTAAATGGAGTAGGAGCACTAGGGCCAAGGTGATGCTGTTCTTGATTCACATGAATGTATTTACAAATACTATTCTCAACAATAATGTTTTTATTTAGGTCTTGGCTCATGTTGAAAACAGTTGTGATGGTTGCTCATGCAATGTTATAAATGTACACTCACACCATGTACAACAGTCGTCAAAAAGATTACCATGAATAAATCCTCACACGGAGATGTTCACACAAAAGCAAATAATATCCAAAAACTTTCAGCAGCTTTCAGAAGCATTCTCATGAGAAACTAAGCAGAAAAAAATAAAATGCCACCTATCAAGTGCTTAAAGAAATATTTAAGGTTATTCTCTTAAGGAACCCACACTACATCTGAATATAAACATACGTTTAGAGAAAAGAATGGAGATATAACATGCAATCGCTAACCAAAACAAAACTGAAAAAAACTCTATGAATACTAGACAAACTGATGTCACCACAAGGAATATAATCCAGGATGAGGCGCAACATTACACAATGTAAATGAGACCAATTATCCAAGAGAGCATAACAATTCTAAATGTGTATGCATCTAACAACAGAGCTTCAAAATACAGGAGGCAAAAACTGATGGAACCGAAAGAAAAAATAGAAAAGTCCCTAATTGGAGACATTGACATTTTTTTCAGCGCAAAGAAAATCAGTAAGGATTTCAACATAAACAGCACTACCATCCAAATAAACAGAGGGAGAGGGGGAGAGAGAAACTTAAGCAGGCTCCACACTGAGTGCAGAGCCTGATGCGGGACTTGATCTCATGACACAGAAAATACAAGGAGCCTGGAGCACCTTGTATGTCAAAAAGTAAGGAAGTGCTTTAGAAACAATAATAAGGATTTGTTAAAAGGACCCAAAAGCTAACCTGTGATAGCTCTCAATGCCCAAGCTGGAACAATCTGAGCAACATAATACAATAGCATCAGATGAAATGAAAAAAGTGGGGAGAAAGGAGCTGATTTGAGAAAAGGAGCAACAACACCAATGAGTCTTAAATGAATTTTGCTAAGTGAAAAAAGCCAAACTCAGGAGATACATATTATATAATTCGGTTGACATTCCGAAAGGACAAAGTTGTAAAACATAAAACGGATCGAAGCGTTGGGTGAGAAAGATGGGTTGATTAACAATGGAGGAGAAAAAAATAGATTATCTATGAGCCCGTACTGACATAAATACATGATGGAATAAATAAATGGGGAAAATGAAAATCTTTCCTTAAGAATCCCAATAAATATAGAAGTAAAACAGAAAAATCACCATTTAGAACACCACAGTAAAAGTGGTTGCAGGCAAGATCCAGCAATGAAAGTTAAAATTAGTGGCCAAAACTCTAAATAGAAACAGTATGCTTGGGTAGCCTCAGAGGGTCTCCCCTCAAATTTATTAATACACGTGGTGGTTTTAAAATATGACCACAAATTCCAAATGGAGCTAATTTCCTCTGTCCCCTGAGTGTGCATTGGACTTAGCAACCCACTCTTAAGTGCAAACTGGAAATGGAAAAATCCTAACTATATAGTGGAGAAACCTGTCAGATACCATCTTAACCAAGTAATAAAGGTTAGTATGATAGTTGATATCATGTGTCACCTGATATATAGGTAGGGCACATCCTCCCAAGGGATTCTTCCTAAAAATTTATAACCTCGGTCCAATAAGGAGAAAACATTAGACAAACATAAATTCAGGGACATTCTTCACAATACCTGACTATTCTTCCACCATGTGAAGGTCATGAAAGACAAGGAAAGACGAAAAAACTCTTACAGATTGGAGCAGACGTGATGATTAAATGTACCGTGGTATCTGGATAGAATCTTGGATCAGTAAAAGGACGTTAGTGGAAAACTTGACGGAATCTGAATAAACTCTGTAATTAATTAATAGAATCGCACCCGAGTTACCTTCCTAGTTTTGATAAAAGTACCATGGCTCTGTAAAATGTTAACATTGGGGTAAGTTGGGTGAAGTGTATACGGGAGGTTGCGGGAGATGACAGCGTGCTTTCAAGTTTGGTACACGAACAGTTTTTCACACATGAACGGTTTTTAGTATTAATCCCGAATTGCTGGCTCGCTGCTTCTCTCATTCGAGAATAACCATGCTGGCCACAGATACCACATACATAAATGAAATTCAAGCACAGCTTTCCTTCTCTCGGCTTGTGTCTAAAAGGTGCACTGCTTTGATGCAAAGGTCGAGGGGCAAGGACAGAAAGAAGCCTGGCTCCAGGCAGCAGGCATGAGTATCTCAGATAGTAATCTCTCAACTCAGCAAAGTCGGCAGAAACTCTCCAAATGATTTCTCAAGAAATGGGCATGGTGTACACCGGGGAAGAGAATCTCGAGAGAAGTACTGAACAATTTACCTGCTAGATCTACGTCCTAAAGGCCTCTTCACTAAAACCCTGCTAGCTCGGTACTATTAGCTTACTTTTTACGACTAAGGGGTGAGGCATCCCTTCTAACGGTAGAGGCACTTTCCCAGCCCAAGCGGCGAGGAGCGGAGTTCCAGCTACCCGCCGCCGCCGCGCCGCTCCCTCCCTCTGCGCATGTGCATCCCCGCCTTCTCCTCCCGGCTCGTCCTTCCCCGGCCTCCAGCCCCTCGTGGGAAACCTTCCCTGGCTTCCGGGTCCACGCGGCGAGGGAACTGCGGGTGAGCCCCGGGGGGTGGGGGCGTGGGCCGAGAGGGCCCTGCGCGGCTCGGGGGGCCCGGCGGGGGCGGCGGTGCCGGGTGGTGGGTAGGAGCTCCGCGGACACCGGAGCGACCCCAGGCGTCTGCGGCGCCTACAGAGTTGAAGGGACGGCGGACGGGGGCGTCTCTGACTAAGGGACCAGGGTCCCGCGTGGGAACGTGGGCTCTCGGGCTCGGAGGGTCCGCAGGTGTCCAGCCCCAGCGCTAAGCTGGCTGCGCCGTCGTGCGGCCGCGGGTGGGGAGTGCGCGTGCGTGACGTGTGCGCTGGGCCCACGGGGAGGGGGTGGGGCTCCGGGAAGGAGTGAGTGCGCGTGCGCGACGTGCGTGCGCGCTTGACGTTGTGACGTGTGTGCGTGCGTCGTATGTGCGCCGGGCTTACTAGGAGGGGCGCGGTTGTAGGAGAACCAGGCAGGGCGTCAGATGTGAATGAATTGCTCTGACCGAATAGTCGACGTGAGGCTCGGTCTCCTTATCTGTAAAGTGTGGATGTCAGTAATACTTGCCGCATGGCATTGTTCTGAGCACTCACATTTTGCTAGCTGTTATTGTATTTGTTTGTTATGTATGTAATACATGCGGCTGGAGCTTGGACAAGTCTCTAGGGCCTTCATTGCTCAGTTAACTCATTTGTGCAATGGAAGAGGGAAGAGGCTGGACTAGCTAGCCACCAAGGCCCTTTCCTGGCTCTAACATTCCCCAGGTCCCCAGTTATTATTTATTATGTATTCATTTGTTATTTGTTATGTATAAGCATGACAGTATCCTGAAGCCATCGAAGGCTGTGTGACGGTGGAAGGTCTGGGACAAATTTAAGAAGAGCGAGGTGAGCTGGAGCTGAGAGGGGTGGGCACGCAGGCTACACAGGAGATGTCACCTCTTTGGAGAGTTTGTGAGGGCATGGTCGGGAATGAAAGGCTCACCAGCCATAGCGAAGGAAATTCTGTCCTCACCCCTCCCCGAACACCCCCTACTCCCCTCATTTTCCGTTCAGTATTTCCCATTGTTGATGGCATCTAGAAAGATGCTGAGAATGGCATCTAGAAAGATGCTGAGGTTCCCGTTCTGGCTTTATAGACGTGCAGGATGGTAGTGCAGGCAAGAGGTTATCTGTTTTGACCTTATTTGAAAAATGAAAAAAGGATTTTGAGTCTGAGAAGGTGACTGACCGAGATCATGCAGTTTGTTAGTTGCAGAACCGTGGTTAAAAGTCAGGTCTGCAAATTCCCAAGCCCCTGCCCATTTTGTCACTGTTAAGTCAAAGATAGTTTCTTAATTAAAAGACCTTTTGAAAGTTGTAAGAAGGTTAGAACAAACATTAAACAATTTTTTATCTTGCCTTAAACACCCCCATCTCTTTTTTTCAGAGGTTTCTTGGATTATCTGACCTCAAGGGATTCATAGTGTTAACAGGAAAACAGATTAACAATGTGGCTTGAGATTTTTAATTTTTCCCTACCACATCAGTTCTGACAAATCCATAGTGTTTCCTCCTTTAGGTTACTGTTAAATGTTAAACTCATCTTCTCATGTTTTTAATTTTTCTGTGTCACAGAACCTAAATTGGTAATAAATCAATAAGAAACAAATGTTTACATTCACTCAGTGAAAAGTATCATGTCTAAGCTCAACATATATCGGAGCCACACATGGACACGTAAGTATCTTGTATGTGGAGCTGTGTAGGCAGGTAAATCCAGGAACTGCAAGGCAGGCCAAGTCTCTCCTAACTTCCTTCTTCCTTCCTTTTTCCTCAGCTCTCCCTCCTTCACTAAGAGCGGAAAATGAACAGATCCCAGGTGAGCTTTTTGTTTGTTTATTCCCACTTTGTTTTAAAATGGGTTTTCTAAAGTTTGTAAGGATTCATATTTTTACGAGAAAAGAGAACTACGCAAGAATTACTTGAAGGGAAATATGTCGAGAGTAGCAAATTCAAAGAGTTGGTAGAATTAGATGTAGGACTCTTAATTTTACAGAGTTGCGCAAGTTGTAAAATTTTCTGATCTTTCTAATCAAAACACTGAAATTGCCTGTAATCATCTGATAGACACAGCACCGTGCCAAAGATGTGTGGATGCTTTTCAGGGGACCAAAAGTGAGGTTTGAGTAGACAGCTCTCTCGTGGTCCTGCTTAATCCAGGAATGAGACTTTGAAGATCTGGCAGAATGGAGGGACCGGACATCCTCCAGATAACTCTCCATAACTGTTTGCGTCAGCTTGTTTGTATTTCTAGCTTGAGTAGCAGACTGTTCTGGTTTTGGTCTCTGCATTTCTCATTTGCATTTCAACCTCATGAATGCATTCTTGCTCCTTCACCACCACCACTCACCTGAAGCAGTTCTGGAAAAGGCCACCAAATTGTAGTCAAATCCAGTTTTTGTCTTTGTCTTACTTGACCTTCCTATGGCATAGTCCTCAGTCTCTGTTGTCTCTGACACCTCCCTCCTAGCTCTCCTTTCTTAACTCTGATACATTCCCTTCCTGTTCCTCACAAAGTTGTCTTTCCCTTTTGCCCCATACGTTGCCTCTCCTTGGGTTTATTGCTTACCCATCCTTGGCTCACTGCTTTTTTCAGTCTATCTTTTTTCCTGACTGGTTTTGTCTCTCTTTTTTTTAAATAAAATACTTCTGAATTAGTAATTTATTAACATGGTTAAAAGGTTAAGTGATGTTCCCTCTAGGAAGGGTGACATTTATTTCTCATCTAAATGGAGACACTTCCACTGAGAATGAAAGAGGTTCTATAAAGTTATGACGGGACAACTGGCATATGTTGGGACAGTCCCAGACAAACTGGAATATAGGGTCATCCTGCTGTAGATATCTGTCTTTCTTGTTTGTCCTCCCAGTGTTTCTTTTTTCAGTTAAAGGATATTCTTGTATGCCCCCTACTTTTATTTAGAAGGGAATCCATCATCCTTAGGGCTTTTCAAACTTAGATGCGCCTGTACCTCACTGGCATCCTGTTAAAATGCAGATTTTGATTTAGTGGATCTGGTGGGGCCCTGGGTTTTGCATTTCTAAAAAGCTCCCAGGTGAAGCTGACTCTGCTGCTCAGGGAACCACACTTTGAGTAGTGAGTCTATACACAATTTTCCATTCTTTCTTTGCTTTTTTTCACTTTTTTCAGCCTGTCCCAGACATCTTTCTGTTAACAGAACATGGATTGCTTCTTTCTTTGTTATAACTGCACAGTAATTCAAGCATGGATGTTCCATTGTTTATTAAACTGGTGATTATTACTTATGAATTATTTCAAACCTTTTGCCACTACAAACCATGTTCTAATGAATGACCTTGTACATAAGGTTTTTTCTCTCAGATAAATTCCCAGAAGTGCGTTGCCAGGTCAAAGGGTGAATATAATTGATACACTTGATCAGTTGGGATTATGGTATCATTTTGTGTCACTCCCATTGACACTGAGTGAGTGCTGTTTTGTCCACAGCTTCTCCCATAGAACATGTGGGTCAACTTTTGGAATTTTGGCAATGGATAGATAAAAAGTGGTATTTTATGAAGTTTGTATTTGCAGTTTTTTAAACTATGAGTGAGGTTAAATTTCTTTTTCATGTATCTGAAAGATGTATTTACGTTTCTGTGAACCCTCTGTTCATATCTTTTGCCCATTTTGCTCTTAGGTTTCTGGCTTTTTTGTTTTTCTTCTTCTTCGGTGTCTAGTTCTTTATATATTGGACATACTAATGCTTGTCTGTTATATAGGTTGCAAACTATTATTTTATGGTATATAATTTGTATTTTGATAATTGACCCTGGTGTTTTCTCCCCCATGCAGGTATTCTGTTTCAGGATACCATGTTTCACTTAGTCGTTCCCTTAAGCTCCCCTTGGCTGTGACAATTTCTCAGACTTTCCTTGTTTTTGATAACCTTGGCAGTTTTGAGGAGTACATTCAGGTGTTTTATAAGATGTCCCTCAATTGGGAATTGTCTGCTGTTGTTTTCATGATAAGACTGAGGTTATGGGCTTCTTGGAGGAAGACCACAGAGATATAATGTCATTTGGTCACATCATATCAAGGGTAAGTGTTGTCAACATGACTTATTACAGTGATGTATCACTGTTGATCACTTAGCTGAAGTAATGTGGTCATGAGTAGCAGTAAAGCTACTCTTTGTTTCCTCTGTTTTCATACTGTACTCTTTGGAAAGAAGTGAGAGTTACACGATACCTCCTTCCTGCTGGAGTATCTACATAAATTATCAGGAATTCTTCACAGGAGATTTTTCTGTTCTCTCCTATTTACTAATGCATTTATTTATATCAGCATGAATTCATGGATAGTTATTTTATATTTTGGTTATAGTACAATGCTACCTTGTTTTCTTTCGTTTGCTCAAGTTATTCCAGGTTGGTTATTAAAAGCATCTTCTAAGGGCGCGTGGGTGGCTGAGTCAGTTGAGTGTCTGACTCTTGATTTCGGCTCAGGTCATTATCTCAGGGTCCTGGTCTCTTTGCTGAGCGTGGAGCCTGCTTGAAATTCTCTCTTTCTCCCTCTGCTCCTCCCCCTGCTCATGCTCTCTCTCCCTCTCCTCTCTCAAAAATAAGTAAATAAAATGTTTAAAAAGTACCTTTTGTTGGTTCCTGTGTCTTTTGACACACCCCGTTATTGTTTGAATACTTCTTCCTTCCTCCCTGTTAGTAGGTTTTCCAGGTTCATCTTACATCTTTCCTGCTTTAGAATTAGCCTTTCTTTTTTTTCTAAATAGCTCTGGTTCTTTTCATTGGAGCATAGTATGAGAAACCAAGATTGGGGGACTAGGTGTGTCTGTTGTTCCTGGTGTGTCATTGCTCGCAGACCCTCCCAGCTAACTGAAAGAGGAAATACACGCGTATACTCTCTCATGTGTATACAGGTGTCTATAAATATTTCAGTATGTAACCATCTGTATATTAAGCTAAGTATTAGTTCACACTGTTGTCTCCTGTTATAATCATTACCACATGGAACATTGTAACCTTCTCTCCTTGTTTGTCTGTAATCTCCACTCTAACAATGAGAATCCAGCTAACATCATCTGAATTTCATTTATTTGGTAGTTCAATTCCAGAATACACATACATGATTTCAGAGTTGTTAACCTATGGACTCTTGATTCTTCCAGTTTGGGGCCATTATGAATTAAGGTGCTAGAAATATTCATGTGTAGGTTTTCAAGCAGACATAAGTTTTCAAACACATAGGGTGTGAAATTGCTGAGTCAGTTTTGTATGTATGTATGTATGTATGTATGTATGTATAGCTTTGCAAGAAATTGCCAAACTATTTTTTACAAAGATGCTGTATCAGTTTGTGTTCCTACCAACTACAAATCAGAATCTTTGTTGTTCTGATTCTGGACCTGAAATTGGTATTGTCATAATTTTGGATTTAAATTTTAATTTAACACATTCTAATAAATAATGTCATGTTGTCTGCATTTTCCCACTAATAGGTGATGTTGAGCATCTGTTCATATATATATTTGTTATCCTTATATCTTTGGTGAAATGTTTGTTCAAATCTTTTGCCCATTTTTCAGTTGGGTCATTTGTTTTCTTCTTATGAAGCTTTAAGAGTTCTTTTGTATTTTTTGGATGCAAATCCTTTATTAGATAATGTGTTGCAGATATTTTCTTCCAGTCTGTGTCTTGTCCTCTGATTTTCTTAGAAATGTCTTTAACAGAGCAGACGATTTTATTTTTAATAATATTCAACCTATGCTTCCCGCCCCCCCCCATGGAATATGCTTTTTCTGTTGTATTTAAAAACTCATTACCAAATCTAGGGTCACAGAGATTTTTCTCCTATATTCTTTGTTCTGTATTTTCTTCTAGAAGGTTTAAAGGTTTGCATTTTACATTTAGACCTCATATTCATTTTTAGTTAATCCTTGTGTAAGGTCTGTGTCTAGGTTGATTTCTTTTGCATGAGTGTCCAGTTGTTCAAGCACCATTTGTTGAAAGCCTATCTTTTCTCCTTTTATTGCCTTTATGCCTTTGTCAAAAAACATTTGACTCTATTTTGGTAGATCTATTCCTGGACCCTCTGTTCTGTTCTGTTGATCTATGTGTCTCTCTCAGCACTAACACACTGTCTTGGTTACTGGTAGCTTTATAGTAACTCTTAAGATCAGGCAATGTGAATTCTCATTTTTCTTCCACATTGTGTTGGCTATTCTAGATCCTTTGTCTTTCTATATAAACTTCAGAATCATTTTGTCAATATCTGCAAAATAGATGGGGGTTTTTATTTGGATTGTGTTGAATTTATAGATTAAGTTGGAAAGAATTGACATCTTAGGCATATTGAGTCTTCCTATTGATGAATATGGACTATCTCTCCATTTCTTAAGATCTTTGATTTCTTCCATCAAATGGTGTGTTTTTCTATATATACATATTTTGTTAGATTTTATACTTGAGTACCTTTTTTGGGGGTGCAATTGTAAATGGTATTTTCAGATATAGGAAAACAGTTGACTTTTTTTATTGACCTTGTATCCTGTGATGTTTTGATATTTCCTTATTACTTCCAGTAGATTTTTTTTCTTTCTTTTTGTAAGTTACTTGAGATTTTCTACATAGATAATAATATTGACTTCAAATAAAGAGAGTTTGTTTTTCCTTTTCAGTGATACACCCAATTGTCTCATCCCCTCCTCCCACCTACCTTCCCTCTGGTAATCACCAGTTTGTTCTCTATATTTGGGAGTCTCTTTTTTTGTTTCTTTTTTGCTTTGTTTGTTTTGTTTCTTAAATTGCACATATGAGTGAAATCATATGATATTTGTCTTTGTCTGACTTATTTCACTTAGTATTATACCCTCTAGATCCATCCATGTTGTTGGAATTGTCAAGATTTCATTCTTTTTCTGGCTGAGTAATATTCCATTATACACACACACACACACACACCCCACATCTTCTTTATCCATCTTACCTACTGTAAATAGTGCTGCCATATAAATATCTTTTCCAATCAGTGTTTTCATTTTCTTTGGGTAAATACCTGGTAATGGAATTACTGGATCATAGGATAGTTCTATTTTTAATTTTTTGAGGAACCTCCACACTGTTTTCCATAATGGCTGAACCAGTTTTCATCCCCACCATCAGTACACAAGGGTTCCTTTTTCTTCACATTATCACCAACTCTTGTAATTTCTTTTTTTTGATTCTAACCATTCTGACAGGTGTGAGGTGATATCTCATTGTGGTTTTGATTTGAGTTTCTCTGGTGATTAGTGATGTTGAGCATCTCTTCATGTGTCTCTTGGTCATCTGAATGTCTTCTTTGGAAAATGTTTATTCAGGTCCTTTGCCCAGTTTTTAATCAGCTTATTTGGGTTTTTTTTGGTGTTGAGTTATATATTTTGGATATCAAATCCTTAACGGATATATCATTTGCAAATATCTTCTCCCATTAGTAGGTTGTCTTCTTGTTTTATTGATGGTTACCTTTGCTGTGCAGAAGCTTTTTGTTTTGGTGTAGTCCCAAAGTTTGATTCTGCTTTTGTTTCCCTTCTCTTCAGAGACATATCTAGAAAGAAGTTGCTATGGCTGATGTCAAATAAGTTACTACCTGTGTGCTTTTCTAGGATTTTTACGGTTTCAGGTCTCACATTTAGGTCTTTAATCCATCTTGAGTTTATTTTTGTGTATGGTGTAAGAAAGTGGTCCGGTTTCATTCTTTTGCATGTAGCTAGCTGTCCAGTTTTCCCAACACCATTTGTTGAAGAGACTGTCTTTTTCCCGTTGGATATTCTTGCCTCCTTTGTTGAAGATTAGCTGACCATATAACTGTTGGTTTATTTCTGGTCTCTCTGTTCTGTTCTACTTTTTTTTTTTTTTTAAAGATTTTATTTATTTATTTGACAGAGAGAGACACACAGTGAGAGAGGGAACACAAGCAGGGGGAGTGGGAGAGGGAGAAGCAGGCTTCCCGCGGAGCAGGGAGCCCAATGCAGGGCTTGAGCCCTGGACCCTGGGATCATGACCTGAGCCGAAGGCAGACGCCCAACAACTGAGCCACCCAGGCACCCCTGTTCTGTTCTACTTTGAATAGCCAGAGCAATCTTAGGAAAAAAAAAAACAAAGCTGGATTTGTTTCACAAATTGATCACAGTCCCGGATTTCCAGATATACTACAAAGCTATAGTAATCAAAACAGTATGGTACTGGCACAAAAATAGATAATGAAACAGGATACAGAGCCAATCACATATGTGTTATTTCTGGTCTTGGGTTGGTTTGGTTTGGTTTGGTTTTGGTCTTACTGCACTAGCTAGGACTTCTAGTACAGAGTTGAATAGGAGCATTGAGGTAAGACATCCTCGCCCTATTCCTGCCCTTAGGGGAAAAGTGTCCAGTCTCTTAACATTAAATATGATGTTAGCTGTAAGGTTTTTGTGGATGGTCTTTATCAAGCTGAGAGAATTCCCCCTATTCCTAGTGCACTGAGAATTTTTATCATGAATGGCTGTTAGATTTTGTCAAATGCTTTTTTTCATCAATCGATTTGATCATGTAATTTTTCTTCTTTGGCTTATTGATGTGCTGGATTGTATTGATTGATTTTTTTATTATTATTAACATTAACCTGGCCTTCCATACCTGGAATAAATTCCACTTGGTTATGGTTTATAATTCGTTGTATATATTGTCAGATTTGATTTGCCAATATTTGAGGATTTTTGTGTCTATGCTAATGGGAGCTATTGGTCTTTAGTTTCTCATGTCTTTATCTAGTTTGGGAATCAGGGTAATGTTGGCCCTATAATATGAGTTTGGAAGTGTTATTTACTGAAGGAGATTGTGGAGAATTAGTATTTTTTCCCTAAATGTTTAGTAGAATTCACTAGTGACACCATTTGAGCTTAGTACTTTGTATTTTGGGAGTGATTTGACTAGTAATTCAATTTTGTTTTTAACAGATATAGATCTGTTCAGGTTATCTATTTCTCCTTGTATGAATTGGTAGCTGTGTCTTGTAAGGAATTTATCCATTTCAACTAAGTTAATTTTTCAGGAATAGAATTGTTTGTAGTATTCCCTTATTATTTTAATGTCCTTAGGATCAGTAGTGTTGACCTTTCATTTCTGAGATTCACAGTTTGTTTCTTTTCTCTTTTTTCTTGGTTAGGTTTTCTGGAAGTTTATTAATTTATTGATCTTTTCAAAGAAGCAGCTGTTGGTGTCATTAATTTTCTTTTTTTTTCATGTTTTCAATTTCATTGATTTATTCTAATATTTCCTTTATTTTGCTCGCTTTTGGCTTAATTTACTTTTCTTCTATAGTGTACTAAGATGGAAACTTAGGTTACAGAGTTAAAATTTTTCTTTTCTAATATATACACTGCTATAAATTTCCCTCTATGTACTGCTTTCAATTCATCCCACAAATTTTGATAAGTGGTATTTTTATTTTAATTTCATGTACAATGTTTAAAAATTTCTTTCGAGACCTCTTTGAACTATAGGTTATTTATAAGTGTGTTGTTTAATTTTCAAGTGTTCGAGTGATTTCCCAGATATCTCTTGTTTATTGATTTCTATTCCATTGTAGTCAGAGAACGTATTTTGTATGATAGCTATTGTTTTAAATTTGTTAAGATGTGTTTTGTGGCCAAGACTATGGTCTGTCATGGTGAATGTTACATATGAGCTAGAATAGAATGATAAAATGTGTGTTTTATTGTTTCGGATGGGGTATTCTGTAACTGTCAATTAGATCATGTTGATGGATAGTGTGGTTCAGATCGTCTTTATACTTACTGATTTTCTGCCTCCTTGATCTCTCAGTATTGACAGAGGAGTGTTGAAGCCTCCCAACTAGGATTATAAATTTATGTATTTCTCCTTTCAGTTCTATCAGTTTTGGAGGTATGTATTTTGGTACCCTTTTGTTAGATACATACATGTTTTGATACTCTTGTTAGATTAATATATGTTTTCTCTAATAGGATTTTGAACCCATTTAATGAGTTCTTAATTCCAGTGTTGTATTTCTCAGCTCCAGAATGCCCGTTTTATCTATGTCTGTATACACATCCATCAGAGGTCCCCAAGACCATCCCCAGGCTCAGTGACTTACTAGGGTGACTCAGCAAGTGGTTCTCCTTATGGCTATGACTTATTAAAGTGCAAGAAGATAAAGCAGAATCAATAAGGGGAAAAGGTGCACACAGAGCATAGTTGAGAGGAAGCCAGGAGCAAACTTCTAAGAGTTTTCTCCCAAATCTAGCAATGAGATTGACAACAAACGTGAAATGTCTGCCACGGAAGCTCAGTAGACACCCAGGGCTCAATGTTTTTAATCGGGAGCTGATCACATTGGTACTCTCTGCTTGGCACAGAAACTTCCAGACTTAGAAGGAATGCATGTGTGCAGCATAAACCATATTGCTTACACAAACAGTTTAGGCTCAGTGAACCATTCTTATTAGGGAATTTAAGTTCCCAGATGCCAGCCAAGGGATACCCTCATAGCAGCAGACCTTTCAAAGCAGACCAGTCTCAGCCTGCTCTAGTAATTTTTTTCTGCACAGTACCCATACCATATATCCATTGAACTTCTCCCAATTATTTTGTTCATATTTTCCTGTTTTATTGAACATATTAATCATAATCCATTTTGAAGTTCTTGTTTATTATTTCCAGTATCTGGGTCCCCTTTGGTCTGCTTTGTCTGTTTTATTGTCTATTTTTTATATCATATAAATGATAATATTAAAGAACTAATTTTTTCTTGGTCTGCTTTCCTTTGCAGTCTACTGTGTGCATCCTGCTAGCTCTTGTGTATAACTTAATAAATGTTAATGTATATGTCTCCTCATCAGATCATAAGCACTTTGAGAACAGGAATGGTGTGTGTTTGTTTTCATCAGTAGTGTTTGCAGCAAGGGGAACAGTTCTAAGCCTTTAGTGGAAACTCGGTTTGTACGAGATATTTCTTTTATTTAAGTAACACAAAAGAAGGCATCCTATGTGTCAGTTTTTAGCAAACTCTAAAGAGATTAGCCCTTTTAAATTTCTTCCATGTCATATAGTTCTGACGGCTTCATATAGAAAAGGAATATACCATTACAGGAACAAGTGTCATTCAAAGATGTATGTGTGGACTTCACTCAGGAAGAGTGGTATCTGCTGGATCCTGCTCAGAAGATACTATACAGAGATGTGATTCTAGAAAATTACAGCCATTTTGTTTCAGTAGGTAAGAATTGTTTTTCCTTGTGACTACCCTTAGCATGCATTTCTAGTTGTTGAAACAGGAACTGCCTGTGGAATTTTGATTGATGCTTGAGATTCAAGGCCCTGAGATGACCAGTCTCTCTGGCCACAATACAAAATGCTGTGTTCTTAACCTCCTCAGGGGTTGGTTCATTTGGGCATCTCCCTTGGGCAGCTCCTGAGGCTGTACCTTTCTTCCCCATCATTTTTTCAGAGTCCCTGAAGCCAGGCTATTTAGCTATCATCTTGTATTATTTTTTCTCAACAGGATATTGCATTACTAAGCCAGAAGTGGTCTTCAAGATAGAGCAAGGAGAAGAGCCCTGGATATTAGAGGCAGGATTCCCAAGCCACTGCCACCAAGGTGAGTTAGTGAGTTCACAGGCAGATGGAAAACAAGGGAATGAGATCTTAGGCCTTTGGTTTAGGGTTTATCACTTGTGAAATATTCTTCAGAAATTTCTTTTTTAAACTTTAGACCTTTGGAAGTGACAAAGGACAGTTGGCTCACATCTCCCTCCATTACCTTAATCACATTCCTCCACATGTCACTTTCCCCTCATAAATGCTTTCCTTTGTCCTATGATATTTTAGAGTGATTTACTAATACCTATAATGCAAACTCAGTTGGCTTCATCTTAGGTGATTTTTCTTGGTTAGCTTATCTTTTAAAATTGTTCACCTTCCCTCTATTCTCTTCGGACACCTTTTGTTATCTGGTGTGTATTCATGCTATACTTAACATATTCATTTAACAAATATGTGTTGGGTACCCACTATGATCCAGTTATGTTTTTAGGTAAAAGAATAATATCCTTTTTCATGGAGTGTGTATTACAGTGAGGGACAAGAAGTATGTGTGTGTGCGCACATGCACAAGCATATGCGCGTGAACATGTACATACAGTATTTGTGGTGGTAAGCACTGTGGAGAGAGTTAAAGCAGTGGGGACGGGGTGGAGAATAATGGCCTGTGCTAATGGGTAAGGAAGTCAGAGAAAGCCTGTTTGATGAGGTCCAAAGGAGGGATGAGACCCTAGTAAAGTGAAACTGTGAGCTGTTCCAGGCAGATGCCAAACTTCTCAGCGGTGTTCTTAGAATGTTTGAAGAATGGCAAGGAGGCCATTGTGGCTGGAGGTGAATACGTGTTGGGGAGAGTGACAGGAGGTGATGTCATAAGAAGTAGCATGGACCATGGTAATTTTATTTTGAGTGATGTGAGAAATCATTGTATTTTTTTTTTTGAGTAAATTAAGTCAGATTAAATAATCAGATCTGATTTATAGTATATGCACTAAATACAATCTGGTGTTTAGGTGGTGCTTAGGCACGAGCAAGGAAGGAATACCACTTAGGAGACTATTATATACTCCAGAGGAGAGAGGATAATGGCTTAGGCGATGTTGGAAGTGCTGAGGAGTGATAAGTTTGTATGTAGATCTTGAGGATGAGGCCAACAAGATTTGCTGTTGGATTGATAGTGTGGAAGAGAGCCAGGAGTCTAGTATGACTTGACTGATTTGTCTTAAGCAACTGGGTAAATCAGGGTGCCATTTACTGAGAGGAAATTAGATGATAGGGGACTTACGACATACCTAAACTTGGACACGAGAAGCTGGAGAGAACTGCTAGAGCCCAGGCTGTGTGTTGAAAAGGTTGTTGGTTCTGTGCGAGTGTGATGCACGTGGCTGAGGCCAGAGCCAGTAGGGCCCGTGTGCGAGGCGTCAGCTGTGGGTGGTGGTAAAGGCACAAGGTTGGCTGAGAGCTTCCAGGTCGGAGGTTGGTGGACTTTTATATAAAAACAGTAGCACATATTTTAGGTCTGGTGGGTCACATGCGGTCTGGGTGTGATCCCTCCTCCTCCACTTCCTCCTCCTCCTCTTGCCTGGTTCTCCTTTTCCCTCTCCCCTCTTTCTTCTTCCTCCTCACTCCTCCCTACTGCCTCTTCTGTCTTTTCCCTCTAAAAATGTAAAAAACAGTTGTAGTTCAAGGACCTTTGCTCAGCAGTCATAGTTTGCAGACTCCTAGAAAGTGGTGGTTTGCACATGAGAGCAGTGGTCCTGGAACAGTTCTTCTTCTACAAGGCCTGAAAATCTATTAAATCTCATCACAAGAGGAGCTTGAGGAACAGTCTGAGTGCTATGAAAACCAGAGAGCCTGGTTTCTCAGGAATCCAATAAGGAATATCCTAGCGTCCTATTACTATCTTACATGGCAGCTCCGGGATCAGTGCACTAAACCCATTATCCCCTATTGCTAGTGTCCTTATACTCCGGGGTCACTTGCCTTTCAAAACCAGCTTTCGCGTGTCACTGTTTTCTCACTTCTCACTGATCCCACTCAAAACCAGAACTGTGTGTTCTCTCTTTCCGGCTTGATCTAATCCCTAAATGATTTTTATTTTCTTACCTGAAGCATCCGATTTATCTTTCACTAGCCTGGCAAAGTTGCTACTTATTAAGAAATGAAATTAAAATTAAAGTCTCCTTTCATTGACTATTATAATGTGGTCCTCCTATTCTACCTGTCTCGTTTCTTTCTCTCTGCTCTCCAGAATTTCCTCTAAACCCCATACTGTCTTGTATCTTAAATTTCGTGTATAAATGCTTTCTCTTCTATCTACAACTTTCATTCTTGTTTACTTTGCTTTTCAGATACTTAATATTGTATGTGTAAAGTGTTTAAACATTGAATGGTACATAGTGATGGCTTGTTATCTCATTTATTTTAAATTAGAGCTCATTTTTTTTCCCTGTAATTTAAATAACCCATATTTTATGACCCTAACCCACTAGTGGCTATATCCTCAAAACTCAGAACTAATCATATTACTCTTGCTTAGGGTTTCTTTATTGAGATTTTGTTTTCCCACAGAGAAGGCCCTTTCTTTTCCTAATTCTGATAGTTTACTAATTACTTTTTTGATTAACTGTGAAGCCAAGTTTGGAAGAGATCACTCTTTTTCATCCATTCAGAAAGCATCCCGTAGTACTTTTCCAAAAAGCACATTCCCATTTTGTCCTCGTGTATTACAGTTCATCACGTACAGGTTGGAAATAATTCATATGCACATTGCATTTATGAATTATTCATGTTCTGTCTCTTTCGTGAGGTCAGAGGAAGAAGGATTTTGGTAACACCTGCCAAGAGCTAGACTATGGTCTTGACAAAGGGTGTAGCATTGAGCAAGGAACTTCATCACCAAATTATGGTGAATTTTACAGGCAGTAAACTTTTAAAGACAGTGAGTGAAGGCTGAAAGTGGATGGGGTGTTGCAGTGTTTGTTGGCATTTATTCTTTTATTATTATTTTTTTGGCTTGTTTTCAATGAAAGAAAGCAGCATTTCCGGAAAGATGTCCAGGTTCCAGGATGAGCCAGGGCTGGAATGCAGTTTGCATTGTGTTTCTGGGAGTGAGTGGTTTATGAGAGGCCCATCTGGAGCTGTACAGAAATACTGTTACTTGGACATGTGATGTGGTGTCTTGGACACTTACTGTGAATCCAGTTGGTGGAAAGTTTGTTTTGTATTGATTTGTTTTTGCTGGCTAATAATTACTACTATTTGGCCCTTGGAGCAGTGGGCTCAGGACTGCCATCGAAGTTTTTTCTCATGTGATTGACAGTGTTGCATTGGGTAGCAACAGTGAAGCACAGCCAAGGATTGTTATGATAAAGTTTACCAAAGGTCTCAGAACCGTGTAGAGAAACATGATCCTTATGGGTCTCACTAGTAGGTAAAAACTACAGATGAGGCTAGATATAAAAGCAGAAAACCTTGATATAAAAGATAAACCTAGGTATAAAAGCAGACTTAAAGATCAACATTGCCTCAGACATAAAATGGCTTTGGGGAGAAGTAATCCAGCAGATTGAAGTGAATCAATGTATGACTTGATGGTCAGGACAGATTCATTAGCAGCTGTGAGAAAACAAACCTGGTCTTTCAGCAGAGATGGCCTGCCCCTCATCCGTTTTGTATTTCCTTTTGGATATTTGTGGTGTAGTGAATCTCAGCTAGATGGAGAGTGAGAGTCTGAGGTAAAGCAGTGTTCCTTAAAAAATGAGGAAGGAGGCGCTTTCAGAAATTTATGTTGATTCTTATAAATCAAATGGAGGGGAAAAAAGGACTGGCAACATGCATACTAGTGAGAATCCTACCGTAGTAGTCAAGCTGTGAGAGGATAAGGACATGAACTGTGATGTCTCTGAATTCTTCCTCTACTGATTCTCAGTCTATTTGTAGTTTATTTTTTATTTTAAAAGCTCCCTTGTTGAATTCTCCAATTTTCTGAGTTTCCTGCTTTCTAAGTGGACACCTCTCAGAAAATCTCTAATCCTTGCTCACCGTGTATCTTGATTTTATTTCACTTTCTCTAGCCTGCGTCTTACAGCATTTTAAAAAAAAAAAATTATTTCTTATAAAATAAGTTAAAAGAAAAACTAGATGCTGGGCTATAGGACTTCTTGGTTGAACCCGAGGAAGTTTGGTGTTGGTGCGCAGAGTAGAATCATGTGCTCCAGCCAGAATCCTACCCCAGGAATCTGTATATGAGGGGATTAGGACGGAACTGTTCTGTCTCCACCACACATAGTTCATCCTCTGAAAGCCATGTCCACTAGTCTCCACATCACTTTATTTAGTGTTCAGTGTCTCTGTCTGGCTCACCTCATTCTCTGAGTTTCCCGAATCAGCCACTCCCAGCTCCCTGTGTTTTGAATTTTCACCCTTTTCCGTCCAGTTTTGAAGGTTTTATATTTAAAATGTTAAATGTCCTTGCCAGTTTCCATTCCCTGTTTACACTGCAGCATGTATTTACTTTCCACTGAGACCAGGAGGATAAAGGAAACCTTTGCTTGGTTTTAGTTCACGCCAGGAAACTGAGCCTAAAACAAAAGAATCGACTACATGAAAGGGCATTTGTGTGAGTTTAGTCCCATTAGAAGTGTACTAGGATTCATAAGATGTGGTTATTTTTCTCATTTCTAGAAGACTGGAAAGTTGATGACCTGATAGAGAGCAGCCAGGACAATGAAGACGAACATTTTTGGCAACTTGCTTTCACCACCAACAAAACGTTAAATGTAGATAGTGGTGATAGAGTAAGAAAAGCTTTCAATCTGGGCACAGATTCTGTTCCTTCAAGAAATTTTCCATATAAGATATGTGACTCGTGTGAAATGAGTTTGAAAAATATTTCAGGCTTAATTATTAGTAGAAAGAGCTATTCTGGGAAGAAGCCTGATGAGTTTAATGTATATGAGAAATTGCTCCTTGATATTAAGCATGAGAAAACACCTCCCGGAGGGAAATCTTATAAATATAATCAAAAAAGGAATGTGCTCAATCATAGCCACGACCTCAGTCAGCCAATTTTTGACCCGCCTTCTGAGTATAATGAAAATGGACAAGCCTTCCATGAGGAAGCGGCCTTTTTCACAAACAAGAAAATACAGATAGGAGAGACGCTCTGTAAATATAATGCATGTGGAAGAACCTTCATCCACAGTTTAGAACTCAGTTTATCTCAGAGAACTCATTTGGAGATGGAGCCATATGAATGCAGTATTTGTGGGAAGTCCTTCTATACAGATTTAAGATTGGGACATCAGAGAACTCTTACAGGAGAGACTCCTTATGAATACAATGAATATGGGCAAACCTTCTGTGATAACTCAACTTTCATTATCCATCAGGGAACCTATACAAGAAAGATTCCCCATGAATATAAAGTAGGTCCTAAAACGTGGGAAAAGTCAACCCTCTTTAAACGTCAGATAGTACACATGGGCAAAAAACCTTATGAGCACAATGAAAATGGAAATAACTTCAACAAGAAGTCACATCTCACCCAGCTTCGAAGAGGTCACTCAGGAGAAAAAACCTTTGAATGTGGTGAATGTGGGAAAACATTCTGGGAGAAGTCAAACCTCACTCAACATCAAAGAACACACACAGGAGAGAAACCCTATGAATGTACAGAATGTGGGAAATCCTTTTGTCAGAAACCACACCTTACCAACCATCAGCGAACACATACAGGAGAAAAACCCTATGAATGTAAGCAATGTGGAAAAACGTTCTGCGTAAAGTCAAACCTCACGGAACATCAGAGAACACACACAGGGGAGAAACCATACGAATGTAATACATGTGGGAAATCCTTCTGCCACAGGTCAGCCCTAACTGTCCATCAGAGAACACACACAGGAGAGAAACCCTTTATGTGTAATGAATGTGGGAAGTCCTTCTGTGTGAAGTCAAACCTCATTGTTCATCAAAGAACTCACACAGGGGAGAAACCCTATAAATGTAACGAGTGTGGGAAAACCTTCTGTGAAAAATCAGCTCTCACTAAACATCAGAGAACTCACACAGGAGAGAAGCCCTATGAGTGTGATGGATGTGGGAAAACCTTCAGTCAGAGGTCGGTACTCACAAAACATCAGAGAATTCACACAAGGGTGAAAGCTCTTTCAACATCCTGATGTCTAGAAGCCTTCACCTGCCCTTTCAAATTCTTACACCATTTTTAAAAATGAGATGAACGAAGCCCAAAGAATGCCTCATGTTACTAGAAAGCGATGTCTTATCGTATTTCAGATAATTAATACTAGCATAAAACTTTACTGATATTTTGAATATGTGAAAGCTCTCAAGAAAAACTGAAACTTTTCATCAGAAAATTTATATTGAGGGGAAATTTATTCACTTAAAGAATGTGGTAGAAATCTTTGTGTAGAATTTGTTGTGTCATATTCCAGATGTGATACCAAATTTTATTGTAAATATAGTGGATGGTATTCATTCATACCCATATTCACAGTGGAATCTGAAGCTTAAAAAAAGTTGAATCACAACAACATTAAACATTTATGAAGAGTCCCTGATGTTTGCAGGCCTGATGTGGGTATAGTAATATAGCAGAAGTTAGAGGTATGCTTGATTTGCATATTGGAGTCCAACATACTTGTGAAGAGAAAATATCCCTTAATTAAATAGCTATTATGGTCTATATTTATATCACCCACACTAAATACCACCAGTGTCTTTATAGGTTGATATAATTATATATGTATATATATGTATATGTAAATATATTTATACACATGTACCCACATGTACGCAGTGGTGTGTTAGAGTAAGCTCACACTGGCTTGCAGCTGCCGATGGTTAAATTTTCGGGAATTTTGTGAGCCAGTTGTTAAACATAGTTATTATTTAAAAATTAAATTATATTAAAAAGGTAATAAATACACTCATCACTTCTTAATTACTTTATAACATTTTGCTCTTTGTTCTTTAGGTCACTTATATTATCAAGTCACATGGTAAAAATACCATCTAATATGCTACTGCACATCTCTTCCCACCTCTGCACTCAGTGTCGTCCTTTTGGTAGCTTGGCTTTAGTGGGAGCATTTACGCCCTGGAAATTGGCAAACTCTACAAACCAGGGTTTTTATTTTCTCAGAGAACCTGTTGTCAAATACTTACCAGCACACCACTGTGTATATATGAACATATATCTGGACAATTTAAAGTACAAACTACATACCCCCCTCTCCCATTTCCTGACATAAACAAATGGCTATGGCCATTATTGCTGAACTGCCTCTTCAGTAAAGAACCCCAAATTTGTTTTTGTGAGGTTTCTTAACTACCTCTGCACCAGTCTTAATTGTAAATACTTACCTGAGTCTCTTTATCGTTTGGCCGGTATATGTTATTTTACAACCACATCACCAACCTTCCCTCTGATGTTGCTGGCAAATAGGAATTAGTATGGCCATTGTTACTAATCTACTACTACTTCCCAAAGAAGCCAAATAATATTTTTCTGAGGTTTTTCAGCTGCCTCTGGGTCAGTCCTATAATGTTGTAAGTGCTGTTAATAACGGGGTTTTACATGAATTTTGCAAAGGTTAACATCATTTATGAACAGGAATACTCACTGCACTCCACAAATAAAAAATAGTGGTATGTACTCGAATGCCACTTTCTTACTCTTGGTATTTCATTGTTGTATCTATTTAGGCATGATCTGTTGTGTGTGCCCCAGGAACTATGTATTCGTATTTAAAATAATAGGGTGTCATACACTGTCCCTGCCTCCTTTGTCCTACTGTTTTCCAAGGAGAACACACTGATGAGCAGTTCCAAGAGACATTGCCCACCCGCTACTCTGCTTCTTACTTGCTGGGCTCTGTTTTGTCTCTCTTTCCATTCTTCCCCCAGATGATTTACGAGTAAATACAGATTAATCTAAGTTAATCGTGGAGATGCTATTCTAATGATTCTGTTGAGATGTTTGGAAAATATTCTGTGGTACTTCTGGGAAAGATCTCAGTGATAAACTATTGTAACATGAGAAGACACAAGGAGAGATTGTCTCTCTTATGCTGGACTTTTTCATGTATGTATGTTATACCAAATTATAGCTTGTGGCCCTGAAGGGCAATAGCTTGAAGATAACAGTAGACAAAATGGGAAAAGCCTGGCTCAGACGTCATTGAGCTGCACAACTCCATCTGGACCTGTTCTCGGCTAGGACTTTCTGTACTGTGGTAATAATAGTTGCTTATTTATCCTTAAGGCTATCTGTTACTTCTAGCTGAAGGCATTCCAGCTGATACAGACGAGTACTTAGTTCTAAGTGTTCATGTTCTATACAGTGATTTGGGGGAAGAATGACTTCTTTTGACAAGTTAATACAAGGATAGCTTTTGTATCAGCCCTGCTTCTAATGAAAAACAGAATTCTACCCCAACCAAGAGGATTGTAATGGTAGACGTATTACAGTGGTGTGGGCCAGAAACAAGGGATACTGAAGCACCTAGAGACTAGCATCACCCAGAAGCCGTGACCATTCTAAGTCATAAAGGGGCAAAGGATGGAAAGAAACTAGTGTCACCAGAGCCCAATAAGAGCTGCTCTCATGGAGGAGAAACCATCTCCGAGGGGATATTGTTCCCACCAGCATTGTGGCACCGAATTGCTGGTGCCTCCCTTTGGAGAACCCAACCAGATGCGATCTGCAGGTTAGCCCAGGTGGGCACAGAGAAAGTGGAGAGAAGGTCTAGGTGGAGCCAATGGATAATAAGCAGCACGGTGTTTTTTTTTATTTCTGTAAATTCCTATGTAAAGTCTCAGTATTAGAAATAAACTTATTCTACTAGTTGAAAGTTAAGTATTTCTACTTCATTGTGCTTTTGTATCGTCACAAGTAAATTCCTTTTGGAAGTGAGCACTGTGGCAGGTATGTCTGTTGACATGCATGAAGCAGACATTATGTTAAATGACATTTTTCATATGTCCCTGTGTGGTGTTTCTTGTTACATGTATTGTGAGATAAGCAGCTCTGTATTCTTCCAAATAAATAGCCAGTTGTCCCTGCATTGTTTGATTAACTTACCCTTTTCCTTGTCCACTTGCTAGGGCATTTTTAGCATGTACTTAAATATTAGGTTTATGGCTGTTACTTTTTGTCTGCTTGAGGCAACTTTTCTACATTCTTCCCATAAGATAGCCCGTCCTTGTGAACACAAGAGTTGACATTTATCCCAGATGATACCATCTCTTCCTGGACCTGCATTTGTATTGATCCAGGAATGGTCATTTGTTACAAAATAGGCCAATGAGAACTTATCCTAGACTATTTTTTCACAAGTCATTGTGACCAGATAGTTTGTGTCCTTGTTGCTGTCAGAAGTCCTATCAAGAAAATGTCTGCAAAGGAGAAGATGATGGCGATAAGTGCTGTAAAGTAAAATGAAAATAGGAAAAGTTGTCAGAAAGATGTTTCAGTCTACATAGCATGGAGAAGGGACGACCTCACTGGGAAGGCTACAGTGGAGGGAGTGAGCCATTTGGTTATCTGGAGAGAGAGAGTGTGTGTGTGTGTGTGTGTGTGTGTGTGTGTGTGTAATACATGTACATTATAACCAACAATTTTAGGTACCTATGGTTTTGTTTCCTGAAACAGCACCCTAATTACCTGTAATACACTTGGATACTTTGTACTGTACCACATTCTGTTAAAAGAAATGCTTATTCCCATATACTAAACTGATTTCACAACCAGTGATTGGGTCATCTCCCAGAACTTAAAAACTAATGCTCAAGTGCAAAATCAAAAGGAATGGCTGGGTCATAGGTATGGCCTTCTGAAATGACTAAGCGATTCACATTCCCAGTGCCTGGAAATTGTTTCCTGGTAAACTCTCTAGAACCTGTCTTTTGGGAATTAGGCCCATTTTCTGTGTGGAACTTGGCCTCCCTGTGCCCGGTGTGCCCTGTCACTTCACATCCAGCCTATACTTGGCAGGAAAAGATAGAGCCATTGCCTCTGGAAAGGTTCAACCCCTGGGTATCCTAGATGCCCTCAACCATGCCGCTTGTTGCTCCCAGTAGGCACCTGCAGTTGTAGCTGTCCTTGCCCAACTCCTTCGTCCTTTGTGTTTTTGGGGAAGGCTTAGCCTGTTCTGATTCCCGTTATTTCCACAGAATCTTCATGTACCACTGAGTGACGGGACACTATGTAATCTCCCGCCTCCTTCCTCTTCCCCACCTGCCCCTCCTTTCAGACTCTGCACTTCCCCAGGCTTCTTTTTCAGACAATGAAGAACTGATATCTCCTCTTAGACACTACTTTTTAAGAGCAAGGTACCCTCAGATACTTGGGGAATTGGAAAAGTGATGCTGGATATCTTGCCTGCTCTACCATGTCTGGAGTCCATAGTTTGGGATGGTTGAGCCTCTCTGGTTCAGTTTCCTCATGTAAAAGATGGGAATAGTTATCCCCGTCTAAAGAGCAGGCCTTAGTTTCAGCTTACTTGCAGTGACACACAGGCCAAAAATTCTCGTTTCCCTCCCCCCCCCCCCCCCCCCGAGGAAGTTCACATCCTCAGAGGACAGCAGGGGATTTTAGAACTACTTGACCTCCAGCCCCTGGTGAAGGCATATCCTGCTCTTTCGGGTCTCCAACCACATACTTTAAAATAGAAAAGGAACTTGGAGAAGCATGGCAACCATGACTAGGGCCCAGGGGCTAGTCGGACTTCCTTAGCCTTCCTAGGACTGGGTGCTCCTGTGCCAGTGGTCCATACCAGCTGCCCATGTTGGGGGGAGAGGGCATAAATATTCTAAGGAAAATATAACAGATGAGTCTTCTCCCCCGCCTCTCAATAGTTGCCTCTCCTAAAATAACTGTTGGTTTTTAGTTCAGCATGTATCCTAGGCCTTTTTCCATGCGTTTTAATCCGTATTTGTTTACCTCCGGAGAAGTTATAATAGACCAGACTCTTATGGGCATTTGACTTGGGCAAATCAGAAATACTGTCAGAATATTAAAATTGTATATTGCAAGCAAAAGTATCCATGCCATTTCCACATGATATGTTGTTGCCTGGAGTTAGACAACTTTAAAGCTGCCATGCCCAGTGATTTGCAAAAGCTGTATTTGTAATTGCTACTGAAGAGAAATAAACCATGTAATTTTTAATAACCTATGGATGAACAACTATCGTTTATGTTTTTGGGGGTTTTTCCTTTCCAGACGATTCGGTGATTTGTGCAGGTATTATATATTATTATAGTTTAAAACATTTAAAAATTCTTATAAAATGTATCCACAAGTTTTAAAACTGCTAATGTTAGTGGTTGTGATGAAAAACATACCTGAACCTCAGTAACTTTAGAAGAGCAGATATTATGGAAGCCTGTGAAAAACTTTTACTTATGAAACAGCATGCTGTTAGTTTGGCAGGTAACAATGAGAAAGTAATCATGCTTAGAAAATATAATAAAATGACTTTAATATTACACAGGAGTCATAGACTATGTTCTCTGAAATGTGTTCTTCAATTTTACTTATATGGGAAAATTAATAGTAATACTGCTCCCTGTTGTTCTCCATAGGTGGGTTGTAGTTTTGTCTCTGGTTTTTGGTTTGGCTGCTTCTATTTCAGTGTTCTTTTTGGAAATACACACTCACGCACACAGTATTAGGATAACATATATACTGTAAATTCCCATTTTTCACTTCATAATATGTGATTAACATCTTGTCCATGTTGGCTTTTCTGCCCTTATGTGGTCATTTTTAATGACCACCTAGGATTCTTACAGATCAATGCCATTTTACCTATAACCTATTGATACTCACTTAGGTGACTTCCAATATTTTTATTATTATAAATTAACATTGTGGAGGAATACCTTTGGGCATATACCTTTCTACACTCCTCCAAGTTTTCTTCTTTGGATTTCTTTCTAAAACTGTAATTTCTGGATTAAAAGGTAAGTTCATTTTCAGTTCTGATGAAATTGACTCCAGAAAAGCTATATGAATTTCAGATCCATCCAAAGTTTGGAAATGTGAGTTCTCCAAACCCATTTCCATAATGGATCCTATTCTTTTACAGGCTTTTCCAACCTTACATAATCTTGAATTGATTTTCTAGAGACATTGAGCAGTTCAACACTATTTATTGACTGCTCATCTTCAGTTTCTTGCTTAGTGTTGGCTCATGGCCTTAGCTTCATTTTATTTTTATTTATAATTTATTTATTTTGTAAGTTTCTAGTTTTATTGTTTTATGTCAGGCAGGGTTTGCAAAAAGATAAGCTGCAGATGGACCCAGGATCTGTGTTTTGGGGTTCCTGGGGTGGGGAAGGAGGTCAGTAAATGGGTTTGGGGGAGAGGTCTTGGGCTCCCGGGCACCAGGGCACAGGGTTCCTCTGGAGCAGAGCTCAAAGGCCTCACCCAGACCTCAGCAGCATGGGCAGGCCCAGGACGGGGAACAAGAGCGGGAGGACCGACTGGGCCGTTTGCTGCCCGCCGCTCCCCACTTCCCCCGGGGCTAGCTGCAGCAGTCAGCGCTCTGGGGTGTACTGCGTAGGACCTGCAGTACCTTTGGTTCCTTAGCCTCATTTTAACTGAGGTGCTCATTTTATAATAGTTGGTCATAGAAGTATTACAGTATCTTCTTGATTTATGTGCTCTTTGTAATAAGAATCTATATATTTTATCTCTGTTTACAGCAACAATGAGAACTATACCTAATGGCTTTTTTCACCTTATATTATTCCACATTAATATGATTCCCTTTCTCATTATTTTGGAGTACCCTCTAAAACTTGTCCACGGAGGGATTTTTTTTGAAGTCAAGATTTCATAAATTCAAACTTTTAAATAAGTTTTGTCTGCTATTGGTGTCCTGCATTCTCAACATTAAAATTATGAAACTCATGATTTTTTGAACTTTGATAGTTTAAATTTTATATTTCAATTAGGAATATTTACAATTACACACAGATATGTATTCATTGCAATATAGGAAGTAAACATCTACTCTTACTAGCTGTCTAGAGACACCATCAGTTACCCCGGGAGGCCCATTTCTTTCTACCTCTTGCAGATTGTACCATTTTCACATACTAAATTCTAACATAATATTAGGACTTTACATGTTTTTTTCACAACTCAGAACTAAAATATTTAGATTATTGTAGCTATTAAAGACACTTGAGTTCAGCTTCAGTCTGCCTTTTCACAAAATGTTTGCCTCTTATTATTCTACATAAAATTTACATTTGTTCTAGCAACAGAACAAAAAAATGTGAAAATATGAAAGTTTGTGGAGATTTTGCTTGGAATATTGTACCATAATATACTTCATCTTTTTATTTAGGAAAATGATTTGTACCTCTTATTACTCAAATCTTTTAAATTATTATTCACTGAAGTCCAATAGTTCCCTTCATACAGGCTGCACATTTCTTATTTATGTCTAGATATTTTTTTCTCTGAACATGTAAACCTCTGGACTATATTATCATCATGAATATAAGGGAGGAATTTTATATTGTTAAAATATATTTACCAATAAAGATTTTCACTGTGTACTATTCAATAAAGAGATAGTCACAAAGCATCATGCTCTTTATAAAAATGCCAGGGTTTGCACTTAAAGTTAATTCCAAGAGGAGGGGGTCTTCTTTTGGATTATATTTTTAGAATTTTTCCATTTTGTTTAATGTTTATATAATATTCCCAAGCAGACCTATTTTGCAGCCCAAGAGAAATCTTGCTGATCACGGATGTGGCATTTTTTTTAATTGTTGGCCTCTGTTTTCAGCTTTTCTTAAATGTTTTACCTATGTTCATAAATGATGTATCTGTGATATACATTTGTTTGTGGTAGGTTTATGTCAGTATAGACACAGGCTATGATTAAAGCCCACTTTTAAACCCTGTTCTTAGGAATCGTAAAAACAACACCTCCAGGGAGAAGAGATTGTTTTGGGCAGCTCTAAAGGAGGGGCCGTAGAGGCTAATGGTCACTGAATCTAGAACTGTAAAGGATGGGACCTCTGATGACACTGGGAAGGTAAGGCACAGCTCTTTGCTCTGCACATGGGTGCTTCCATGTTGTCTCCAGCCTCCTGAGCTCCATGCAGGAGGCTCCAGCCTTTATCCTTTGGACACCTGGTTCTGGACAGAGAACTGGAAAGGAAGTTTGTGCTCTTTTGGGTTCTGTGGAGTTTGGTAGAAAGAAAAAGAGTTGTAATTGGATTGCAGTGGGTCGTGGTCACAATCTCCAAATGCTTCTCAGTTGGGTGTATTAATGTGTGTAGTTTTGAGCCTGCCCAGGACTTACCTTCAGAGAAAGGCCTTTGAGGATAGGCTGTGCCAAGCGTCTGCTGTTTTAAGGTGGAGGGAAGGGTATAGGGGAGAAGATGAGGACTGGCATCCAGCAGAAGATGAGCTGTGATCGCCCCTGTCACTTTCTTTGAGGAAAGCTCCCTATATGCAGTAAAATGTATGGGCCTCGATCCCAGAAGGTCTCTTCTTCAGCTGCATATGCCAGGGAGTGAGGCCAGCAATTGTGACTGAGGAGAGTTGTTAAAGGCTGTCCCCTAGGAGCTGGGGCTGTGGGGTCTTGGTAGTCTGTAGTGAGACACCGTCAAGGAGCCTGGACTTTGCAGTCAGTCTGGTCTGCTTACATGTCCAGACTCTACCACTCAACACGTTTGTGAGTCTACACAGGTGACTTAAGCATCGGAATCCTTGGTTTCTCCCTCACTAAAAAGTGAATGACAGCAGTAACTACTTTATGGGGTTGTTGTAAGATTTAAAAATAAAATACGTAAGTTCATTTATCAATCAATAGATGTGAATCAGACAGTTTTGTAGTTGATTAGGAGTTATTTGAAAATGAAACACAAAACTCTGTTGGAGAGTGATGTCACCAAGATGGTGAAGTAGGGGATCCTGCCGCCCCCAGTTAAGATCCACAGTTACACAACTTATTCGTGAATAAAACCAGCTCCGGCAAAGCTCAGGTGTCCACTTACCAAATTCAGCAACAATGGAAAAAAACAAACAAACCTGAGAATAACTTTTCAAAAAGAGGAGAACAGCTTCAATTTGCCCCCTGATTCCACCTGCCCTGGCTGGCGCTGCTCAGTGCCCACAGGGAACTCCCAGCCAGAGAGGGTTCTCCCTGGGAAAGGAAGAGCCATGTGAGCACCTAGCTTTCTGAGCCTTTCAGGGCAGCATGCAACGGACCTACCTTGGTTTTGCTCCACCCAGAGACTGGCAAAGCTAAGACATGTACAGATGGCTAGGAACAAGGCCGAGCAGGTGCTACAGTGTCAGTAGATGGCGGTAGTGACCACAGTTCCCAGGGACCTGCCCTGCAGAGGCCCCGGGCAGCTCTGGTCACTGGAGAAACCAGTGGCCGCTCAGTACTGTAGTGATGTGAGAATGTCCCCCATACTCGTCTCACCCTGTCAACGTACATCTGAGCATCTGCGTGTCTGCCCAGGTGATAGTAGACCCAGGCGTAGTTACCCCAGGTGACCAGACTTCGGGTTTCCGCTTGATCCGGGTGCTCCCGCTGGATCAGCTCCTCCGCCTGGCGCAGGCGCTCCAGCGCCGCCTCGCTGTGGCCATTCAGGTGTTTTACGTAGGCCAAGAAATTGTACATTGTAGCTTTGGACTCCGTGTTTAAGAATTCAATCTGGTGACACACTGTATCTTCTAGATCACCTGAGACGCTGTCTTTCTTAAGTAAGTTCCAGGTGAAATGGCATTTCAGCTGTGGAAGGGTTTTCTCCAGAGAATCCTTGTTGACCTCACTGTGGAGAAAATAAACCCGGTCACTCTGATGGCACGACTGCTAAGCATTGCACCTGGGACGCAGTTACAGGTTCGTTTTGTGTGTCGGCTTGCCAGGCTGTGGGACCCCCGATGTCTAGTTAAACATTAGTTCTGGGGGGGTGTGACGGTGTCCCCAGGACAGATTAGCAGCTGACTCAGTGGACTGAGTGAAAGCAGACCGCCCTCCCCCGTGTGGATGGGCCTCACCGCGTCTGCTGAGGGCCTGAGTAGAACCCAAAGGCAGAGGAAGTGTGAATTCCGTCTGTCTGGCTGTGTGAGCTGGACATTGGTCTTCTCCTCTCCTTAGACTGGAGCTTATACCGCCGGCATTCCTGGTTCTCAGGCCTTCAGACTTGGACGGGAGCCCTATGGCATTATCCGTCCAGGTCTCGGGCCTTTGGACTCTGACTAGAATTACACTGTTGGCTCTCTCCTGGGTCTGTAGCTTGTGGACAGCAGGCCACGATTATGATCCTCGGCTTCCATAATCATGTGAGCCAGTTCTTTTTTTTTTTTTTAAGATTTGATTTATTTAATTGACAGAGAGAGAGACACAGCGAGAGAGGGAACACAAGCAGGGGGAGTGGGAGAGGGAGAAGCAGGCTTCCCGCTGAGCAGGGAGCCCGATGCAGGACTCTATCCCAGGACCCTGGGATCATGACCTGAGCCGAAGGCAGACGCTTAACGACTGAGCCACTGAGGTGCCCCCATGTGAACCAATTTTTCAATGTTTTAATATCTAGTGAATTTTAAAGTCATTTAATAGACTTTAAAGTCTGATATTTAATTATAGAGGCTTTTAGCTGTATTATTGTTTTGATATCATAATTGTATCTTATTGTGTATGGAGTCCATACTTGGGAACATAACCTTAATTCCAACATTATTCCCAATGACTTGCTGCAAAATAAAATATGTGCTGCAAAATGTGATAAATGCTTCTTCTGACAGGTTAGGACTTCATCCTGAATTTCTGAAATACTTGATCATTCCCTTCCCTGTTCTTCCTTCTTGAATAAACAAATGAAATTAGTAAAATAAAAACAGCAGAGACTTAAGTAAATCAAACTTTTAAAAAATTTTAATTCATGAAATACATTGCAGTATGGGTGTATGTTTGAATATGCATAGAAAACACATCTGGAAGGATACATATTGTTAACAACTTACCAGGGGGGTGTGGAATTGGGTTAGGGTGAGGAGAAGTGCCTTAGTTTTAAATTCATATGCTTCTGTTTAAAATTTTACAATGAGAATTCATCATTTTTGTAATAAAATCATAACAAAAATTTAAAATAAAAATAGTAACAATAAGTAAAAAGTAAACATACATAGTAGTCTTTAGGCAGTGGCAGTATGGAGAATCAAACCACAAGGCACACTTTTCCACTAATACTGTGGTGGTAAATATAACTGTAGATGATAATCAAAGAAACAACTTTAAAGAAGCCACTTTCAGGGCGCCTGGGTGGCTTAGTCGTTAAGTGTCTGCCTTCAGCTCAGGTCATGGTCCCGGAGTCCTGGGATCGGGCCCCACATCGGGCTCCCTGCTCGGCAGGAAGCCTGCTTCTCCCTCTCTCACTCCCCCTGCTTGTGTTCCTTCTCTCACTGTGTCTCTCTCTCTGTCAAATAAGTAAAATCTTAAAAAAAAAAAAAAAATAAGCCACTTTCATCAGCATCTCAACTTAAAAAGCCCCCCAGGGATAAGAGTCCTTAAGCAATAGACCCTTCAAGGTGGATATTCAAACCAAAAGCAGGGCTTAACTATTCCTGAAAGATCTACAGGAAAACGTGTAAATCTGAAACCTTCAGGCAAAAGAAAAAGCTATACAGAAGTAAGTTTGGAATACTAAAGGAGTTAACGAAAGGCCAGAAATTGGAGGTACAAGAACCACCCAGTCCAGACTCAAAACCAAATCACTGAAACCTTGGTAATCTATGGATGTAGAATGGGGACATCTACTTTACCCATTTTTTAAAATCATTTTTCCCAATTTCTCAATCTGCTTTCTGTCTCAATAATTTTAACCCAAAAACTCTGCAGTTTTAGTTGGAATAAAATTAATCCATTTAGGTTAGGTTTATTCTTCTAGTTAAAAGACCAGAGAAAGTTGAGACTAACGATTTTCCGTTGTTCATTTTTTTCTCACAACTGTTTCTAGTTACGCAGTGAACATTTTGGGGAGATAACACTTCTGATTTCTCATGGGTCCCTAAAGTTCTATATTTAAAGAAATCCTTTTCCCCCTGTTTTAGTTTTTTTCTCCTTTTATTGAAGTCATCGTAGATGGCAGACTTTTTACTATTATGAACTTTTTCTTTCAACAAAAAGGATTCTTTAAGTGACTATCAGGCTAATGGTTAAATATCCTCATCAGAGTCAGAAATGGATAGGATCCATCTTTTGCAAGCTACATAGTTAAGAGCTTAACCAATATAATTTTGCACTCCTGAAAGAGCGTTCTTGACCTAGGGGTCAAAGGCTTATGCAGGATTATGCTTACTGCATAAGTGAGCAGTATGGGAAATATGACAAACTTTAATCAGAAAATTATTATTATTATTATTTAAAGATTTTATTTATTTGAGAGAAAGAGAGGAAGGGGGGAGGGGTGGAGGGAGAGGGACAAGCATCAAGAATCAAACGCGTAACCGAATGAACCACCCAAGTGCCCCTAATCAGAAAATTATAAATAACAGAGATAAAGGGGATATAGTCATAATGGCCATACCATTTTTGAAAGGTACATCTGGAATGTTTTTGTTTTCAAATGGATACAGTATTTTAATTTCAAAAAAAAGCCAAAAGATTCATCACATTTAGCATGATGCCTGGTATACAGTAAACATTCAGTAAAAATTGGCTCTATAATTAACAATGGGGGGGCGCCTGGGTGGCTCAGTTGGTTGAGCGTCTGCCTTCGGCTCAGGTCGTGATCCCAGGGTCCTGGGATCGAGCCCCGCATCGGGCTCCCTGCTCAGCGGGAAGCCTGCTTCTCCCTCTCCCACTCCCCCTGCTTGTGTTCCCTCTCTGGCTGTATCTGTCAAATAAATAAATAAAATCTTGAAAAAAAAAACAACCAATGGATTAAAACAATAAACATGAGCCCAAAATGGTAAGAAAAGCTTAAAAACAATTTCCTAGAGTATATATTTAAATAGAAAGTTGAAGCTCACAGAGAGCAGCAAGGGGCTCTGCATTTTCTGGATCTATCCGCTGGGCCCGCTCATAGTACTCAGCAGCTTGCCTCTCTTCTCCCTCCAGCTTGTAAACAAGCCCTAGGGCACATAAACTCTGCACATCTGAAGCATCATGACCAAGTCTCTTCAGAGCCAATTTCTTCAGAACACTTGTCAGTTTGGGACGGAGGGATGACTGGTCGCTGATCTTTAAGGCCTCTAAATAATGGTGGATGGCAGTACTTTCTGACTTACAGTGAAATTCCTGAAAGCGGCCGTAGTAGTAGTAGATCTGATGTTTGTGATCATCAGTTATGTTCTCCAGATGAAGTGATTTCTGGAAAACTTCTTCAGCTTTACTACACTTGCCTGCCTTGACATACATGTTGGCCAGGTCTGTGTAGACAAATGGGAACTTGGAGTCTCGTCGCACAGCTACTTTGAAATGAGAGATAGCCATTGTAATAAGCCTGTCCATTCTCAGTTTATCCTCCCCTTTAGGTCTGTTGCCTGTGGCCTTCTTGATTTCGATCATTTGCGCCCGATAGCAAAGTGCCATCTGGTGATGCAGGAACGAAGACATTGGTGTCACCTTCAAGGCCTTTTTCAAAACTTCAAGAGCTTTGTCCCAGGAATTTTTTCTCCTGTAGAATTTGGCTGTGTAACGAAGGACATGAGGTTGGGAGGATATTTGGTCCAGGATTTCTTCAATATACCTTTCCCCTTCATCTTCTGCTTGTACATCTTGAAGCTTCAGTGCCAGTAAAAACCTTAATGTAGGCATTACCTGGGTTCAGGGCGACAGCCTTCCTCAGCAGGTCCAGAGAAAAGCTCTTTATACACCCGTGTCTGTCAGTATCGTCCAGCCGGTACACTGTGATGGCATAACCGATGTTAAATTCTGGATTGTCAGGTTCCGCTTCCAGGGCCTTCTCAAAAGCCGCTTTTGCCCTGTGGTAATACTTTCCTCAAATTTCAAGAGTGCCCACCCTCTCTCGCAGTCAATCTCAGGTCTGTCCAACTTGTAGTCAGAAGCACTGGACAGTTTCTTGCAGGTGGTCCCTATCTTGTCTAAATGCTTCTGAGCTTCCTTAAGCTGGTCCATGTGATAATACACCCAGGCATAGTTTCCCCAAGTGACCAGATGTCGAACTTCTTTGTCCGAGTGCTCTCGCTGGATTATGTGTTCTGCTTGTTCCAAGCATTCTAGGGCGTCTTCATTTTGGCCTTTTAGGTGTTTCACATAGGCCAATAGGTTATAAAGAGTAAGTCTGGATTCTGTGGTGACAAATTCAAGCTGCTGCCCAATTGTATCTTCCACATCAAACAGAATGTCTTCCTTAAGTAAATTCCATGTAAAGTGACATTCTGACTCCAACAGAATGGCCTTCAAGGGGTCCTTAGGAATTTCACTGTCAAAGATAAAATCCTTTTTAAATTTTTGAAGAAATAAGTCCATTTTTAAACCTTAAACATTGTTCTCTGCTTAGCAACCAAACTGATCTTCTGTTGGAATTTCCAGTTGAAGCACTAGGCCCCTATAACTTTATATTAGTTTCCTCTGTGTACAGCTATATCCTAGAAATATTTCATTAAATTCTCATTATTTATTGCAAAACCAGTTCCTCAAAGATGGCTGGGTATCGATTTCCTTTTGGCAGTCACTAACTGTGCCAAGTACCACTTATTTTCACAGAGAGAAATTTAAATGTTTTGTTTACTAGCCTTGAAAATTAAGAATCATAGATCTGTAAACAGTCAATAACAAACATAAAAATTCCATTTCTGTATTATGAACAGGAAAGGAAAGAAGAATAGTCAGAAATAAGAAAAAGAAGTACACTGAAGGAGACACGGAAGCCATACCAATACATCATTTTTGCAGAGGGAGGAAGAAAACCCCACAGAGAGAAAAGGCCCAGAAACAGACAGGAACAGGTGTGCCAAGAGAGGGGGAAAGCATTTTAGGTAGATAAAAAGGGGAGTAACAGATTTCAAAGAAGATAGGGAAAAAGCAAAAGGAGGCTGAGTAATAAGCTCAGTAGGTTTTTTTTTAAAGATTTTATTTATTCATTTGAGAGAGACAGAGAGCGCACACAAGCAGGGGGAGAGGCAGAGGGAGAGGGAGAAGCAGACTCCCCGCTGAGCAGGCAGCCCACCCCGTGGGGCTCCACGCCAGGAGCCTGAGATCATGACCCAAGCCAAAGGCAGACGCTTAACCATCTGAGCCACTGAGGCGCCCCAAGCTCAGTAGGTTTTGCTATAAAGCGCCACGTCCTTCTGTCCTCTGGGGTTGTGGGCAAGAGTAAAGGCTAAGGGCTATTATGAACTTATCAGTGCCCTTAATATTTACTTCACAAATATTTGCCCAGCTCCCTTTGTACGAGACCCAGTATAATTTCTGCAGAGCCCACTGGAAACAGGATCTCTGGAACTAGGAAGGTGAAGGGGAAAGGAAGGGAAAGGAAATATTTATTCATTACGGACAGCCTTCTATGTGCAAGATCTTCTAAATAACCCTGGGGATGGAACCCTGAACGAGACACAGCCCTGCTTGTACAGAGCTTATAAGTAAATAGTCAATAACAACTCAGCATTCCAGCCAAGGTCCACGGAAGTGACCCAGAAAGTGTACACAGTCCAGTGCTGTGGACATCTCTGGCTTTGATTTGGTGAAGATCCCTTCTCTTGGATTTCATTTCTGGAACATCCTTTCCCTCTACTATCAGTCCATGTGATTGGAGATGGGTGGTGCACCATTCACTCCGGTCTGGGAAGACACACGATATTCTAGCCATTCCCTGGTCCCAGTGATTTACTCAGAGATAGTCCAATTAAAATATCATTTTGCTGAAATGGGACTTCACTAGAAGTATGTCTCTTCCTTCTAAAAATTTTAAACTGGTAGAATATAAGTTTGGATTTGCTGGTGGCCTTCTTTCCAGATTTGAGGACAGCCTGCCTGAGAAGGAATCTAACAGAGTGGAAAGCAGAGCTTCGACAGGAGGAAGGACAGAATGCCCAAGATAGTGACTTAACAGCCTTGCCTGGATCACCCTGTCTACCCCTGAACTTCTCTTAAAGAAAGAACTCTTTCTTTGTTTAAGCTAGTTTGAATTAGGTTTCTACTATCTGCAACGGACAAAGTCTGGATTAATATTCCTAGTTTTATTTGTTTGTTTTGTTGATGGTGGTGGTGAGGCAGTCAGGAAGGACTTTCTAAATCTGCCACTGGCCGTAATTAAGAAATATACAGAAAAAAAATTCCTTAAGGCTTCTTTCGAACAGAGAAGTGCTCTGCTTATGGGATGAACAGGGTACACTGTGTGTGAGGACATGCATGTATATTCCCCTTTCTACTGCACACAGGACCCCCACCCCCACACGTATTTGTATAAATGTTTATGAGCACTGTAGTACTATTTCCATCAAAACATTTATTGACCACCTCATCATCTGTGCCAATTCTAGTTGTAGTGGATACAGTAGTGAGCAAGTAAGTTCGAAAAAGGCCCTTTCTTCATGGTAATTTCACTCTGGAAGAGGAAGGAGCAAAAGGAGTTGAAAGAAAAGAAATATGGAAACAAATCAATATGGAAACACAAATGGACAGCATAATTCCGGATAGTGAGGAGTGTTAAAAAGAAAAAAAAATCAGATTAATGGCATTAAGTGGTGGTGGTATGTGTGTGTGTGGGGGGTACTTTAGTTAAGACTGTGAAGGAACAGCCCATGTAGAAAGGGGCAATTGAAACAGTAAGATCTCAGCAATGGAACAGAAGCAGTCCTCAAAGATCTGAGGGCAGAAGGGTCTAAGCAACCGCTTCTTGACCAGGGTGCTTTTGCCCTCCCTCCCCCGAAACATCTGGTAATGTCTGGAGACAACTGTGGTCATCACACTGGAGGAATGCTACTGGCCTCTACTGGGTCAAGGCCAGGGATGCTGCTAAATATCCAACAGCGCACAGGGAGGCCTCAAGCACCATGAGTTATCGAGCCCAAAATGTCAGTCGTACGGAGGTTGAGAAACCCTGGTTTGGGCTGAGGAACCAGCAGGTGCAAAGGCCCTGATGTGGGAACAGACTCGAAATGTTCATGGACCAGAAGGAAGGAAAGTGTATGTGATGCATAGTGAAGGGGAAGAGTGGGAGATGAGGCATGGTCGTAGCAGGGACAGAGGTTCAGGGCTTGCAGCCCATGATAAGGAATATTAATTTTACTCTCGTTGTAATGGGAAACCACTACAGGGAGATTTCTAAGTAGGGAAATGAGAATGTTTGATACAGGCTTAAAAAAAAAATCCCTCTGGCTGCTCTGTGGAGAATGGACGGGGGGGGGGGGGCAAGAAAGGAAGTTGGGAATCTGATAGGGAAGTATTTATTCAACAAACAATTATCCAGAGAATTTATTCAGGGCACTGTTCTAAGTGTTGGGATACAGCAGTGAACAAAACAGGGGGAAAAAAAAAAGCCCTGACTTCATGTATCTTACATTCTAATGAGGGGTCGGGGGTGGGGAGGGTGTGCCATAAGAAGACCCCAGAATAATTGAAAATATAGAGTATGTGAGATGGGTAAGAAGTAATAAGGAGAAAAATAAAGCAGAAAAGGAGAAATGGGAGGCTAGCAGGGGGTCAAATAGGTAGTTAAAATTTAAATAGTATGGCCGGAGCAAATCTCCCTGAAAAAGACATGAAAGCAGCTGTTGAGGGGCTCCAAGGGGAGTGGGAGCCAGCCAATGCTGGGGTTGCAGTGGAGGGTTAGTGAGGTCTGGGTGGTTATGTCTGGGACAGAGCTGACAGGTCTTTCTGATGGGTTGGGTGTGGGGTGGACCAGAAGGAGAAGAGGGAATCCCGGGTAACGCTTACGCTTTGACTTCAGGAACTGAGTGGGTAAGTCGAGAGGACTATTTGCAAATGTTAATTTTGAGATGTCGGATTAGACATTCAAGTCAAGAGGTTGTGTATGAAGTTGGATATTAATGAAGAAAATACTGGGGATGAAGAGAGTGAAGTTAGAACTAGGGATATAAAACGGGGAGTCACTGGCATGCACATCAACTTTAAAACCGTGAGTTCTAGAATGAAATTACCCAAAGAGTGAGCACAGGCAGAGAAGAAGGTCAAAACGAAGCTGTACTACACTCCAGGTCAAGCAGAGTAGGAGCAGGAAAGGAGGCCAAGCACGAGCAATGAGTGAGGGAGCTGGAAGGCACTGGTGTCATGAGAAGAACCAATATTGTTAAAACGTCCATACTACCCAAAGCAATCTACAGATTTAATGCAGTTGCTACCCAAATACCAACAGTTTTCACAGAACTAGAACAAATAATAATAAAATTTGTATGGAACCGCCGAAGACCCTGATTAGGGAAAGCAATAATTGAGGAAGAAGAACAAAGCTGGAGGTACCACAAACCCAGATCTCAAGATTTACTACAAAGCTGTAGTCGTCAAAACAGTCTGGCACTGGCACAAAAACAGACACGGAGATCAGTGGAACCGGATAAAGAGCTCAGAAATAAACCCATGCTTACATGGTCAATTACTCTTCAACAAAAGAGGCAAGAACATACAAAGGGAAAAAGACAGTCTTTTCAACAAATGGTGCTGGGAAAACTGGACAGCTACTTGGAAAAGAATGAAACTGGACCACTTTCTTATACTATACACAAAAACTCTTAGGGGTCCCTGGGTGGCTCAGTCAGTTGAATGACCGACTCTTCGTTTCAGCCCAGGTCATGATCTCAGGGTCATGGGATCCAGCCCCGCATCTGGCTCTGCACTTAGCACAGAGTCTGCTGGAGATTCTCTCTCCCTCTGCACTTTCCCTCACTCACGCATTCACACGCTCTCTCTCTAAATGAAGAAATAAATAAAATCTTTTAAAAATTTAAAAAAAATAAACTCAAAATGGATTAAAAACCTAAATGTAAGACCTGAAACCATAAAACTCCTAGAAGAAAATATAGGCAGTAATTTCTTTGACGTTGGCCACTGAAACATTTTTCTAGACATGTCTCCTCAGGCAAGGGAAAAAAAGCAAAACTAAACTATTGGGACTACACCAAAATAAAAAATTTTGCACAGCAGAGGAAACTATCAACAAAATGACAAGGCAATCTACTGAACGGGAAGAGACATTTGCAAATGATAGGGGTTAATATCCAAAACATATAAAGAATGTATAGAACTCAATACCAAAAAACCCAAATAATCTGACTAAAAATGGGCAGAGGACTTGAAAAGACATTTTTCCAAAGAGGACATACAGATGGTCAAGAGACACATGAAAAGATGCTCAACACCACTAATCAGGGAAATGAGAACAGCAGAGTTTCCTGAAAAAATTTAAAATAGAATTACCATATGATCCACTACTGGGTATTTATTTACCCAGAGAATATAAGAACACTAATTTTATTTATTTATTTATTTTTAAAGATTTTATTTATTTATTTGCCAGAGAGAGAGAGAGCACAAGCAGGGGGAGTGGCAGGCAGAGGGAGGAGAAGCAGGATCCCCGCTGAGCAGAAAGCCTGACACGGGGCTCGATCCCAGGATCTGGGATCATGACCTGAGCCGAAAGCAGACACTTAACCAACTGAGCCACGCAGGCGCCCCAGAACACTAATTTAAAGGGATACATGCACCCCTATGTTTATCACAGCATCATTTACAACAGCCAAATTATGGAAGCAGCCCAGGAGTCCATTGATAGATGAATGGATCAGGAAGATGGTGAGATACACAATGGAGTATTACTCAGCCATAAAAAAGAATGCAGTCTTGCCATTTGCAACTACATGGATGGAGCTAGAGAGTATAATGCTAAATGAAATAAATTAGTGAAAGACAAATACCATATGATTTCACTCATATGTGGAATTTAAGAAACAAAACAAATGAACAAAGGAAAAGAGACCAACAAAAGACCAGACTCTTAAAATACAGAGAACAAACTGGTGGTTGCCAGAGGGGAGGGAAGTGGATGAGGGGATGGGTGAAGTAGATTAAAAAAAAAAAAAAGGAAAAAGAGAAAAAAAGAAGAAAAATCCATGATGTCACAAAAGCCTAAGGAAGAAATATTTATTTCAGGAAGGACAGATGGTTATCAATATGTACAATGACTCTAAGAGGTTGAGTGACTGAAGACAGAGAAGAGATTACTGTTTGTGCTGGAGCAAAGCTGTGGGGGACCTTGATGAGCATTTTACTAGAAAAGCAGGGATGAAAACATTACTGGTTGGGGGGACAATGGGAGGTGAAAAAGTGGATATGGGGAATACAGGCCACTCTTTTCAAGGAATTTTACTATTAAGGGAATAGACAAATAGAACTCCATCTGGAAGGAGGCTGGGGGAACTGTCAAAAAAAGTTTTAATCATGAAATTTTTAATGACTTAATGATATGCCAATGGGAATGATTCAGTATCAAGGGAAAGAATGATGCCTGCAGCAGAGAGGTGAGGATAATTACAAGGAAGATGGAACATGAAGCAGAAGTGAAGCTCTACATTGTTTTTTTTTTTAATTTTTTTTGAAGATTTTATTTATTTATTTGACAGAGAGAGACACAGTGAGAGAGGGAACACAAGCAGGGGGAGTGGGAGAGGGAGAAGCAGGCTTCCCGCGGAGCAGGGAACCCGATGCGGGGCTTGATCCCAGGACCCCGGGATCATGACCCGAGCGGAAGGCAGATGCTTAACGACTGAGCCACCCAGGTGCCCCGAAGCTCTACATTGTTAATACTCAAATATTTTAACTACAGCCTCAAACTCGGAACCATGGTTGCATGCCCTTCATCATCTGTCCCATGTCTACTTCTCTAGCCTCATTTTGTACAATCTTCTCTTATTCATTGTGCTCCAGTCATACTGGCCTTAAAAAAAAAAAAGTTTATTTCCTCTGCCAAGTCTATCTACCTCAGGGTATTTGCACCTGCTTTTTACACCCTTACTCTGAACTCTTCCTAAGAGAATTCTAGGGATTACTTAGTCTCATAATTCTGGTCTTGGCTCAAATGTCAGCTCTTCAAAGAGGGGTACCCCTGACCACTCTAGCTAATGCTGCACCCCCACCTGGCCAGTCATCCTAAAGTCTAGTATATCTCATTTTCCTGTCCTGCATAGCACTCATATCAATATTTGCTGGGAGTTGGGAAGAAGAGTACTTTGAATCACATATGAGACTGAGGTTTTAAACTGGATGGGACTGAGTCTTTAGGAACGGGGAAGAGGCTGTCTTAATAGCCAAACGTGACAGGAGTTAGAGAACTGGATTAGTGGCACAGCTAGTAGTAGTAATTGAACAAATAAAACCATTTCATACTTATAATCTAATCTACTACTCCATAAATTGTTTTCCAGCTTTTATGAAAACTAAATTTCATCCTTAAAGACAATATTATCTTTAGTACACATTTAAGTTAATTTGTAGATTATTAATTTCAGTTTTATAATTTTCATAATTTATTCTCATTCTCTCTGTGTGTATACAGGTGCCACCTTTTAGTGATTGTAGGTTCTGGTTTAGAACCAGAGCTTGCCAAGAGACTTCCTGCCATGATGGATATGTTCTTATCTGTGCTGCGCAATATGATGGACACTAGCCACAAGTGACCACTGATCCCTTGAAATTTGACTAGGATGGCTGAGGAACTGAATTTTAAATTTTATTTACTTTTAATTAATTTAAATAACCACATATGACTCGTGGCTCCTGTATGAGACAGGACACTGGAGATACTGGGCCTGGCCAGCTTCATAGAATAAAAGGCCTCTAGCACAACAGGTTAGAGCTGTCCTTTTAACTTAAAATTGTTTGATATTTTATTCAAGGTGAAGAGCTAAATTAAATGGCAAATCAAGACAGATTTGAAAAAACAACCTTATACATATGACCTGGGCTCACTGCAGATTTGGCTCAATAATGTAAATGCTGTACCATTTATAATATATGATCCAGAATCAATCAGATGAGCTTTCAAAAAACAAAACAAAACAATCCCCCCACCATAAAAAACCAGAAGCTGCCATTCATCACTAGTTTACTGCATGCCAGGCAGTGTGCCAAGCACTTCCAAATTACATTTAATTTTTATAACATTTTATTACTTTCACATTGTATGGATGAGGACTGGGGGACAGAGTTTAAATTACATGTCCGAGGTTACTCAGCTATGAAGTGGCCAAGCTCGGGTTCAAACCTCATTCTGCCTGATTCAGAGTGCATAAAGCTACTGTCTTTCAACCATAATGCTATTCTACCTCTGTAACATAAAAATTGGAAGTTGTTTTTAGAATAGTTTACTTTAAAGTATAGGATATATGTAATGTATTTAAAATTCATTTTGCCTGGGGAGGACCTAAAAAGAAAACGTGAAGGGATTTTAGAGCAGCTTAAAGAACAGCTAAGAGGTCTGTTTGGCTGCCCATGGGGAAGGACAAGCCAGGTATTTAAAGGTCTCGGGTTAAAGTGATCGTTTCAAATATGAGCCCTCAATCAAAAGTCCCAACATTCTACATTGTTGCGGTCGTTTTAGATGGAGCCGCTTCTCACCGGGACTTGCTGTGCAGACTGCTTGAGATAAGAAGTGGCAGAGGGATTTATTTCTTTAAGGATGATTAGTGGCCCTCTCAAACAACAAAAGAGCTAGGTAAATATATATTAAAAGTGATCCAGGGTCACCTGGGTGGCTCAGTTAGTTAAGCATCTGCCTTCGGCTCAGGTCATGATCTCAGGGTCCTGAGATTGAGCCCCGCATCGGGCTTCCTGCTCAGCGGAGGCTCTGCTTCTCCCTCTCCCTCTGCCGCTCCCCCTGCTTGTACTCTCTCTCTCTGTCAAATAAATAAATACAATCTTAAAAAGTGATCCGAAGGAAGGGCATTGATCTTAGTTATCAAAGATATAATTATCATCAAGAGAAATGAATTAAAATACTTTACTCCTACAATCCAATAAAGACTTCCTCATATACCCTGATGACCTTCCAACATACTTCTTCAACTTCTGATCTCTCCCCTGAATTCCAGACTTCAGGAATTTTTAGTTCACATCTTCAATTAGAAGTTCAGTTGGCATCTGAAATAAACATACCCAATACAGAAACCTGGACTCCTTGATCCTGTTCCTCCCGTCTTCCCCATCTTGTTTGGCAAATAAGCTAGGAGTAATCTTTGATCCCTCCATTCCTCTTGTCTTAATCCCTCATCCAATCCAGTACAAAGTTTTGTTAATTCTACCACATCTCAAATCCATCCACCTTTCTGCATTTCCATTGCTGTTTTCCTAGTCTGAACCACAATCACCTTTCCTTGGGGCTGGGGCAAAAATCTTGTCTCCTTGCTTCCTGTCTTTATTCCCCATACAGTCCTGATAAACTTTTGAAACTGTAAACCAGGTCATGTCAGTCTTCTGCTTACAATCTCCCAATGGCTACCCAATACCCTTAGATACTAATTCAGCCCTTGCCATGTCCCACAGGTCCCTAAAGGAGCCCGGCCTTGCCTACGATCTGAGCCTTTTTCCTCCTACTCTCCTCATTCACTGTGTTTGAGACATATTGGACTTTTCTTCCTATCTCAAACACATCAAGTTTAAGGACTTTTATACCTGTTGTTTTTACTCTACTTGGGATGCTCTGCTTCTAAATTTTTGCATGACTAGCTCGTCCTGTTACTCAGCTCAAATATATCCTACCCAAGAGGCTGCTGGGGCAGAACTATCTAAAACGGCCCCCTCCATTCTAGATCACTCTCTTAGCCCATTACACTATTTTATTTTCCTTGTAGCTCTTATCACTTTCTGAATTATGCTGATTATTTACTCACTTACCTATTATTTATTTCTCCCATTTAAATATAATCCCCATGAGTACTGAGACCTTATTGTGATTTTATTTTTTTCACCTGTGTCCGCAGCATCTACTATGCTAGGCAGATAATGGAAGCTCAGTAAATAAATATTTGTTGAATGAATGAAAATGTAGATAATATACTGGCAGCTTCTGGCACGTCCAGCCCAGAGGTTAGGCTTAACATAAAAAGCACCTGGATTCCAGATGAGGAATTCCTGCTAGTTCTTCCCTTCCTGCTAATGGCTCCAAACTTTTTCCCACTTCAGTCTTCCGTATCCCACTTGGCTTTATATCTCGGCATGCTCTCTGTCTGGCCCTATGTTTGATTCTGAAAATAGGTTTTGGACTGTCTTCTATGGTCCTGATTGGGAAACCTGGTATGATTGTCCCTTGGTGAAGGTTAGTGGTGCACCAAATCATGGCAAGACAACCCCTTAACAGCCTGCCCAGGCCCCTGCCCATCAACACAGTACAATGGCCCTCTGCTTCTGTTCTGAAGGTCTACCCCAGCCCAGCCCAAGGAGGTTGAAGAGGGCTGTCCCAGGGAATATGAATGTGGCCGTGAAATATTAAAGGGTCATTCAGTCAGCCACTGAAGTGCTTTGCCCAGACCCTGGAATTTGTATACAACTGGATGCCATGATAAGTTATACTTTTAAACTTTGTCCAGTTAATTTTTAAACTTTGTCTCTGGGAAGCTGGCAGAGAGAGGCTCTTGTGTCTGAAAGAGGCAACATTTATCTCTAGGCAATTTTGATTTTTGGCCAGGAAGGAGCAGCCTTTCATTGTTCTTGGGGGACAGTCCCCAGTGGGGTCCACTGGCTTCCAGGCCATCCCGCATACACATACAGTGCACCCCTTTTTCCTCCTCCTTTCTTCAGGCACCTTCCTGAAACCTCCCTCCCTTTCTACGGATGTGAGAGGTGGGGCACTCACTAAATTTCATTTTTTTACTTCACATAATAATAATCAGCATTTGCAAATATTAACATGCTAAGCAGTTGATTAACTCTTTCCACAGTCCTAAGATTTGGATGCCATTCGTTTTTACGGATAAGAAACGGACTCACAGAGTTTAAAAAATGTTGCTTTGGGTCATCCAACTAGTAGGTGTTCGGAGTCAAGACTTGGAACAAGAACTTAGCCTCTAATCCCTCAACTCGTTAATGCAGATGGTTCACTAATCAGGTGCAGGGCAGGGTGCTAGCGCTGGGCACACAAACCCGGTGAGAAAAACAGCCCTGCGCTGTTAGGAGACAGCTACAGACACCCGCACAAAATCGCGGACTGGGCGGATCACCAAGAATCTGTAGCTCCCAGGAGGGGACGAGCTGAGACCCCGAAGTCAGAAAGGCACTAGGGCAGTAGCAGCAGGTCCAGGTGACGAGCCGGCAGCGACAGTCCCGGGAGGGAGCGGGAGGCCAGCGCAGGCGGGGCCCGGGCTCGCGGGGGCGCCCCACCCCGATGCCCGCTGCGGGGCGCCCAGGGCTCGGCCCCCGAAAGGGCCGCGGCGCAGCGCGGGCCACGGAGTCCGAGGCCTACGCGGAGTTTGGGAGCAGAAGCGGAGAAAATCCTCACCTCATGGTGGTGGCGGGCCGTCCTGGGAGGCGGCCGTCCCCTCGGGCTTTCTGCTAAGGTTGGGGAGCCCGGGCTCCTGAGCGAGGGGCGTGCGCGTGGGGCGCGGGCAGGCGTGGACGCGGGCGGGCGGGGAGTGCGCTTCCCGCGGGCGGACGTCTGCAGCGCGAGGTCTGCGCCCCGCGGGGCCTTCGCCTTTATGAACATAGGCGCACCCGAGCGGGAAAACGAAACTAGGTAGTCACTCTGTTCCTGGACTAGTCGGAGGCCAGATCCAGGAAACAGAAGCTTGTGCAAGATCCTGGTGTGGGATTTGCAGCGGGGCCTCTGGAATCTGGTCTGGGGTCTCGCCTGCCTCGCCGAGTATGCACAAACTCGAGTGATTTTTTTTTTTTTTTTTAATAAAATGACAGGAGAGGGGCACCTGGGTGACTCAGTCCGTTGAGGGTCTGCCTTTGGCTCAGGCCATGATCAGGGTCCTGGGATGGAGCCCCGCGTGGGGCTCCCTGCTCTGCGGGGAGTCTGCTTGTCCCTCTGCCCCTCCCCCTCACTCATGTGCACGCGGGCTCTCTCTCAAATAAATAAATAAAATCTTTAAAAAAATAAAACAACAGAAGATTGTTCTGTGTTATTTTTATTGTAAGGGTGGCAGTGATGCTCTTTGTATCTCTCTGCATCCTAAGCGGAAAGTCCCTGATTCAACAGACAACACACCCATTGCACAGGTGGGCTGCTGTGTCCCTGTACCATTACTCCCGGTGGTAAAATTTGATAGCTATTGCCAAATGGCTTTGCTGAGAGATTTCTACACCCCCTACCCAGAGTTGTATGACAGTGCTTGTCTTCTGCGCCCTTGGCAACCGCGCTTCGCTTAATACACTTCTAATAAAGGTAGGGGTGGTATTTGGACTCTAAGCAGAAAATGCCAAATACTCATACACCAAAATTTTTGTCCCCTTCGACTTCAATCATTCGTTCATTGATTCAACAAATTATATTGAACTGCTAAGAGCCAGACATTGTGCCAGACACGGTCCATACAGCAAAGAAGAAACCAGAAAAGGGACCTACCTTCATGGAGTTAATTTCTGGAGGGAGTAGGTAAAGATAATGAACAAATAAAGCATTGTGTGTCAGATGGTGCTATGGAGAAAAAGCATGGATAGGGTTACAGTGCAGGGTGTTTTCCATTATAAATATATGGGGGAGGAAAGGTTTCACTGAGTGACATTTGAGTAAAGAGCTGAAGCAGGTGAAGGAGTGAGCACTGTGGTTATGGGGCCAAAGAAGGAAGTTCAGGCAGGGAAAGTTCAAAGCACTGTGGTTATGGGGCAGGGAAGAAAGTTCAAACCCCGGGAGGTGGGAGCGTACTTGCCATGCATGGATGGTGTGGTTGGAGTGGCAAGAGCAGGGAAAATGTTGTAAGAAATGAGATCAGAGTGATACTGTCACGGGCCTGTTTAACTGAAGCAGGAAGCTACATTTTATTTATTTATTTTTTAAAGATTTCATTTGTTTATTTGAGAGACAGAGTGAGTGAGAAAGAGAGAGAGAGCAGGAGCAGGGGGAGGGAAACGGAGAAGACTCCCCACTGAGCGGGGAGCTCAAGGTGAGGCTGGGATCCCGGGATCATGACCTGAGCCAAAAGCAGGTGACCCAGGAAGCCACATTTTAGAAAAGGTACTGAACAGTTTGTTGTGGGTGAAAACTAAACCCACAATTTCCTCCTTACCAAGGGTGTTGAAAATTTTAATAAGCACTTCAGTGCTTGAAAAAATTTTCAGTGCGTTGATTATTTTCTGCCTCATTCCTGCTTCTTTCCCTTCTTTTCTCTTAACCATAACTGGGCCAAAAGATTGTCTTTGCTTATTACAGTTTAGATGGATAGCAACTAAGTAATCAGAGGTAAACATGAAAGGGAAAAAAAAATCCTGGTTATCTACTTATGTTGTTTAGGAATTCAAATTCAGAAACACAAAAGCCATCTGTAAAAATTTCAAAGATACATTTTCAGGATTGAGAAGAAACACGCCTAGCTGTTGAGTGGGTGTTGAACATGCCAAAATTACTAGATGGAATTTGAATATTGATCTTTTTTCACAGACTGTTGGATTGGGTGAGTTCTTAGGAAAATCAGTAGTGCCTTGTCTTTTGAATTTATTCTAATCCACACGTAAAACACAACAGCTAACAACAAAGGGAAATAGAAAGTGAAACATGGCAGTTGATCTAAAATCTGCTTGGGAAACCAAAACTTAAGCAATAACTCTTCTAAGAAATAGGTGTAGGAGAGGATTTCTCAATGTTGGTGCTATTGACATTGGGGCTGGATAATTCTGTGTGGCGGGAAGCTGCCCAGCATCATGAGATATATAAGCAGCATCCTTCCACATACCCACTAGATGTTAGTAGCACCCTGCAGTTGTGACAAACAAAATTGTAAGTTGCCAAAGCAACTTTTTTTTTCCTCTCAGGGGCAACTTCCTCTTCTCCCCTGACACCCTCCCTCCTTGAGAATCAGTGCTATAAATAATACCCTCGTGTATTTGTTTGCATTCCTTTGAGTTAGTCCTCACAACACAGCCTGGAAGAGAGAGAGCTGGATTTCAGGTAGGAGAGGAAGAGTTGAACACAGATGAAGAGCAGTTGGGGACGGAACTTGAGTTTAAGAGGAGGCCTGGGTAAAAGGGTAGATATCAAGGGGCATGTCAGAGCAGGCCCACTCCCTTCAACGTGGGACTCCGGAGTGGAGATGGCTGTATCACATTTGGTCTGGCTGGGGACAAGCCACAGAGCTGTGGATTCAGACTGAGGGTGGGTCATTCAAGCTGGGGCAGGCTATGGGTAGGGGCCCTCATTCCCAATGCAGTTCCAGCACCAGCAGCATTATGAGAATGGAGACATCAGTGGCCAGGGAGGGTCCCCAAGGAACTGAAGCTTGCAGTGGTGTGCAGACAGCAGTTAGCAAAGATCTGGCCTGGGGCACCTTCACAGTAGTGAATGGCAGGAGCTGTGGCTCAGCCCGATTTAGGGGACATGAGAGATATTCCCTAGGCACTTGGAGAAATTTTGGAAACTCCAAATAAGGACACCAACTGAGGTTCTTTCTGTCAGTCATTTCCATGGGAGTAGCCAGCTCCCGGAAGTCAGCTGTCAATTTAAAGAGACTTCTTGGTAATGCCTGGAGATAGTCATGTGTAAGCTTTGCAGTAGCATTTTCAATACTAAAAAGCATCTGTTTTTCTGGATTTGCTGCTTGCTGTTTTTCTCTGCAAACATCCAGACTATTGCAAACGTTAGAGCTACTGAGCCCTGAGGGTGCAGAGACCTCCTCCAGAGTAGGGAGGGAGGGGATAGAGAGATGGTATTAGGTTATAAGACACTCTAATAACCGTGGTCTCTGCAGATTGTCAAACACACCTCACACAAACACATCACATAATCCAGAGACTTATTTTGCATGAAAGAGCTCTGCTTTTGGGTGGCAAATGATGGATAGCAATACCTGGGAAGAGTTGCCTAGTAGAGAATCAACCAATTATCCAACAATTATTTACCTTCAGTATTTCTCACTCCGGGAGAGTTGGCAGTGGTCAGACTTCTTTTTAGGACCACCTGGCCTCCTGCCCCAAACATAAGCACTGTAAGATGCCATTTTTGTTCGATCTAATAAATCTCTGGTTTTAGTTATAAGTAAGTGGAGAAGATTGCATCTCTGTAACTCTGATGTCTGCCCTTCAATGATTAAAAAGAAGTCTGGTCCCTTCAATTCCTATAGAATTCTGGTAGAAATCCAAAGGCCTGTGCAGTCTGTCTGTGAATTCCTTGAGGACTTGTAGTCTTGTGGATTAGGGTCCCCACCAAGAAATACAGGCAGCCTCTAGTAGTTGGTAAAGGTACAAGAGGGCTTGTCCCTTAGAACCTCTGGAGGTAGCGTGGCCATGCCAACACCTTGATTTCAGTCCAACGAAATCCATTTCAGACTTCTGACCTCCAGGACTGTAAGATAATACATTTCTGTGGTTTTAAGCCACCAAGTTTGTAGTCACTTATTACAGCCACAGTAGGAAATAAATACACCCACTCCCAAAATATATATAAGAATGAAAAAGGTCATGTGGTTTCCTTATTTTTTCCTTTTAAAAATATTGCTCGGTGTGCAACCCCTTTTAATAAAATGTCATAATCAAAGGTGATTGTTACTGATGGTCTCTCAGATCATTTAGTATCCTTTTCCTCTTTTTTTTTTTTTTAAGATTTTATTTATTTATTTGACACAGAGAGAGAGAGTGAGCACAGGAAGGGGGAGTGGCAGGCAGAGGCAGAGGGAGAAACAGGCTCCCTACAGAGCAGGGGGAGCCCGATGCGGGGCTCGATCCCAGGACCCTGGGATCATGACCTGAGCCGAAGGCAGTCGCTTAACCAACTGAGCCACCCAGGCGCCCTCCTTTTCCTATTTCTTGTTCAGACCAGAAAATGACTGAATAAATAGTGCTTCAAAAGGCATAAAACTAGAGAAGCTGCTTGGAACAATTTGGCAATAAATGAACTTCCAAGCATCTTCATGGAGAAAGTTGACCTTGAATTGACTGTGCACTTGTTCTACTGTCTCTGTCTAGATTGTGAACTTCAGGAGGTTTGGGGAAATGTCTGCTTGCTTCATTGAAAGATAGCGGAGTATGCCACTCCAAAATATGCCACGTTGGTGTATGGATTATTATTTTTATTTTTAAAGATTTTATTTATTAGAGAGAGAGAGAGAGAGAGCGCACGCACACGAGCAGGGAGAGGGGCAGAGGGAGAAGCAGGCTTCTTAGCAGGGAGCCTGATGTGGGTCCAATCCCAGGACCCTGAGATCATGACCTGAGCCAAAGGCAGATGCGTAGCTGACTGAGCCACCCAGGCGCCTGGCTTATGGATTATTTTCAGCTGAAGGCAATTAAGAAGCAGATGTAAGAAAAACTCTCTGCAATCCCCCTATCTGCCTGAAAGCAGTACATAAATTTGTAAAGGTGTCCCCTTACCCTCTCTACCCAGCGAGAGAGAAGTTGATTGCCTGAGACAACTCTAGGCCCTTATCAGCCCAGAGTCACTACTGGAGAAATCTACATGACAGACCTTATTAACTAGCTCTTATTTTCCATTAATCTCCCCCATATATTTACCTTCCTACAGTTTGCCACACGAGAAACTCAAGGTTCTTTTCCTTTTTCTTACCCCTTCTCTAAATGTAATGTTCGTTTGTTAGATGCTATGTAAGTCCAAGTTCTAACCACCCTTTGAGTTACTCATCACTGGGCGTTCCCATGTGTATGTGAGATGCATGTGTTAATAAACCTCTGTTTTTCTCTTGTTAGTCTGTCCTTGTCTGTCTCATTCAGGGTCCTGGCCAGTGAACCTAAGATGGGTAGAGTAAAAAGATTTTTTCCTCCCCCACATCACCATATTCAGTGTCTAACACTGAAAACTGTTTGTTGATAAAACGAATGAATTAAACATTTTATTTTATGTAAGTCCAGTGCTTTATTTGCTACAAATCTACTCAAAAAACTGTTTTTCTACTAGATAACATACACAGAGAAATGGTTCCTCTCACTCTCACATACAGAAATGTATATATATCTGTTTCACTATTCACTACTGAATACAAACAATATTTTATCAGGTTTGAGTATAAATGTTAAAAACTTGTATAACTATAGTAGATTACTTAATATGTTTCTGAAAGCAGCAAGCAGAAAAAATGATTAGAGTTAACACATTTACCTAAAAATCAAACAAAATGTGAACGTGGTTCATATTCCCACGGCTAGGGATTGTGTCTCAGAGTTCCCAAAGTCAGCAGCCAGCCGCAGGGCCCGCTCATAGTACTCCAGGGCCTTATTCATTTCTCCTTTGACTTTGTAGATGAACCCAAGAATGCTCAAGCTTTCTACATCTGATGCATTTCTACGAAGTTTCCTTAAAGCCAATTTCTCCAAAGAATTCATACTTTTATCCCTTAACAATGATGCCTTCCCTATTTTTACTGCTTTCAAATAATGGATAATTGCATTGACCTCAGATTTCTTTTGAAATTCCTGAAATTGACCATAGTGGAAATGTATCTTTTGTAGTTTTTCTTCTTCCAGTGATTTCAAGCAGAATGCTCTTTGGTATGTGTCTTCAGCGCTTCCGTAGTCGTCAGCTTCTATGTACATACTTGCGAGGTGTATATAAGCAATGTCAAATGTGGGCTTTTGTTCCAGAGCAAATTGAAAATGAGATATGGCCATTTTTACCATTCTGTCAAAATTTTCTCTAACCTGTCCTCTGGGCTGCCAGTTGGCACCTCTCTTTATTTCGATCATTTGTGCCCTGTAGCAAAGCCCTATCTGGTGGTGCAGGAAGGCAGAGGAGGGGGTGGCCCGCAGGGCCCTGTTTAAGAACCAAAGAGCTTTGTCCAGAGAGCCTTTTCTTCGGTAAAACTTGGCCGCGTATCGGAAGACGTAGGTCTGCGAGGACATGTTGGTCAGTGCTTCTTCAATGTACTTTTCTCCTTCAGCTTCTTCGCCTATGTCCTGAAGCTTCAGGGCAAGGAGAGCCTTAATATATGCATCTTCTGGATTTAGCCTGATGGCCTCTTTCAGGGGCTGCAGACAGAATGCCTCACTAACCTGTGTTGCTTTGTTAAAGACGTCCAGGCGGTAGGTGGCGATCGCATAGCCAGTGCTAAATTCAGGGTTTTCCGGGTCCACTGCCAGAGCCTTCTCAAAGCAGGCCTTGGCCCGTTCATAGCTCTTTCCTCCACATTTCAGCAAGGCCCATCCCTCCTCACAGTCCATCTGGGGACACTCCATCCTGTAGCGGGAGGGAGCCTCGAACTCCTTGCAGGTGTTCTCCACCTTGTCCAGGTAAGCCTGGGCTTCTTCGGGTCTGCCCATGTGGTAATACAGCCAGGCGTAGTTGCCCCACGTGACCAGACGTCTCGCATCTGATTGGGCGGCACGTTCCTGCGGGATTAAGCCTTCAGCCTCCTGCAGGCTCCGCAGGGCTTCCTGGTTCTGGCCCGCCAGGTGCTTCACATAGGCCAGCAGGTTGTGGATCCCCACGTTGTATCTGGTGTCTAGGAAATCAATCTCATCCAAGATCCTGTTTTCCAAATCAGGCAGTTCGGTGTCCTCAACTAGCAACTCCCACGTAAAGTGACATCTCAGCTGGTCCAGCTTAGCTTTGACCTCATCTGCATTCTTACTGTGAAAACAAAAACAAAACAGATTTTCTTTGTTGAATGAGGAACAATCAATAGAAAGAAGCCAGATAAAATGCCTCTTTTTTAGAACTTAGCCTTGGAAAGGGCATGCCTGCTGTGGTTTTCCTTAGAGTCCTTATATTTCTAAGATCTGCATGGACTTTGGATGCAGCTTGTCTGGTCCCATACACTGGCTTCACCGCTTTCCACCAAGTAACCTCTCCGTGGTTCAGAGTCTTGTCGGTAAGACGTGGATAGTAACAGACGCACCACACTTGAGTCTGGATTTGGGTGAAAATAAATACGCCTGTTTTTGTGAAGCATTTAGAGCATGCATCTTACGTGCTATGTGAGTGTCCTGTGTTCCTATATCTCTAATCAGGACAGAAACCAGTTAGAAAGGTAGAGCCTTATGAAACATTATTCACTTCAGGACCTTAGTCTGTAGATTTTGCAACAAACGAAGACCACCTAAAAGGGATGATATTTGTTCAACCAAGTTTTTTTCCCCCACTTTTTATTTGGAAATAATTATAGACTCACTGATATTTGCAAAGAGAGTACAGGGGTCCGGCGTACCCTTCCCCCAGTTTCTTCCAGGGACTGTACCTTACCGATCGACCATACCATAGCAAAGATACTGACTTTGGGAAAATATCTGTCAGTTCTGTGTCATTTCATCACGTGAGTGAGTAAATCCATGGAACCACCACCTCAATCAGATGCAGAACTACTTTATCATCGCAAGCATCGACCTCATACTATTCCTTCAGAATCACGCCTGTTGCCCTCCCTCCCTTCTCCTCACCAAACATCCCTAGCCTCTGGTCACTTGTTTTCATCTTTAGAATTCTGTCACTTCAAGAATGTCATATCATGGAAGGATACAGTATGTGACATTTTGAGATTGCCTTTTTTTTTTTTCACTCATCATAATGCCCCTGACATCCATCCAAGTTGTTCAGTTTATCGATGGGTCATTCCTTTTCACTGGGGAATAATATTCTGTGGCATGGGCATGCCATAGTTGGTTTACCTATGCATCTATTCTAGGACATTTCCATTGTTTTCAGTTTGGGCCTATTACAGTTAAACGTACTATGAACAGCTGTGCACAGACTTTTGTGTGGACATACATTTTCATTTCCCTGAGATAAGTGCCCAGGAGTGGCATCCAGGTCATATGGTTAGCATGTGCTTATGTTTTTAAGTAACTGCCAAACTATTTTCCACAGTGACTGTATCATTTCACCTTCCTCCTAGCAATGCGTGAAGGATCCAGTTCTCTGCATTTTTACCAGCATTTGGAATTTCACTTAAATTTTTTTTTCTTAGTTCTCTTAATAGGGGTTAGTGATATCTCACTGTGGGCTTAATTTCCCTTCCCTATGGGCTAGTGGTGTTGAAAATCTTTAGTGCTTCTTTACCATCCACACATCCTCTTTGGTGAAATATCTCTTCATATCTTCTGCCTGTTTTCTAATTGGATTGTTTGTTTTTTCATTGTCAGGTTTCAAGAATTCTGTATAGATTCTAGATATGAGTCCTTTGTGAGGTATGTGGTTTTCAAATATTTTCTCTCAGGGTGTAGCCTGTTTTGTTTTTTGTTTTTTGTGTTTTTTTTATCCTTTAATAAGGTCTTTTGAAGAGCAAAAGTTTCTATTTTTGATGAACTATAATTTATTGATTTTTTTTTCTCTCATGGATCATGCTCTTGGTATGGTGTCTAGGAACCTCATAGCAAGCACAAGGTCCTGAAGATTCTCTCCTGTGATTTCTTTTTCTTTTATTTAATTAATTAATTAATTTTTAAAAGATTTTATTTATTTATTTGCCAGAGAGAGAGAGAGCACAAGCAGGGGGAGTGGCAGGCAGAGGGAGAAGCAGACTCCCGGCTGAGCAGGGAGCCTGATGTGGGACTTGATCCCAGGACCCTGAGATCAAGACCTGAGCAGAAGGCAGACATGTAACCGACTGAGCCACCCAGGCGCCCCTTTAATTTGTTTTTAATTTTTTTATTTTAAAGATATTTTTTTAAAGATTTTATTTATTTACTTGACAGAGAGAGACACAGAGAGAGAGAGAACACAACCAGGGGAAGTGGGAGAGAGAGAAGCAGGCTTCCTGCAGAGCAGGGAGCCCGATGCAGGGCTCGATCCCAGGACCCTGGGATCATGACCTGAGCTGAAGGCAGACACTTAACGACTGAGCCACCCAGGTGCCCTATTTTAAAGATTTTTATTTATTTATTTGAGAGAGAGCGAGAGAGAATGAGCAAGCATGAGCTGGGGGAGGGGCGGAGGGAGAGGGAGAAGCAGGCTTCCCACTGAGCAGGGAGCCCGATGAGGGGCTTGATCCCAGGACACTGAGATCACAGCCTGAGCAGAAGGCAGACGAATAACTGACTGAGCCACCCATGTACTCTTCTTGTGATTTCTTCTATACGTTTTATAGTTTACCTTTTACATTATATCTATGATCCATTTTGAGTTAACTTTTGCATAATGTAAGCAGATTAATTTGCTGGCTTATTTTCTGCCTATGGGTATCTGATTGTTTCATCACCATTTGTTGAAAAGACTGTTCTTTCTTCATTGAATTGCTTTTGCACCTTTGTGAAAAATCAGTTGGCAGTAATAATGTGGGATTATTTCCTGGTTCCTTATTCTGTTTCCCTGAGCTATGTATTTATCCCTACACCATTACCATATAATTTCACTTACCGTAGTCTTAAAATTGTGTGGGATGATTCCTCTCACTTTATTCTTCTTAAAAATTATTATCCTAGTTCCTTTGCCCTTCCATATAAATTTTAGATTAATATTGTCTGTATTTATAAAAAATCTTGCTGGAGTGTTTTTAATATTTCTTTTTTTAAAGTATTTATTTGAGGGAGAGAGAGAGAGTGTGTGTGCGTGTGAGAGCATATGGGGGGGAGGGGCAGAGAGAGAAGGACAAGGAGACTCCTTGCTGAGCAGGGAGCCTGACTGCAGCTTGATCCCAGGACCCCAGGATCACGACCTGAGCTGAAGGCAGACGCTTAACTGACTGAGCCATCCAGGCGCCCTGTTGCTGGAGTTTTTTTTTTTTTTTTTTAAAGATTTTATTTATTTGATAGAGCAAGACAGTGAGAGAGGCAACACAAGCAGGGGGAGTGGGAGAGGGAGAAGCAGGCTTCCCGATGAGCAGAGAGCCCGATGTGGGGCTCGATCCCAGGACCCTTGGATCATGACCCGAGCCAAAGGCAGACGATTAACGACTGAGCCACCCAGGTGCCCCTGTTGCTGGAGTGTGATAGGAATTTTATATCAGTTAAGGGAGAATTGACAGTTTTGCTATGTTGAGTCTTCTAGTCCATGAACATGCTATATTTCTGTTTGTTTAGACCTTTGTAGTATACAAAATCAACATGTAAAAATCAGTTGTGTTTCTATGCACTAACAATGAACAACCTAGGAAGCAAATTAAGAAAACAATTCTTTTTTCATAGCATCAAAAGAATAAAATACTTAGGAATAAAGTCAACCGAGGAGGTGAAAGCCTCGTACACTGGGAACTACAGAACATTGCTGAAAGAAGGTAAGGAAGACAGAAATAAAGTAAGAAGCATCCTGTGTTCATGGCCTGGAAGCTTTAATATTGTTCAGATGTCAGTACCACCCAAAGGAATGTACAGACTCAGTGTAATCCCTGTCAAAATCCCAATGGCTTTTATTGTTTGTTTGTTTGTTTCAGAAATAGAAAAATCCATCCGAAAATTCAGATGGAATCTCAAGGGATCTCAAATAACCAAAATGATCTTGAAAAAGAACAGAGTTGGAGGTCTCATACTTTTGGATTTCAAAACTTACTTCAAAGCAACAATAATCACAACAGGGTGGTATGGTCATAAAGACAGACATATTGATCAGTAGAATAGAATTGAGAGCCCAGAAATAAGCACTCACATTTATAGTTGCATTAGTCTTCTAGGGCTACCATAATGAAGTACCACAGACTGGCTTAAACAGCAGGTATTTATTTTCTCACAGTTCTGGAGGCTGGAAGTCCTGAATCAAGGTACCTACTGATTTGTTTCCTGATAAAGCGTCTTACTGGCGTCCACATGACTTTTCCTCTATGGTGCTGTAGATTGAGACTTGAGTGAGTGCACTTCCTCTTCTTCCAAGGAGATCAGCCCTTTCAGATTAAGGCCCCACCCTTATGACCTCAATTAACCCTTAGTACTTCCTCACAGGCCCCATCTCTACATACAGTCACAGTGGGGGTTAGAGCTTCAACATATGACCAGAGGGACACAATTCAGTCCATAACGATGGTCAAATGATTTTTGACACATGTGCCAAGACCATTTAATGGGGAAAGGTGTTTCAGTGAATGGTGCCAAGGGGCGCCTGGGTGGCTCAGTCAGTTAAGCATCTACCCTTGGCTCAGGTCATAATCTCAGGGTCCTGGGTCCATCCGGCTCTGGTTCTCTCTCTCCTTCTTCCTCTGTCCCTCCCCCCATTCATGCTTGCTCGCTCTCGCAAATAAATAAAATCTTTAAAAAAATAACAACCTCCCCCAAAAAAACAAATGGTGCCAGGAAAGCTGGATATCCACATGCAAAAGAATGAAGTTGGACCCTTATACTGTATACTAAAACAAAAACAAAAACAAAAACCCTCAAAATGGACCAAAACTACAAAAATCTCAGAAGAAAATAGAAAAAACTTCATGACATTGGATTTGGCAGTCTTGGTTAGGACACCAAAAGCATAGGCAACACAAGTAAACAGAGATTAAATTGGATTTCATCAAAATTAGAAATGTTTGTACATCAAAGAGCACTACTGACAGATGAAAAGACAACCCACAAAACGGGAGAGATTATTTGCAAATTACATATCTGATAAGGGATTAATGTCCAGACTATATAAACAACTCTTGTAACTCAACAACAAAAATACAAATAACTGGGGCACCTGGGTGGCTCAGTCAGTTAAGCATCCGACTCTTGACTTTGGCTCAGGTCATGATCTCAGGGTCCTGGGATCAAGCCCCCCATCGGACTCCCCGCTCATCAGGGAGTCTGTTTGAGATTCTCTCTCTTCCGCTCCCTCTGCCCCTCCCCCTACTCATGCTCTTTCTCTCTCAAATAAATAAATAAATAATCTTTAATTAGAAAAAACACAACTGACTAAAAAATGAGCAAAGGATTGAACAGACATTTCTCCAAAGAAGATACACAGGTGGCCTTAAGCACATGAAAGGTGCTCAACATCACCAGGCATAGCAAAATGCAAATCAAAAGCAAAATGAGATACCACTTCACACCCAGTAGGATGGCTGCTATCGCAAAACAGAGAAAACAAGTGTTGATGAGGATATGGAAAAATTAGAACTGTTGTGCATTACTATGGGGAATTTAAAATGGGGCGGTTGCCATGGAAAATGGTGATGATTCTTCAAAAAAATTAAATAGAATTGTCATATGATTCAGCAGTGCCACTTTGGGGTATATACCCAAAAGAAGTGAAAACAGAGACTCGAAGGCCATCAAGAGATGAATGGAATATATATACAGTGGAATATTATTTAGCCTGAACATGGAAGGACATTCTAACACCTGCTACAACATGGATGAACCTTGAAGACATTATGCTAAGTGAAATAAGGCAGCCACAGAAAGCCACTTCTTGCATGCTTCCATTGCTATGAAATATCCACAGTAGGCAAATCCATAGAGAGAAAGCAGATTAATGGTTGCCAGAGCCTGGAGCAAAGGATGAGTGGAGAGTGACTGCTTAAAGGGTATGGGGTTTCTCCTCAGAGTGATGAAAATATTCTTGAAGTAGATACTGGTGATGGTTGGACAACGTCGTGAATGTACTAAATACCACAAAATCATATACTTGAAAATAAGTGAAAATGGCTAATTTTATCATACCTATACCTATATTTTATCATATATACCTGTATGATCACAATAAAAAATCATGCTACTAAACCAGGAGAAATTCTACAAGTGATATATACATATTTTTCTCTAGTACATGTTGAAATAAACACAAAAGCATTAAAACATAAAAACTAATTAGTATGCAGTCTGAAATAATCTCATGAACCCCCCACTGGTACACTTTAAGAAATTTAGGGGCGCCTGGGTGGCTCAGTCAGTTAAGCAAGTCTGACTCTTCGGCTCAGGTCATGATCTCAGGGTCCTGGGATGGAGTCCCGTGCTGGGCTCTGTGCTCAGTGGGGAGTCTGCTTGTGATTCTCTCTTTCCCTCTGCCCCTCCCCTGCCTCTCTAAAAATAAATAAACAAATCTTTTTTTAAAAAAAGAAACATTGGTTTAAAGGTTAAATAAAGTATCACTGAATAGAGACTCTGGCTCATGTCTCAGCTCTATCATTTGTTATCTGTGTGATCCTTAACGTTTCTAAGTCTAAGATTCATTATTGCAAAATCAGTAGGATCTGAGTACCTGCCTCATTGCTGTCTTTTGAGGGTTAAATATAGTAATTTACATAATACTTTTAGAAGCCAGGCTGGCACTTAATAAGCATTGAGAAAGTGATAGCTACTTCTATATTATTATTATTATTATTATTATTATTATTATTATTATTATTTCCTTTATCGATGATAACCCACTCCATCTGTCTATAGACCAGGGAGGAGGGTTGATCATAGGCCTGTTAATTATGCACTTTCTGGAACTTCTGTCCCTTCAAAATTTTGTCCACTGGAGCACTGAGGGGAAATTTGCAAGTCGATATTAATTAAAATTTTTTTAGTCTGTTGATATCAAGGGTGATTTAAATCAAGATTCAGTTTAGACAACATAGAAATTCCCACATTAGGGCCTTTAGCTAAGGGATATGTGGATGTTCCCAAGTACACAACTCCAGTCAAGCCCCGTGGCCAGAAGGATATCAAGGATCTGCAGACCACTGGCTTCCATAGGGAGAGGTAATCTACTCATCTTGAATCCGGTCAGATTGAGAAGACCTGCCATGGGAGCCCAGCAGTACAGACAGTGAGACTGGAAACCTACAGAGGAAGGTCTTGTTCTCTAGGCCATGAGCTTCTGCTACCCCATGTCCACAGTATTTTCCTCAAGAATCTGAGAGAACCCAGGACTGTGGCTCATACAGCTATGTGGGTCCCACTTTTCCCCCATAGTGAGGAGCCAGCAGAAAGCATTGTCTCTTTCCAGATCAACTGTCCGTTCCTTCCCTAGGTCAGACAGTAGTGAGTTTAGGGAAAAGAATTTCAGAGGCTGGGGGTCATTTTCTCCCTTCCTAGAAAACTCTTCCCACATCCCTCTGCTTCTTTGGGCGTTATTATGAGGTAAGCTTCCTCAGGGTGATGCTAACACAAAGGAAAATGCCTGAATTAATGAACACTCCATCCACAAGCAGATGCTCAAATAAAAGAGTAAGGAAACTTGACATTACTGAAGCGAAGTCTCTGGAGATGGTTTTGATTAACATTTTTTTCCAAAACTTTAGACTGAAAGGCGGGGGAGCAGAAAAATCTTACCTCATGGCTGTGCTGAATTAGACAGTGGTTCTGCAGTGTTTTGCTTAGCTGATGGGTTCCTCTGAGATCCAGCCGGTCTTGAGGATATTCTGGGCTTAAGCCCCACCTCAGGGCTCTATAAGATAAACAGTTAATGATGTAAGCTGTGACGGTGTTGTTACCAAATTAAACTGGAAACCAAAATAAAAACCGAAAGTGGAAACTGAAACTAGTTAGCAGAGTTCCTGCTTGGGGAAAATGAAACAGGGATGGCTTTCTCTGTTCTGTTTGAAAAAAACGATTGAGAGGAGGCTGGTGAAAGCAGTTTCAGTGATAAGGTGAATTCCTCTCCCAGGCTCCGCATGGCCTTGTAGAGAGCTGGTTGGGGGCGGGGGGAGGGGGTGGGCGTTGAGGGGGAGGAATGCCAGGCGCCTATAGTCCACTAAGCCTGGAGCCAGGGATGCCTGTGAGCATGGGCTTGTGTGAACTTGCCAAGCTCATGCCCCAAATCTGTGCCTTTGTTTGCTCATCTGGAAACAAAGTGTCCCTTTCATAGTATAAAATGCTGCATGTATATTACTAAACTGGAGTCTCAACCCAAATTTGCTGCGATTGACCAAGAGGTTGTGTTTTACTAATTCTACTCTGCCTTTGTTTTGCATACCCTTCCTGAGAATGGCCAATGACAGTAAGAGCCTGTATCTAACCTCTTCTTTGTTCATTGGAACAGAGAAAATGTCTGTGTTAGCATCTTAACACTTCAAACAGAACACGTTAGGCCTTAATGACAGTATTTTTAATGCTCTCTGGGGTAGTGGTCTAAAGTGTTCTTATTTCTCAGACCTGACTCTCATAGCTGTGCAGGAGCACTGTCCAGTTCTGTCCAGTTCTCTAGGTGCCTGTGGCTCTGTTTATTTATTTATATTTTTAAATTTAATTTAATTTTATTACGTTATGTTAGTCACCATACAATGCATCATTAGTTTTTGATGTAGTGATCCATGATTCATTGTATTCGTATAACACCCAGTGCTCCATGCAATACGTGCCCTCCTTAATACCCATCACCAGGCTAACCCATCCCCCCACCCCCCTCCCCTCTAAAACCCCTCAGTTTGTTTCTCAGAGTCCATAGTCTCTCATGGTTCGTCTCCCCCTCCAATTTCCCCTCGTTCATTTTTCCCTTCCTTCTCCTAATGTCCTCCATGCTATTCCTTATGTTCCACAAATAAGTGAAACCATATGATAATTGATTTTTTTCTTGACTTATTTCACTTAGCATAATCTCCTCCAATCCCATACATGTTGATGCAAAAGTTGGGTATTCTGATGGCTGAGTAATATTCCATTGTATATATGGACCACATCTTCTTTATCCATTCATCTGTTGAAGGGCATCTCGGCTCTTTCCACAGTTTGGCTATTGCGGACATTGCTGCTATGAACGTTGGGGTGCATATGGCCCTTCTTTTCACTACATCTGTGTCTTTGGGGCAAATACCCAGTAGTGCAATTCCTGGGTCATAAGGTAGCTCTATTTTTAATTTTTTTGAGGCACCTCCACACTGTTTTCCAAAGCGTCTGTACCAAGTTGCATTCCCACCAACAGTGTAAGAGGGTTCCCCTTTCTCCACAACCTCTCCAACATTTGTTGTTTCTTGCCTTGTCAATTTTTGCCATTCTAGCTGGTGTGAGGTGGTATCTCAATGTGGTTTTGATTTGAATTTCCCTGATGGCTAATGATGATGAACATTTTTTCATGTGTCTGTTAGCCATTTGTATGTCTTTTTCAGAGAAGTGTCTGTTCATGTCTTCTGCCCATTTTTTGACTTGATTATTTGCTTTTTGGGTGTTGAGTTTGAGAAGTTCTTTACAGATCTTGGAAATCAGCACTTTGTCTGTAGTGTCATTTGCAAATATCTTCTCCCATTCTGTGGGTTGCCTCTTTGTTTTGTTGACTATTTCCTTTGCTGTGCAGAAGCTTTTTATCCTGGTGAAATCCCAAAAGTTCATTTTTGCTTTTGTTTCACCAGCCTTTGGAGATGTATCTTGAAAGAAGTTGCTGTGGCCAATGTCAAAGAGGTTACTGCCTATGTTCTCCTCTAAGATTTTGATGGATTCCTGTCTCACATTGAGATCTTTCATCCATTTTGAGTTTATCTTTGTGTATGGTGTTAGAGAATGGTCGAGTTTCATTCTTCTGTATATAGCTGTCCAATTTTCCCAGCACTATTTATTGAAGAGACTGTCTTTTCTCCATTGCATATTTTTTCTTGCTTTGTCGAAGATTATTTGACCATAGAGTTGAGGGTCCATATCTGGGCTCTCTATTCTGTTCTACTGGTCCAAATGTCTGTTTTTGTGCAGTACCATGCTGTCTTGGTGATCACTGCTTTGTAATATAGCTTGATATCAGGCAACGTGATGCCCCCAGCTTTGTTTTTCTTTTTCAACATTTCCTTGGCGATTCGGGGTCTTCTCCATACAAATTTTAGGGTTGTTTGTTCCAGCACTTTGAAAAATGTCATTGGAATTTTGATTGGGATGGCGCTGAAGGTATAGATTGCTCTGCGTAGCATAGACATTTTAACAATGTTTATTCTTCCAATCCATGAGCATGGAATGTTTTTCCATCTTTTTGTGTCTTCTTCAATTTCTTTCGTGAGTGTTCTGTAGTTCCTAGAGTATAGATTCTTTACCTCTTTGGTTAGGTTTATTCCAAGGTCTCTTATGGTTTTTGGTGCTGTTGTAAATGGAATTGTTTCTCTAATTTCTCTTTCTACAGTTGCATTGTTAGTGTATAAGAAAGCAACTGATTTCTGTGCATTGATTTTGTATCCTGCCACATTACTGAATTGCTGTGTGAGTTCTAGTAATTTGGGGGTGGAGTCTTTTGGGTTTTCCACATAAAGTATCATGTCATCTGCGAAGAGAGAGAGTTTGACTTCTTCTTTGACAATTTGAATACCTTTTATTTCTTTTTGTTGTCTGATTGCTGTTGCTAGGACTTCTAGTACTATGTTGAACAATAGTGGCAAGAGTGGGCATCCTTGTCGTGTTCCTGATCTTAAGGGAAAGGCTCTCAGCTTTTCCCCATTGAGGATAATATTTGCTGTGGGTTTTTCATAGATGGATTTTATGAACTTGAGGAATGTTCCCTCTATCCCTATACTCTGAAGAGTTTTAATCAGGAAAGGATGTTGTATTTTGTCAAATGCTTTTTCTGCATCAATTGAGAGGACCATATGGTTCTTCTCCCTCCTCTTATTTTTTTAATTTTTATTTTTTAAAGATTTTATTTATTTGACAGAGAGAGACATAGCGAGAGAGGGAACACAAGCAGGGGGAGTGGGAGAGGGAGAAGCAGGCTTCCCCGCAGAGCAGGGAGCCCGATGCAGGGCTCTATCCCAGGACCCCGGAATCATGACCTGAGCCGAAGGCAGACGCTTAACGACTGAGCCACCCAGGCGCCCCTCTCCCTCCTCTTATTAATGTGTTCTATCACATTGATTGATTTGCGAATGTTGAACCACGCTTGCATCCCGGGGATAAATCCCACTTGGTCGTGGTGGATGATCCTTTTAATGTATTGTTGGATCCTATTAGCTAGGATTTTTTTTAAGAATTTTGGAATCCATATTCATCAGGGATATGGATCTGAAATTCTTCTTTTTGATGGGGTCTTTGCCTGGTTTGGGTATTAAGGTAATGCTGGTCTCATAGAATGAGTCTGGAAGCTTTCCTTCTGTTTTTTGAAACAGCTTCAGGAGAATAGGTATTATTTCTTTGAATGTTTGGTAGAATTCCCCAGGGAATCCATCAGGCTCTTGTTTTTTGGGAGGTTTTTGATCACTGCTTCAATCTCGTTCCTGGTTATTGGCCTATTCAGGTTGTCAATTTCTTCCTGTTTCAGTTCGGCAGTCTATAGGTTTCCAGGAAGGCATCCATTTCTTCCAGGTTGCTTAATTTATTGGCATATAGTTGTTGATAATAATTTCTAATAATTGTTTCTATTTCCTTGGTGTTAGTTGTGATATCTCCCCTTTCATTCATAATTTTATTAATTTGGGTCCTTTCTCTTTTCTTTTGGGTAAGTCTGGCCAGTGGTTTATCAATCTTATTAATTCTTTCAAAGAACCAGCTTCTAGTTTCATTGATCTGATCTACTGTGTTTCTGGTTTCTAATTCATTGATCTCTGCTCTAATCTTAATTGTTTCTCTTCTAATGCGTGGCTTAGGCATTGCTTGTTGCTTTTTCTCTAGTTCTTTAAGGTGTAAAGTTAGTTGGTGAATTCGGGATTTTTCTATTTTTTTGAGTGAGGCTTCGATGGCTATGTATTTCCCCCTTAGGACTGCCTTTGCAGTATCCCATAGGTTTTGGACCGATGTGTCTTTGTTCTTATTGGTTTCCATGAATTGTTGAAGTTCTTCTTTGGTTTCTTGGTTGACCCAAACATTCTTGAGCAGAGTGGTCTTTAGCTTCCAAGTGTTTGAATCTCTTCCAAATTTTTTTCTTGTGATTGAGTTCCAGTTTTAAAGCATTATGGTCTGAAATATGCAGGGAATAATCTCAATCTTTTGGTATTGGTTGAGACCTGATTTTGACCCAGTATGTGCTCTATTCTGAAGAAAGTTCCATGTGCACTTGAGAGGAATGAGTATTCTGTTGTTTTAGGGTGGAATGTTCTGTATATATCTATGAGGTCCATCTGGTCCAGTGTGTCAATCAAAGCTCTTGTTTCCTTGTTGATATTCTGCTTAGATGATCTGTCCATTGCTGAGAGTGTAGTATTGAGGTCTCCTACAATTAACATATTGTTATCAATGTGACTCTTTATTTTGGTTAAGTTGGCTTATGTAGATGGCTGCTCCCATGTTGGGGGCATAGATATTTACAATTGTTAGATCTTCTTGTTGGATAGACCCTTTAAGAATGATACAGTGTCCTTCTGTGTCTATGACTACAGTCTTTAGCTTAATCTAATTTGTCTGATATGAGAATTGCTACCCCAGCTTTCTTTTGAGATCTGTTGGCATGGAAGATGGATCTCCATCCCTTCACTTTCAGTGTGGATGTATCTTTAGGTTCAAAATGAGTCTCTTGTAGACAGCATATAGATGGGTCCTGTCTTTTTATCCAGTCTGCAACCCTGTGCCATTTTATGGGAGCATTTAGGCCATTCACATTGAGAGTGATTATTGAAAGATATGAATTTATTGTCGTCATGTTGCCTGTGAAGACCTTGTTTCTATAAATTGTCTCTGTAAATTTCTGTTCTATATCACTCTTAGGGTCTTTCTCCTTTTTAGAACCCCCCTTAATGTTTCCTGCAGGGCCGGCTTAGTGGTCACATATTCTTTCAGTTTCTGCTGGTCTTGGAAACTCTGCATCTCTCCATCCATTCTAAATGACAGCCTTGCCAGATAAAGTATTCTTGGCTGCATGTTCTTCTCATTTAGTACCCTGAATATGTCTTGCCAGCCCTTTCTGGCTTGCCAGGTCTCTGTGGATAAGTCTGACGTTATTCTGATGTTCCTCCCCCTGTACGTAAAGAATCTCTTCCCCCTAACTGCCCTTAAGAGGGTTTCCTTGGTTCTAAGATTTGGGAGTTTTACTATTACAAGCTGGGGCATTGGCCTGTTTTCCTTGATCTTGGGAGGGGTCCTCTCTGCCTCTAGAACACGAATGTTTGTTTCATTCCCCAGATTAGGGAAGTTCTCAGCTATGATTTGCTCAAATATATCTTCTAGTCCTCTCTCTCCCTCCACCCCCTCAGGGATCCCAATAATTCTGACATTGGAATGTTTCATGGTGTCACTTATTTCTCTGATTCTATTTTCATGGATTTTGAGTAGTTTTTCCCTGGCCTCCTGTTTTTCCTTCTTTTCTATTAATTGGTCTTCTAGATCACTAATTTGTTCTTCTGTCTCACTTACTCTAGCTGTTAGCTTATCTAGATTAGATTCTCATTGATAGCATTTTTAAGTTCTGCCAGTTCAGCTTTCATTTCTGCCCTTAGAGACTCTATGTTGCCATTAATCAATTTCTCCATTCTAGCTGTTGTCTTCACAATTGCTACCCTGAATTCCATCTCTGACATCTTGGTTATATCTGTGGCAGAAGTCACAGTCTCTGAGTCTTTCCTATTTTAGGGGTTCCTCCTCCTAGTCATTCTGTTGAGGGGTGGTTGAGAGAATGTACAGAGTCCAAATTATTGACCACAATCCAAGCCAGATGCACCTGTTTTAAAGGGACCTTAGGGTTGCTGGCCTCTTGTTCTCCCAGCCTGTCCTCTGGGGGAGGGGCCTGCTGTGCTGTTACTCAGGCAACCCTGTTTTGGCAGAGTTGCCCTGCCCCCTGTGGGGGGGATAGGCTCAGTGAAAACCACTTTTGGGGGGGCTTTTGTTCTCTGGCAGCTTTCCCTGGTGGCTTCCCGGGTCTCTTCTGAGAGTCAGAGCAGAAGAGGTTGTTTCCAAACCTCCACCTCAGAGCAGAGAGATTGAAGTCTGTTCTTCAGTGAGCTCTCCAGGTCACACTATCTCCGTTTCTGTCTGTGCTGCTATAAACTGCAGCATCCTGGGTTGTGTGCCCCTCCACAGCGCTCCCAGTCCTTGCCTCCAGGTCAGGGCAGGTCTCTGCCCTTTGTGCTTCTAAACCCGCCAGCTGCCCCCAGTTCGCACACGCGGCCCTGCCGCTCTGGTTTCTGTCTGGGGGCTGCCCTAAAGTCCTTTCCCCACTGCTACCGGTCTGCGAGTCTGTGCCCTATCCCCAGCGCAGGAGGCTATCGCTCACCAGTGGTGTAGGGTCCCCATGGCCAGGCTCCCTCCCCCTACCATTTATCTTCCAATATCTGCCCACAGAATCATGGCTCCCCGCTTGTACCTTGAAACCAAATGCCTGCGATATTCTGTTTGTAGAGATCCAGATCTATCTTCTTACATCTCAGGCTGATTTCGTGGGTGTTCAGAGTGGTCTGGTAGATATCCAGCTCAATTCCGGGGACTGGTTGGAATAGGGTCCCCTACCCCTCCACCATCTTTTCCTGAATGCCTGTGGCTCTGTTTAATTGGCTGAAAGAATAATAGGTGCTGGGGCACCTGGTGGCGCCATTGGGTAAGGGTAGGACTCTTGGTTTTGGCTCAGGTTGTGATCTCAGGGTGGTGAGATCAAGCCCCACGTCAGGCTCCACACTCAGCCGGGCATCTGCTTGAGATTCTCTTTCCTTCCTCTGCCCCTCCTGCTTATGCTCTCTCCCTCTCTAAAATAAATAAATAAATCTTAAAAAAAAAAAAAGAATATTAAGTGCTTATATAGATTTAGTATTCACAACAACTCTCCAGAGTATAATAGCAATTAATCCAAATAAGTTTTAAGTTCATGTGCCCTAGGGTTAATCTTTTCTGTTTTTTTTTTTTTTTTAAAGATTTTAGTTATTTATTTGAGAGAGAGAGAAAGCACAAACCGAGGGAGAGGCAGAGGGGGAGGGAGAAGCAGGCTCCCCACTGAGCCAGGAGCCTGATGTGGGGCTTGATCCCAGGACCCTGGGATCATGACCTGAGTTGAAGTCAGATGCTTAACCGACTGAGCCACCCAGGCACCATACGGTTAAACTTAATAAATAAAAGCTAACTGAAGTTTGTTGGTTTAATTAAAACAGGCGTGTTTTCAGAGTTACCAGCATTAGATGTAATGCAGATAAGCAACTTTTTCTACCTGGGTTTACTAATCATACAAGATCATATTATCTCTGTTACAGAATTTGTCAGCAAGAAAGATAAGTTAAAGATAACAGTTAGCTGTTTATTGTCTTGTGAAATATTCATGACTCATCTAAACATAATTAGTAAGAACAAGTGAATTAAGTAGATGTAAGTAAGATAAAGTTTATAAATTAAGTTTCCAGCAATATTAATGTCTTAAGAAATAGTGTCCCCAAATCTTTTTGGTAATTTAAAACCTTGGAGTTTTGCTGAATTAAATTAGATGATGGCTAGTCATTAAATATTTAGGTAATTTCCTAATAAAATAATATATTGAGACATTGATTGCTATGCATTAGTTTATTTGCTTTTGGCTTTTAATTTTTACAGAGAGATTGTGAGGTTGTGTGTGTGTGTGTGTGTGTGTGTGTGTATATATATATATATATATATATATATATATATATATACCTTATATATATATACCTTATATATATTTAGGCCTATTAATAAATAGGTTTTATGATAAAAGAATTGAGATTACTATGAGGAGGAGTATACTTCTAGAATTTTGTCACTTTGGTTAAATTGATAAGTATTGTTTCATACTTTCCTGTGATCCTTTTTAGCCAGGTGTCCAAACCTTCTGATATTCTTTATAAACCTCCCCAAATTAAAATCTAAATTAAGTCTTTTTGACCTGGAAGAAACTTTGGGGGGATTTTTTTTTTTTAAGAGGGTCCCTGGAACATTAGAACAATCTATTAGATTAATTAGTCTTATCTCATATGTTAAAATACATGGGAAGCATTGTCAAATAAAAAGTAATCCTGGGGCACCTGGGTGGCTCCATCAGTTAAGCATCTGATTCTTGATTTCAGCTCAGGTCTTGATCTCAGGGTCATGAGTTCAAGCCCTGCATTGGGCTCCACACTGGGCGTGGAGCCTACTTTAAAAAAAATAGTCATACTAAACCTTCTTTATGTTATATTTGCATGGTGTATGTTAATGTAATGTTCCAAAAATTATATGAAATTCCTAACATTCTGACATCAGTTAAATGACAGACTGTTCTTCTTGTAGCAGGACATTCAAGGTAGCTTGCCTTCCTTTAATCCACAGCTGATAAAAAGGGATATGCTTCAATTTCACAAAAGCCTAATCAAATCCATAGAGGATAATCCTACTTTGGTAGAATAGCCTTTCCACAGTGTGCTCCTGGGAGACCAAGACATTGAACATCATAGCCTCCAACCTGGAGATGTGGTTTATTGGAAAAGACATCTCCACAAAGACTTCATCCAGCCTACTCCAGTGCCACAAAATTAGAAGGCACTGACTCATAGATTCATGGTTCTCATTCTAAAAAGGCTCCAACATCCAACTGGATGACCAAATCAGTTGAAAACCTCAAACTGACCACATCCCAGAAAAAGAAGCAGACGACATCTGAATATACTTTCCCAAGAGTCAGGAACAAACCAGAATAATAACTCTTTCATAACTGTCAAAATCTAATGGAAATTCCTAAGCTCACTGAGATTTTAGACTGTTGTTTCTCTGTGTAGGAATTCTTACGATTTTTGCTGTTTTATACTCAGTAGGACTTCTTCACCGATGGTCACCAACTCTTAAAGGTGTCTGTATACCTAGTGTTCTTCCCTCCCTGTCTTTACATATATCCAACCTTCCCCCCATGGCCGCCCATCCCCAAGCTTGCCAACTCAATGAAACTTGTGGGACTCTCCCCCAACTGACCCCTGGCTTGAGCTCACCTCCCTTCATTGCCTGTTAATGACTCTGTAAGTACTGTCACCATGTCTGGTTTGATGTATGCACCTAAGGGGTATATTTTTCTTTGTGGATATGATCACCAGTCTTGGGCTTATGAATGTCTTGATAGTTGGAAAGGCTTTGGTGGCATGTGTTTTTCTTGTTTTTTGTGGCATTTAACATCCTCTTTAACTTTCTTAAAATGGCTACAACCACTATTCCCGAATCTCACTCAAGAAGGAAAAGAGACTTACCGAGAACAGATGATTACCCTGATGAGGAACTTTTTGAATATGAAGACAACAGCTGTGGTCATAGCCAAGGCTGTGACCTTCCTGCCAGATATTCTGGGGATCATTTTAACCAATACCTTGGAATCATAAATTCATGGCTTGGAGTAGACATGGCAGACTTAGAAGTTATGATGAGAAACCTTACCAGAAGTGTTAACAGAAGAGCTCGCTCCACTGCCTGAACCATTAAGACCCAGCAAAAGTCTTTAGATTTCCTAGCCCAAGTGATCCTTGGTAATAGAATAGCATTAGACTGTTTATCTGTAGCTCAAGGAAGGCTCTGTACCGTTGCTAACACCTCATGTTGTACATAGATAAATACCTCTTTGCAGGTGGAAGCAGAACCCCTAAATTACTCAGATGAGCTAAATCCTTAACAAGACATTCATGTTTTACATCAGAATGGTTTGATTTTAATTTCTCCTATTTTTCTGCCCCTCCCCCTGCTCCTGCTCTCTCTCTCTCTCATAAATAAATAAAATCTTTAAAAAAAAAATTGTTGGGGTGCCTGGGTGGCTCAGTCGGTTAAGTGGCTGCCTTCGGCTCAGGTCATGATCCCAGGGTCCTGGGATCGAGCCCCACATCGGGCTCCCTGCTCGGAGGGGAGCCTGCTTCTCCCTCTCCCTCTGTCTGCCGCTCTGCCTACTTGTGCTCTCTCTCTCTCTCTGTTAAATAAAAAAAAAAAAAAATTGTTAAGAGGAGACAATTAGACTTGCTTCCCTGGAAAGCTGAATCTGGGGCATGTCGGACCTGTCACATAGGCATTTGAGTCCCATTGTCAGCCATGTTTTCTCATGTGGCCTGAAAATAAAAACAGAAGAAGCTTATTGAGAGAGAAGAACAGCAAGTGGTTGAGATGAGAGAACAGAGAACTGAGGTAAGAGATGGAATGTTCTGATGGTGCCTTTCGTCCACAGCTTCACCATCAAGAGTCAAGGGGCAAGGACTGTGTGCAGTGTCTTGTGGGGTTTCCAGGTGAGTATAGAGTTGAATGAAACCGGATTACCAATGACTGTGGACCTGCCACCATATTGAGGGGTGTTTCTAGTGGTCTGAAAACTCAGTGACTGGTCAGTGTGTGGACCCAGATCTGCCTCACACCCTACAGGAGAGCTTCAGCCCACTGTTGCCTGTGATGGAGGTTGGTGGCTGGATTCTGGATGACTGTGTAAGAAAGGAAGGATTAAGGAAAGTAGCCCCATTTTCAGTTAGCCTCCTAACTATAGAAGGAATCTACTGTAATATATAAAAACCTACTCTTACTAAAGTGATCAAGATTCTCGTGGTTACTTTTGGTTTCAACCTGACAGAGATAAACAAGCCACCGGTTCAGGAATGAAGGAAATGAGCCAAATACCAAGAGAGCCTCTTAATCCCTGATCACTTGGACAGGAGCTAAGAGCAAGGTGTGGTGGTTTGACATAAGAGTGCCCAGCTCACCACCCATCTCAGGCCTCACTGGTTATATAAGCTTCCTCGGAGGCGACCTGAACTAGCCAGAAAGTTCTGCACAAATAAAAACTTCTCAGTACCTGAGATAGGTTTATCCATGTGTTCTGACAAATGCTCAGGCGGTAAGCAAATGCCAAAATACATGAATTAGAAAAGCTCTCCTGTTTTGGGAAACAAGTATCTTTGGAATTCTTATGGAGAAAAGTGATTGGGTTTGTAATTTTCCAAATGCACTGGATAGCATGCAGAGACGCAGACAGAATGTTTGTTGTGAATTTGGCAGCGGTCCCAGTTCTAAGGGGCTTTGGCTCAGAGTGAACAGATATTCAGAATCTTGTCCATGGGTGACATTAGAGAGATCAGAAAGCAAATAGCCAACAAAGGACACACACATACACGCCCGTGTGTGTGTGTGTGTGTGTGTGTGTGTGTGTGTGCGTGTTTACAGTTGAGAAAGAAAACGAGAGCTGGAGAAAACAAAACTTTCAGAAAACGAAATTTCACCACTAGGCAATGAGTCCATTACCAGTGGTCTCAGACCAGCTCCCTGAGTGACTGACCAGCTGGGATGAGTCGCTTCACCTCCATGAGCCTCAGACTCCTCAGCTGGTAAACAAGTGATTTGGAATAGATGATTGGATCTCAACCCTCACTGCACACTAGAAGCATCTAGGGAGGTTTTAAGAATAATGCTAACGAAGGCTCCTGGGTGGCTCAGTGGGTTAAGCGTCTGCCTTCAGCTCAGGTCGTGATCCCAGTGTCCTGGGATCGAGTCCCGCATCGGGCTCCCTGCTCAGCGGGGAGCCTGCTTCTCCCTCTGCCCCTCCCCCTGCTCATGCTCTCTCTCTTTCACTCTCGTAAAAATAAAAGTCTTAAAAAAAAAAAAAGAATAATGTTAACTAGGCCCCATCCCAGGCCAACTGAGTACATGTCTTGGAATGGGCCCCCACTCCTGTCTCTGTGTTAAACAGAAATCCTCAGGTGATTTTGATGTACACCTGGGCAAGAAGCAGGGCCTAGATGATGCCTGTAATCTACTGTATAACTGAGATTCTCTGAGGGATCTGAGACTCCATCCCTGGACCTACTTCCTGTTCTGTGTGGCCCAGATTCAGTGTCTTCATTACTCTGTGCCTTATTTCCCCGCCTGCACCACGGACAGTTAACCCCACAGTCTCCTCCTGATCCACAGGATGGCATGGAAGAGGAATGGAATTTTGGGTGTGTGGACCACTATATGAAAAGCATGTTCTTGGCTTTTGGGATTATTCCCAAGTACTTGCAATTACATCCGTGGAGAAGAACTCAAAGACACAGAAATCCTTTGTTGTGAATGGTCTGATGGATTTCACATCTTCGGCTCTTCACGCATCCTCTCAGTCCACCTTGACCCCCAGTTTGGCCTATTGCAACATATTCAAGTACTAACTGAATTTTATCATTGCCTTTTTGACATTTCAGGTTTATTTTGAAATATTTATAGGCTCACAGGAAGTTGTAGGAAGAGCCTTGTATGCCTGTCGCTCCATTCCCCCCGAAACCCCCACCCCCCAATGGCTAATTCCTATATAACTGTAGTACCGGCTCAAAACCAGGAAAGTGACACTGTGGAATTGTGTGTATATTTTAAAGATAAAACAGATCATGAGTTCATCTTACAAATTCAAGTTTATAAGATTTTTACTTAACCTAATTGTGTATCTTTTCTCCTGAACTGAATGCCTAAGTGATGCTGATATTCATACAATCTATTCCACAATGTGCTACAACAGCCTCAGAGTAAGAAAATCAACAAAACAACCTTCAAAATGATTGCTGAGTAGAGTTTAAGATTTTTTTTTTTTGCTTTTCTTTTTGTCCATAAGATATATCCCTCTAAAAATATAGAGTCAAATTACAGCGTACTGAAAAATCACTGAGGGGGGGTGTGATACTGGCCTTCAGTGTGTTGGTTCCAGCGCCATGGTGCCCTCAGGAAGTTCTTCATGGTGGGGAGCACTGTAAGAAGAGTCTGGGGGAATGCATCACCGCTCTGAACACTGCCAAGCTGCGGCAGACACCTAGGTAGTTTGTGTGGCCCCCACTGCCACGTGGACTTGGCCTGGCAGAATCCTAAGATCTGGCTGGGAGAACTGCTGCCCAGTGACGAATGGGGCCTTCCCTGGGTGATCAGCCCTGGCCATCCTGGGGCACTCAGAAAAAAGGCCTGTCTCTGGGGAGTCAGATGAGCAAATAGGGCAGAAAGGGGCCCACACCCTTGCAAAGGGACTGTAAGTAATCGCCTGCACTGGGGAGAAGCTGAGTGAGAAGGAAGCTGGCATCACTGAGTAGGCACTTTTGAGCAAAACAAGGCCACCACAGATAATGCAAAGGACTGGAACAAGGTTGTCCTGGCTATGAGCCCACGTGGGCCATTGGTACTGGCCAGACTGCAACAGGAAGTACACGAAACGCTCCAGGGATGGCTTAAGTCTCACATGGTTGATGCAGGGGCTCAGAGCATCCTGTTTATGTTGAAGGTTCTGGGACTGGAGCGACCTGCAGGGAGCTGGCAAGCCAGCCTGCTGTGGGTGGCTTCCTCGTGGGTGATGCTTCCCTCAAGCCCAAACTGGGGGACGTCATCACTGCCAAATTGCGCCCCTTCCATTTACCCTACTCTTCCTGCTCAGCCAGGGACAAGGTAGCTCAGAGGCCAAATCACTGCGTACCCCACTGCCCCCCAAAGCTGCACATGCTTCTGGATGGTGTCACCTGCTCCCTCTTGTGGCCTAATCCAAACTGTACCCCTTCTTTACCTTTACCCCTTACCCTGTAATAGTTGGGACAGGCCTCTCCTTTCTCCGCTTACCATCATGGTTAGCACTACACAGGTGACCAAGGCGGCTTCTCCTTGGCTTGAGAGGGGAAAGGGGTGGAGTTTGTTCGAGGGTCCCCTTGGTCCTCAATGAGAGCAGGAGAGAGAAGCTATCCTCTTCTCCCGACTCGCGCCACAAGCTCGAGGGCTGAGAGCCAGGGGTGTAACTCTGTCCCGCGGTGCCGAAGACTGTGTTATATGTTGTGTGTTTGCAAAGTTTCATGTGTGGGGAAAAGAAACACCTGGCACTTCAAACCAATCACTTGGAATATTTTCTCTCCATGCGCTTTTATCCTCTAGCCCATATATATTTTGTTTCCCTTGCCTAATTTTGGTTTCCCTTTTAGATATGGCTTTTTTTGACCTTTCTATCCTAACCATTTTGTTTTGAGCATCATCAGACAGAGAAAAGGTGAGAGAATTTTACAATGAACACTAGTATACTCACCACCTAGATTCTACAGTGACATTTTACTGTATTTGCTTGATTCCATATCTATTCATCCATCAGGCCTCGATCCATTAATTTATCTTCGTTTTTGTTGTGGTGTAAGAAAGCAATCGGTACCGTTAGCTGATAAAACACGTCAGCATGGGACGCCTGGGTGGCTCAGATGGTTAAGCGTCTGCCTTTGGCTCAGGTCATGATCCCAGGGTCCTGGGATCGAGCCCCGCCATCAGGCTCCCTGCTCAGTGGGGAGCCTGCTTCTCCCTCTGCCTGCCACTCCCCCTGCTTGTGCTCTCTCTCTCTCTCTAATAAATAAAATATTAAAAAAAAACCCACACATCAGCGTGCATACTGTGATGACTTTAGTCCCATCTTGTTTACAAGAAAAAGACAGTATTCCTGCTCTAGTAGTTTTTTGCAGGTTAAATATAATAAATCAGTTCTTTGTTTAGTAGCAACAAAGTTGAAAAGGGTGCTAATTACGTGTTTTATGTTCCCCGGATGTCCCCTGAATGACCAGCCTCCACACCAGTCAGTTCCAGTTCTCAGGGAAAAACCAATCTTACAATTCCATGGCCTGTAGAAGTAAATCCCTACCCAATATTTTAAAAGATTCTTGGTGGTGTTTGTATTCCCAAGGTTTCAACCTCTCTGACCTTCTATTGCCCTAGACATTGCTTCTGTGTTTTTCGACTTCCACCCTAACATAGAACATACATCTTTTTAAAAATTTCACCCATAAAATGCACTCAAAGACTTTGTTAGCTTATCAAGTTAATTTTACTGAATGTTTTGGGAGAAAATATTTTAGTTAGAAACAGGAGAAGGCTGTATCATGCACCACACAGCAAGCACTTACAAACTGCATTAATGTATTTGTCACGTTTAGCTGGCAACTCTTAAATAGGCTTTTCCCTTATTTATCTTTCCCCAATACACTTTAATTTTTCTTAGATGTGAGTACATGTCCAGCCACCTGTCTGGAACACATAGATCCCTTGTGATTGCCAGTGGCTGGACAAATGTATACGGGAGAGTTTGAGTTTCTTATGAGGTTAGAGATTTGGCTCACTGAGCGGCAGGTCTTGGCTGCAGGAGGGCCCTGGGAAATGGGCCCTGGGGCTGGAACATGGTAGTGACCCCCTGAAGTCCCTTCTCCTTTTTTCTTTCTCATCTTTGCTCATTTGCTTTGCCTTCAGATCTGGTAGGTCAGTGCCCCTGGCCACATGAAAAAGAAATCCTTTCTGTTTTTGTTTTCTGTTTCCTATGCTTTTTAACTTCTGAGTGGGTAGTCGGTGTCAGGTATTTTCCAAATACAGAATGCATATGTGCACAAATATGCAGGAATGCGCGTGTGTGAGCTCAAGAATCAGCGTGTGTGGAGAGAGATGTGTGAGGCATGTGTATATGAACAGCCTGTGCCCTTGGTTCAGGATCACCGTCTCCAGGAATTCGTGCCTTGAGTGTGTGAACCAAGCAGCAGGAGTGTCTTTGGACCAATGTGTGAGCGTCCTGTGGGCATGTGCCTGCAGATACACGGGTGTGTGCACGCAGCTACACTGGCGTGTGGGCCCAGGAGGGGCTGAAATCTTCCCTGTTTAAGACTCCTCTGTCCAGGAGACCAGATAGACTGAGGATGGAAGCTGCTCATTCCAAATGCAAAGCCAGAGGGAAAAGGACTCTTGTTGGTCTAGCAGGTAACAGGTGCCCAAACAGCATTCATCAGCCTTGGCCAATGAGCACAGGGATGTGTTATAGAAGAATGGATGCTCCTTTCATAGGTGCATGGACAGAAGGGGAAAGAAGGGTGGAGGGGGTCAGCGAGGAAAGAAAGAGGGGGGTCAGCAGGCAGCTGAGTCTGTGTTCTGTCAACTGTTTTGTATTTAAGCATGTTCTATGTTTCTGAAAGTGGTGATCAGCAAAGATGTTTGTTATATTTAGCTATGAACACATTAAACAGGTAATGGTGACCTCTAGTTCAAATCATGGTGTTGAAGTCAGCAGCCAGCCTGAGAGCCTCCTCATAACACTCCAAGGCTTCACTCACTTCCCCTTTCAATTTGTGGATGAACCCAAGGATGCTCAAACTTTCCACCATACGGACATTCCGATGAACCTGTCTTTTAGCCAGCTTCTCTAAGGCAGTGAGAATCTTTTCCCTGGTGCAGGAGGCTGTTTTGATTTTGAGACCTTTTAAATAATGGGTGATTGCTTTATCTACAGATATCTTGTGAAGGTCTTGGAAATGGCCATAGTGGTAATGAATCAGTTGCTGTAGATGATCGTTGATGATCTTCATGCACAGCACTTTCTGAAAAGTGTCCTCAGCCTTTGTGTATTGGCCTATTTCTGCATACAGGTCAGCCAATTCAACATAAGCCAACTCAAATGTGGGCCTTATCATCAAAGCCTTTTGAATTTCAGATATAGCCAAGTGAACCAATCTGTGGACATTTTCTCTAACCTCTCCTCTAGGGTGCCAGTTGGCACCTCTCTTTATTTTGATCATTTGTGCCCTGTAGCAAAGCCCTATCTGGTGGTGCAGGAAGGCAGAGGAGGGGGTGGCCCGCAGGGCCCTGTTTAAGAACCAAAGAGCTTTGTCCAGAGAGCCTTTTCTTCGGTAAAACTTGGCCGCGTATCGGAAGACGTAGGTCTGCGAGGACGTGCTGGTCAGTGCTTCTTCAATGTACTTTTCTCCTTCAGCTTCTTCGCCTACGTCCTGAAGCTTCAGGGCAAGGAGAGCCTTAATATATGCATCTTCTGGATTTAGCCTGATGGCCTCTTTCAGGGACTGCAGACAGAATGCCTCACTAACCTGTGTTGCTTTGTTAAAGACGTCCAGGCGGTAGGTGGCGATCGCATAGCCAGTGCTAAATTCAGGGTTTTCCGGGTCCACTGCCAGAGCCTTCTCAAAGCAGGCCTTGGCCCGTTCATAGCTCTTTCCTCCACATTTCAGCAAGGCCCATCCCTCCTCACAGTCCATCTGGGGACACTCCATCCTGTAGCGGGAGGGAGCCTCGAACTCCTTGCAGGTGTTCTCCACCTTGTCCAGGTAAGCCTGGGCTTCTTCGGGTCTGCCCATGTGGTAATACAGCCAGGCGTAGTTGCCCCACGTGACCAGACGTCTCGCATCTGATTGGGCGGCACGTTCCTGCGGGATTAAGCCTTCAGCCTCCTGCAGGCTCCGCAGGGCTTCCTGGTTCTGGCCCGCCAGGTGCTTCACATAGGCCAGCAGGTTGTGGATCCCCACGTTGTATCTGGTGTCTAGGAAATCAATCTCATCCAAGATCCTGTTTTCCAAATCAGGCAGTTCGGTGTCCTCAACTAGCAACTCCCACGTAAAGTGACATCTCAGTTGAACCAGGCTCTCTTCAAGGGGATTCCCATTTGATTTGTCACTGAAAAAATAGACAACAATTATTTGTAATTTTAGGAGTGTTCAGTCTAATGGAAATGAAGCCAGCACTTTGAATAGTCAAATTCTACCCCGCAGTGCTTGTCTTCCCAGTATCTGTTGCCTCTCTGGCTTCTGTGGTCATTGACATAAAAACCCTGAGGAAATGCTCATCACTTCATGGCACCACCAGGTAGGTTATGTGTTCTCTAGAAGGCAGCTTGAGAGATATTAATTCTGCTAATGTCAAAATCGTTTTAGCCCTACCCTCAACACTACAAAACCCTTCTCTCCCTCTGTGCCCTCTCAACACTGCGGTACATCCCTAATGCTGTCAGAAGAAAAGTGGAGACAGCTTCCCCTTGTGTTTGGCCTTTTTTTGGACCCCACTGGACGGCATTCATGTTTTTGTCTGCATTCAGACATGTTTATGGAGTGGCCTTGTTTTTGTCGTAATCTGTCATGGTGTCAGGGTGGTCTCATCTGGTGTTGATGTAATGTGAAGGTGCTATGGGAGGACACAGGTTCTTGCTGTGGGTTGCTGTTTAGCAACACCAGGGCCTAGCCTAGAGTGTCGGGCTGGCTCCCAGATGTCTGGGGCTCTTTCTTCTTTCTCTTCAGGCAACTTCTACATAATTGCTTCAGCACACAGAGGGGTGTCCTGACATTTCTTACGTTGAAGGTTATATAGACAAGAAGGATTAACCAGAAAAGGAATATCAAACAGGAAATGTATCTATTTTATGCATTCCAATATAAAGAATTTTTTAGGAAAAGTGTGTGCTTGAGAAGGAATGTAGTACAAGATCTCTCTCTGGATGAGTTAAAGACATCTTTCTATCTCTCATCCAAGGAGGGACTTAGGCAATTTGCAGTAGACCACATCGGCCCGTTACATTGTTCCCAGAACAATGTACTGGCCCTCTTAACATCTTATAAGCACAGGAGATGGCTTAGATCCACGTGTTCTTCCCCAACTCAACACATCTCAAGACTGCCCACAGATAGAGAATCCCAATCCCACTCCCAAAGTATACTCTAATGATAGAAGTAGCAGTAAAATTCTAAGCAAAATGGGAGCATGGAAATGGAGAGTGGAGTACCCAGGGGGGGCAGAAGGAAGGGAACCAAGACCAAGATGGCCCACTGTGGGAGCAGAAGTTCACTTAAAGGGAAGACTGGCTTTCAGCCAAACATTGTTTTACGTGGAGGGAGAAATCCGGGGGCATTCGAAAGCATGTCCGAGACCTGTCACTTGACAGAATCACTTGATGGCGGGAAATTCTCCAGACATATACCGTCTCCCCTACTTTAGGGCTATGTGCTCTGAATGCGAGAGGTTAAAGCTCCACCATGGAATAATTTTTATTCTAGATATGGGGCCAATGGGACATTTTTTTCCCCTCTGAGATCCCCTTCATTCCTCCCCGGCTTGGGCACAATGAGAACTAGTAAGACATTTTGCCTTCATTTGCTTTTGTGCACACAGACCAGTGGTGCTCAGTGGTGAAGTCTATCTGGAATCACAGTGCCTGGGTTCAGTGCTGGACTTGGCCACTGTTGGCCATGTGATCATGGGCTAGTTGGTCACCTTCCTAAGCTCTAATTCCTTACCTATAAAATCAGGAGAGTACTAGATCTTTCCTCACAGGTTGTGGTGAGACGAAATTCAATACACATGGCAAGCGTGTCTCACTGAAGAGCATTCAGCAATTAGGGGCGTTGCTTTCATGATGTGTCCCAAGTCACTCCATCTGGGCAGTGGGCAGTCTACACTGGCCTCCAGCTAGAGCCCTTTCCCATCTGGAGCGTACGGAGCCATAACTCCACAGCATTTGGAGAATGCTGCCATGTTTCTGATTGTGCAGTTACTGAGACAGGGTGCTGTGCTGTGAGCTTCAGGCCAGAGCATTCTGGGTCTTCTGACCTTAAGGCCCAAGTCAGGGAGCCCCGGACGCGCCCACACACAGAGCCTGGCAAAGCCTCGGGGGCAGTAGGCATCCAGCCTTTCCCTGGAAAGGGCTGACCTGTGGGGGGGAGAAGAGATTTTTGGAAGGGGGATCTCTCCATTTCAGCTCTTTCCTTCTACTTCTGTATCAGAAGGGAGGTTTCTAGCAGGCCAGTTGAGTTTTACTTTCTGTAAGTCGCCAGCCCTAATCCAAATCTGAAAGAAAGGCGTGGAAGTGTAAGCTGGTACTGACATGAAGTTTAGAAGGGCTGTTTGTACTGACAGCTGGGTGGCTCTGGAATTTTTGTGCATAAAATTATTATGCATAAACATTTTTTACTGAAGTATAGCTGACATGCAATATTGTATTAGTTTCAGGTGTAAACCATAGTCATTTGACATTTATATATATTTTGAAATAATCACCCATGATTAGTCTCGTGTCCACTTGTCACCATTCAGAGCTGTTAAAATATTATTGACTCTATTTCCTATGCTGTACTTCACATCCCTTGACTTATCTATTGTATAACTGGAAGTCTGTGCCCCTTAGTCCCCTTCACCTATTGACATCTAGTGACAACATGTCAGAAAGACAGAGGAAGTGTTCATGTGTCCCGTGATTGCTATGATTCTGGCAGTACTCCTGCTTCTGTGGGGCTCTGGCTCAGCTGATCAGGTTTGCAGAATCTTGCCCTCTGTCTCCTTGGGAAAAACAGACCCACGAGCTACACGGGACAGAGCAGCATCAGGGAGAGAAGAAACAACCAATAAAGCGTGTGAGTGTGTCTATGTGTGTGTGCGTGCGCTGATGTATATTCACAAATTAAAAAGAGCAATAATAGGGGCGCCTGGGTGGCTCAGTCGGTTAAGCGTCTGCCTTCAGCTCAGGTCATGATCCCGGGGTCCTGGAATTGAGCCCCGCACGGGCTCCCTGCTCAGTGGGGAGTCTGCTTCTCCCTCTGCCCTTCACTCTGCTTGTGCTGTCTCTCTCTCTCTCTCTTGCTCTTGCTCTCTCTCTCTCTCTCAAAAAAAAATAAATAAAATCTTTTAAAAATATATAAATAAACTTTACCAGTTGCTTCATCAGTTAAATAAAAGGGTTAGCCTTGGACAGTGGTTTGCAACCCTGGCTGCAAAATGGAAAGTTCCCTGGGAATCTTTGAAAAATAAAAACGAGTTCTGACACCTGAGCTGATCTCTAGTCCAACGAATCAGAATCTCTGAGAGGGAGGCCCAGGCATCAGAATTATCACTGATTGATGATTCATTCATTAATTAAGGGAGGAAGGAAGGAAGGAACTCCAAGGTAATTGTGTTGTTCAATAATTGTCACTAAAAACCACCGAGCTAGACTTTGGCTTCTCAGTGTGGTCTGTGGACCAGCAGCATCAGCATCAACTAAAGCTTAGGAAGTCCAGCGTCTCAGGCCCCTCCACAGACCTCCTATATTAGAGTCCTCCTAATGTCCATGTGATTTGTTGGTACGTTAAAGTTTGAGAAGTACTTTCTTAGATAATCCCTAGGTCCTTTTCAGGCGGGAGCGCTATGGAAGAGTGGTCAGGAGCTCACTGCCAGTACCTACCTGTCTTTCTATGAGGCTCCGAGTCAGTAACTTCATTCCCCCGTGCCTTGGTGTCTCCATGTGCACCTTAATAATTCACACAATATGCTAAAGCAATGTAGGTCAAAGTGCTTTGACCTCTACACACCTTTGACCTCTGGAGGTCAAAGCCTGGAGGTCAAACCTTGGAGATTACTCACTTTGGCAAATACATGCCATCACATCCACAAGAGAAAATATTCAGGCACCATGAACTACTCTTTTCTGAAAGGTACACTAATTTTCATACCATGTGAGGGGTTTTAATGGCTGTGTTTGAGCTACCATAAATTAGATTTCCGGCTGACTCCCTCGTGTTGTAGTTATGATTGGATTTTTGTGTCTTTATTTTTACTTGTCAGTTATTCATTCGCTTGGCATCGTCAATGTACATTTTCAGGCACATTTACAAACGAACTAGGCTCAAGGTCTTGCGTAGCATGCTCTTATAATATCTATGAGATAGGTTATCAGGATCTAGGAGGCTAACAGTTTTAGACTTGTCTGAAATATCTTGGGACTTGGATATGACCTGTTTCCTCTTCTCGGGTGACTTGCCATCTAGGTGGAGAGACAAATTCATAAGCATTTAATTGTAACAAGAGCAGTCGACGTTGGTTGCTTTGTAATCACAGAGGAAGGGTTCTTTCTTCCTGAAAAACCTTCTTGGGTTAACTCTTACTCTTTCAACTGAACTGTTTTGCAGAAGCATAGTCCCCTGACTCCCTACGCAGAGAAGACTTCCAAGAATGTGTGCTGTGACCACACCTGGCTCTGGAGGGGGGGTGTTTTGAGGCTATGCAAAGGTGCAGGATGCTGGCTGCCCACTCTAAGGCTTCCAGAGGCTCTAGCCTGGGACCGCCAAACCAGCACTTGTATCTCAAGTCATAGAAAACCTGCAGAAGCAGATACGAGGAATATGTGACCGTGAAAGTGCCAGCTGACCACCAGATTGATGTTCTGGAAATGAAACATTTTGTATGACAGGTGCCCCAATATGTGGTTAACATCCTTAGTGTCCAGCCAGGCATGCGTTTGTTTCAGGTGTCTTGGCACTGGCCCTCACCAAAGGTCATCAGTTGTTCGAGGGTCTTTAGGTCAGATCTAGCCGCTCACTGTTCCTAGGACAGGCAAAATACCACCTGGGGATTGGACTCACAGAAGCAGAGGTGCAGGGCTGGATTATACCCATCTCCTCTCAGTGAACTGGCTGATCAGGCACCACTGCTGGTGCCAAAATTGGAAGTGATCAAGACTCAACAGGTGAGGGGGTAGACCAACTGTGGTACATTCGCACAACGGAATACTGTTCAGCAGTTAAAATGGATGCACTATCAAGCTACGAAGAAGACGTGAAAGAACGTTAAATGCACACTGCTATGTGAAAGAAGCATCCTAAAAAGGCTATACATCTGTATGAATCCAACTTTGTGACATCCTGGAAAAAGCTGGATTATAGGAAGGGTAAAGAGATCAGTGCTTGCCAGGGCTTTAGGAGAAGTGGTATAGTGGGGGCACAGGGCATTTTTAGGGCGATGAAACTCTTATGATGATAAAGTAATGGGAGATACACAATGTTGTGTTCGATACAAAGAACCCTATTGTAAACCATGGACTCTAGTTAGGAGTAATGTATCAATATTGGTTCGTTTAGTTGGAGCTAATATACACACGAATGCATGTTCATAATAGGGGAATCTGGAGGAGGGGTGAGGGTGTGGAGGAGGGAGGTATATTAGAACTCTGTACTTCCCGTGCATTTTCCCATATATCTAAAAGTGCTCTAAAAATTGAGTTTATAAAGTGGGGGAGAAAAAAGACTTGGATTAAGGGAAAGTGATTATGGCAATAGGGAGACAGTTCTGGTCTTAAGATCTGCAAATGTCTGAAAGATTAGTTAGAAGAGGGCTTTTCCTTTATGTAGAGGTATAAACAAGGCTGGAAACAAGATGTTGGAGGGGAGGGGAGAGGGTGGCGAGATCAGGAAATCTTTCCTTGTTGTCAGCCAAGCTTGGAAAGGGATTGTTTGGCCTTCCAATACTTGTTAAACTTCAGGGGGGAGTCAAATTTCAGGCTCTCGTGGGGAAAGAGAGAGATTTGGCCAAGTTAAATTTACAGGCATTTTGTTCTGACTGATCATGGGGACAAATAATTCAGCGGATCATTTATGAGACACAGAACGGGAATTTGGAGGGTCTGGGTCTGGCCTCGTCAGAGGGAAACATGGGGCCCATGGCGAATTTTATCTAAGTAATACGGGAAAGGGTGTTTCTTCATGGTTTAATGAAAAACCACAAGAGAAGTTGAACTGGACAAGTTTATCCCTCACAGGTCCCGAAGCCACATGATGGGGAGGTCAAGGCCGAACACAGGCAGAGAGAGAGAGTCATGGCGGGAGGCCTTTATCGTGGGCCATGAGTGAAATGCTTTGGGGCTCTGGGCCAAGGGCTGGATTGGTCCCTTCAAACCAAAAAGAGTGGGGTTTTGGTAAGCTCCACAGGGGCTTATCTAAGGGGAGGGGGACAGAAGGGGAAGGCCCTCGGAGGCGGGGGAGATTGCTGCTCAGGCAGGCTGCTGGGGAAATCTTATCAGGAACCTACGTTTGCTCATAATTCTGCAGGCCATTATCAAGGGTGTGCACTTGCCCATGAACGCTAATGTTAGTTCAAGACGCCCCTCAGGCTGCTTGGCAAAACAAAATGGATACTGAGGCTGCAATCCCCTGGAGTAGCTTAGCTTAACTCTTCACATTCTCAGACACCAGAGTTGGGGGCGCGGGCAGAGTTTTTGGCTGTAGCATTTGTCCAGTAGCACAGGGCTCAGGTAAAGTTCAACATGGTCAACATCATTCCAGATTGTCAGGTGCTTGGTGCTGCCGCTGCAGCATCCCAGTTCAATGAGCTCTGGCCTCTCTGGGCTCCACGTGTTCATGGAGATGGGAGACCCCGCACTAGACCATGAAGCCTTAGAAAAATTCAACGAGGGGTGCCTGGGTGGCTCAGTAGGGTAAGCGTCTGATTTTGCTCAGGTCTCAGGGCCCCCGTGTTGCGTCTGGCTCCGCGCTCAGCCGGGAGTCAGCTTGTCTCTCTGCCCCCTGCCCCAGGCTTATGTGCTCTCTCTCTCTCAAATAAATAAACAAAACCTTAAAAAAGAAAAAAAGGAAGAAAAGGAAAATCCATTGACATTATGATGTCAGCAAATTCATTCTGCCAGGTTTGAGTACCAGCTGATGGGGATTAGGTCTGCCAGTGACTTACCAACCCTGCATGAGGGTCTATAAGCCTCAATCATCTTGCACCTCTGGAAGCCACGTCTTCCTTATGAACTCCTGCATGTACGTAGGTAATTTAAACTATTTTTTCTCTTGTTCACCTGGCTCTGATCAGTTGGATTCATGGGCCCAGCCACTGAATGTAGGAGGTTAGAGGGAGAAAGATTTTTGCTCCCCTGCACTATATAAGCTCTACTTCCATTCATCCCTTTAAGTGACGCATCCCTGAGCTCCCCCATGTGTATGGGTGGATGTCCCAGTTAACAAACAGCTGTTTTTCTCTTGCCAATCTTTCTTTTGTCAGCCTAATTGGCAGGGCCCCTGCTGGACAACCTGGGAGTGTAGGTGAAAAAGATTTGTTTTCCTCCCTTACACTATCATAAAACTTAGCGGCGGTTCTGCCGGCATGCTGAGTATGCGAGTCCTTTTAGCATATTGGCGAACCTCAGGGGGGTCGTGGGTCCCTCACTCTGTGCTTGAAGGACCCTCACCCACCAAAACACAGTGAAAGCACAGTTTGGGAAAAGGAAGGATAAAGGGGTAGGTACCTGTGGCATGCGAACACCAACGGGATGAACTGCAGGAAAGGGTTAACATATCAGGCCTTAGACTACGATCCTTAGAAAGGCCTGCTTGCAAGATTTGCCCTTGGCTGGCATCTGGGAACTGGGATTTTGGGAATGTTCCCCCCATTCCCTAACCGATTAGTTTGGTTTACCGTGCCCACGATGTTTGTGCAAACCATGTGGTTAATGCTGACACCTGCTTTCCTCCTGGGAGTCTGGAATTTTGATATGTGCTAAGCAGGGGATGCCCGTGTGACGAGTCCCCAATAAAATCCTTGAGCACTGGGGCTCCAACTAGCTTCAGATGTGTGGTCACATTTGATGCTGGAGGAATTAAGCATATCCTGTAGGATTCTACTGGGACAGAACTCTGGGGAATTTGTGCCTAGGTTTCTCTCGCCTTCATCCCATGCACTCTTTCCCTGTGCTGAGTTTGCTGTTGTTGTAATAAGTCTAATGCTTGAGCAGGATGGTACGTTGAATCCTGTGAGTCCTTCTAGTGAATCACCAGACCCAGGTGGGTGTCTTAGGGACCCCCGATGCCAACTTCCTGGGATTCTCATTGGAAAACACAATGTAGCAGCCTATTAGGGAATGGTAACTCCATCCAGTAGAGCAAAGGAGAGAGAAGACAGGCCAAGACTTGCTGAGTGTGGCTCTCTCCACCCTTCCCAGTTTCCTATGAGAATGAATCGAAAATGAACTGCAGAGGAAAATCTTACAGTCCGAGTCTAGTATACACTGAGAGTTTAAGAGATCTTTGCTGTCCGGGCCTGACTTTTACAAAATGGAGCTCCCCGTGTCAGCTGCTGGTGGTTCTGGAGGGGCTGTTTCAGCCCTGCACAGACATAATTCTAAATTTCTTTGCATGTAGCTTGAGGAGCATTACCACTCTCATGGTCCTGTGAATTTGCTGTATCAGGATGCATTTAAAAACCTGACACTAGATCGCAAAACACAGTGGGAAGGAGGAGTAAGATGGAAAGCCAGAATGCTCAGGAATCACACACAGGAGTCAATGTGAGGGAGGGGAGTTTGGATTCAGTGGAGAAAATGACAGGAAAAGATTCTAGTAGAAATCCACAAATCGGGGCTCTGAGCCGCCCTTGCAGTACAGCCTGAAACCTCTTGGCTTGTGCCAGCAAAATCAGGACATAGCACATCAGAATGCACAGAAATGCATGGGAGCAGGGTGGTTTGGTTTCATACGGTTATGGGCTTGAGTGCCAGTCATACCCTTCCCTAGCTGTGTGGCCTCGGACAAGTTAGCAAAACTTTCTGAGCCTCGTACCTTCCACACTGGTTTTTAGATGCTAGCAATGCGCTTAGCACAGATCCTAGTTCAGAGGCCAGCACATAAACCTGCTATTGTTTTATTGTTACTGTTTTGTAGCTTGGGCACTTACTGTTTCATCTTCCCAGCACCCTCTCCTAGGATTCAGAGAAGCTGTCTTGGAAGATGTGACTCTGAGCTGGTGATAATGGCAGTGTCAAATTCTCAGGGGAGACAGTGTGTTCCTATATTCCTCAAAAGTTTTTGAGAGCCTCATTCATTCCAGGCACTATGGGGATGGGCATACAGTTGTGAGCAGAGGAGTTAGAGTCCCTGCTTCTCTGGAGCTGGTAAGCTTGAGGGGAGGAGTCCATGGTTTCCCCTGGGGAGACTGATCCCCCCCACTCCCCCGCTCCTCCAGTCATCTGTTTTGTGGACAGCCCTGGAATCTGCTGGGACATGCTGTGTGACCACCAGCCGAGCCTGCCCCACAGCCTAGGTGGTAAAATGGCATCGGTCTCGGAGCTCTAAGTCCCCACCAGGTTACTAGTTGGGTAAGGTTGGATATGGCCCCAGGGAATAAGGAGGAGTGGATGTCTGTGAAAACCAGCAATTTATGTTACTCCCCTCTGGGTCTCCGGAGGCAGAGTTGTGCGAGGTCAGGGTCACACACCAGGAAGTGCAGATTGAGGGTATTCCCTCAGACAATGGTAGATTGTAGATGCAGAGGCATCTTTTCAATAAAATTGTCTGGGCAGCAAAATAAATCACAGCATACGTGTGTAGGTCAGGACCAGTCAACAGCAATTCTGGGATCCTCAATGCCGTCTGGAAGGTGGATGGGACTCTGAGCATGGAGGGACAGCCTGGGTGGTGTCCAGGATCCTTCTAGGAGTCATCTATGTATAATTCCTGGGGATGGGACCAGGTACCCCTGTTGGGGAAACCTCCAATCTCCCTGATCACCACTCTACTATTTAAAATCTGTGTCCTTGAGCATGTGTGTTTGCATATGGTAGGCCGTTCCTCACCTACATGGCACCCCCCCCACTGTCGCTGTAGCCAGTCCCCACCTTGCCCCCAACCCCATGCTCTTCCACGCTCTCAATGTTGGTTTCATATATTCATATTCCATGGACCCAGCAACTCCCCTGGAACTGGACACAAGAGACGGTGCTGCTGTAGGCCAAGGCTGGCCAGGAGTCAGCAATTGACTGCTGGGCACTTGGCTGCTCCCCCAGCCTTGCTGGAGCCAGCAGATAATTCAGGGCTGGGGGGCACCATCACCGAAGTCTGCTGCTTTTTTTTTTTTTTTTTTTTTTTTTTAAGATTTTATTTATTTGCGAGAGAGAGAATGAGAGACAGAGAGCATGAGAGGGAGGAGGGTCAGAGGGAGAAGCAGACTCCCTGCCGAGCAGGGAGCCCGATGTGGGACTCGATCCCGGGACTCCAGGATCATGACCTGAGCTGAAGGCAGTCGCTTAACCAACTGAGCCACCCAGGCGCCCAGTCTGCTGCTTTTATAGCCAATGTAGCTTATGAAGCACCTTCCCAGAATTCCCCTTCTGCATGAGGAAAGAGTCAAGTTTCTGACCCTCTACTCACAAAGGAGTTGGGAATGCCAGGCCCTCTGTCTTGTCTGGGAACTGGCATATAACAGTCTTCCTCTGTACACAGACAATCAGATGATACCACTAGGAGAGCATATGAATGCAGGCCTTGGAGTGGGGTGAGGAGAGGTGGATAGTTGCTGCATGGTGGACGGCACTGTGGGTTTCCCCAGCGGGGAGGTGAATACTTGAATATTTTCATTCGCTCAGGAGGGTGAGGATCTTTGTCTCCAGCCAGCCTTGTACTGGTGCCCCCTACACACGGTCAGGGAGGCCACTGCCCAGGTATTTCTGGGTGCACAGCCACTCTGCTCGGTAGCAGCAGCTGCTGACTGGGCCCTGGGCTCAGCCGAGGCCCTGGCCTGGAACAGAAGTCAAGGGCAGGCCGGCTCCACCTTGGAGCTACCATGGGCACATTGAGAATGGTACAGTACGGCTGTATCATTACCCACTGTTCCTAGACAGTGTCCCGAAGAGAAACTTGGGGAATGAGTATTACCCTTAGTCACACATGCAAACCACACACTTTCTTCAATCCTGAGTCGCAATTTTAAAATTTATTGTAGCATTACTATCCAGAACACATATTTACTGGAGTGTTGCAATCGAGAATATATATAAACACATGGCTGAAGCCAAGAGGAAGACATAAGGAATATTCCAGGGTTAGTTCAAAGGTGGTCTTTCAGGGGCTCCAGAAGGCTAGATAGCAAAGGGGCAGAGTCCGGGAGAGCTGTTGGCAGGCGGTGGCCAGCTAAGAGTCTCAGTAAGAAGGACAGAGATGGGGGAGATCTGATGAATGGAGGGCAAACTAAGAATGAGTCAGCGTCACGCAGGCCTGAAGCCCTGTGTCCACGGGTAATTTTGTTGTAAGGCCCACACGCTAGAGGGGTGTGCGCGGCTGGGATGGAAAGGGGAGACAGATACGAGGAAGCAACTCTACAAAAATGTACCCTAAAGCAGTCCCGGGGTGTCGCGGGTTCCCTGACTGTGCTCCCATCCCTCCTCTGCGTTTCAGCTCAGGGTTCCGGGAACTCTGGGAGTGGGGTTGTGCGGGCCCCGGCCCCCTGCCTCACCGCCTTCTTCAAGCTCAGCCAGTGGCAGGAGAAGGCTGCCTATGCCTGTGGGGCTGTTCCTTAGGAGGTAGCCCAGCTCCTTCTCGTAACATTCGGCTGCCTGCAGCAGCTCTCCATTCAGCTTGTGGATTAATCCTTGGAGATACCAAGAATTTGGTGCATTTTGTGGAAGCTGATTTCCAGCGGTGTTCTGTGGTGGGTATTCCGTCTTTCCTTCCTCCGTTGCTTTTGTGCTTGTGGGCAAACCCTCCAAATTACATTGGGTAGCAGTGTCTTTAGACTTCCCGTGACGCCCCTGAAAGTCGCGATAGTGCTGGTGGGGTTGTTGCCTCTGAGTGCCAGGGAGCTCCTTACTGCAAGCTATCTGATAATAGTCTTCTGTTTCCAGGAGCTCATCAGAATATGCATACAGCGGATCTACTCCCTTCTCAATAGCTTTAATCACATAGTCAACAGCACACTGCTTTAGTTCTCCAGTCTTCTCTCCATTCCTACTAGCTTCAGATTCTCCCGTATCCTGAATTTGTTTGATTTTGGCCCTATAGCAGCACGCAATCTGGTGATAGAGGTAACCATTGTTTGGGATGGATTTTGATGCCCTTAGAAACAGTTCAATAGCTTTGTCTAGATCACCTTTTTTTTGATAAAATGTGGCTGCATTGCGAAGGACATCTGGTTGGCAAGGCGTGTTCTCCAGGGCTTCCAGAACCAACTGCTCCCCGTCAGCTTCTTCATTCATCGTCTGCAATTTCAGGGCCAAGAGCACTTTGACGTATTGATTGTTGGGATTCAGCTCAAGGGCCTGCTTCAGGGCATCCATGGAGAGTGGCTTCTGTGGTTTATTATCCAGACAGTATGTCGCGATGGCCAGCCCAGAAGAGAATTCTGGGTTGTTGGGCTTCTCCTCCAGAGCTTTCTCAAAACACACCTTGGCCCTTTCATTGTGCTTTGCCCCACACTTCAGCCGTGTCCACCCTTCTTCGCAGTCAAGCTCGGGACACTCGATACTGTATAGGTTTGAAAACTTCTCGCAGGTTCGTCTCACCTTGTCAACGTACATCTGAGCATCTGCATGTCTGCCCAGGTGATAGTAGACCCAGGCGTAGTTACCCCAGGTGACCAGACTTCGGGTTTCCGCTTGATCCGGGTGCTCCCGCTGGATCAGCTCCTCCGCCTGGCGCAGGCGCTCCAGCGCCGCCTCGCTGTGGCCATTCAGGTGTTTTACGTAGGCCAAGAAATTGTACATTGTAGCTTTGGACTCCGTGTTTAAGAATTCAATCTGGTGACACACTGTATCTTCTAGATCACCTGAGACACTGTCTTTCTTAAGTAAGTTCCAGGTGAAATGGCATTTCAGCTGTGGAAGGGTTTTCTCCAGAGAATCCTTGTTGACCTCACTGTGGAGAAAATAAACCCGGTCACTCTGATGGCACGACTGCTAAGCATTGCACCTGGGACGCAGTTACAGGTTCGTTTTGTGTGTCGGCTTGCCAGGCTGTGGGACCCCCGATGTCTAGTTAAACATTAGTTCTGGGGGGGGTGTGACGGTGTCCCCAGGAGAGATTAGCAGCTGACTCAGTGGACTGAGTGAAAGCAGACCGCCCTCCCCCGTGTGGATGGGCCTCACCGCGTCTGCTGAGGGCCTGAGTAGAACCCAAAGGCAGAGGAAGTGTGAATTCCGTCTGTCTGGCTGTGTGAGCTGGACATTGGTCTTCTCCTCTCCTTAGACTGGAGCTTATACCGCCGGCATTCCTGGTTCTCAGGCCTTCAGACTTGGACGGGAGCCCTATGGCATTATCCGTCCAGGTCTCGGGCCTTTGGCCTCTGACTAGAATTACACTGTTGGCTCTCTCCTGGGTCTGTAGCTTGTGGACAGCAGGCCACGATTATGATCCTCGGCTTCCATAATCATGTGAGCCAGTTCTTTTTTTTTTTTTTTTTAAGATTTTATTTATTTATTTGACAGAGAGAGACACAGTGAGAGAGGGAACACAAGCAGGGGGAGTGGGAGAGGGAGAAGCAGGCTTCCCGCTGAGCAGGGAGCCCGATGCAGGGCTCGATCCCAGGACCCTGGGATCATGACCTGAGCTGAAAGCAGATGCTTAAACATCTGAGCCACCCAGGCGCCCCAGCAGACTATATTTTAAGCACTTATTGATAAAGATTCTCTCTCCAAGATAAAACATCTTCCAACCCTGTCATATATAAGCTCCGGGAGATGTCAATGGCTCATGAAGTGTAGGGCAAGCAGAAAAGCTCACTCTATGTTCCTGAACCCGTGAGAGAGCCCTGAGGATGGAACGCTTTGGGATATTTCATCCATACCACAGCTTCACCAATGCTAGAGCTGACCATGCTAGGACATTTATGGTAACAAAAGGCAGTTTATTCAGGAAGATAGCCAACTACTTAAGTGGAGGAGTAAAAAGGTATGCTTTCAAACTTAAGTTATATACTTAAAATAATCTGTTATAAGTTGTTTTATTTAAGCCTCATGGTAGCCACAAAGAAAAACCTGTCCTAAATACACAAAAAGTTAAAGAGAAAAGAATACAAGCATACCTCTACTATAGGGAAGCATTAAATCACAGAGGAATAGAGCAAGGGAATAGGAAGGAAGCAAAAGGTTTATAAAACAGGCAGAAAACAAGGAACAAAGTGGCCATAGTAAGTCTGTAACTATCCAAAATTGCTTCACATATAAAGGAACTAAATTCTCCAATCGAAAGAAATAGAAGGGCTGAACAGATGTAAAGAACACATGCTGCCTTCAGCTTTCAGGACACACACAGACCGAAAGTGAGGGCAGGCACAGATACTCCATGCAAACCAAAGAGAGCAGCAGTGGCTCTACGTATATTGGACAAAACAGACTTCAAGTCAAAGAGGGGAAAGAAAGTCATTATGTAATGACAAAGCAGTCAATCCAAGAATAGGATAGGATATCTAATAAATGTTTATGCACCCAACACATGAGCACTGAAATCTATAAAGCAAATATTAATAGACTGGAAGGGGGATGGACAGCAAGACAGTAGTAGGAAGGGACTTCTATACCCCTTTTCCACAGTGGATAGATCATCCAGGCAGAAATGAATAAAGAAACATCGGATTTAACACTTTAGATCAGATGAACTTAGACGTTTACAGAACATTCCATCCAACAGCAGCAAAATACACCGTCCTCTGAAAGTGCACGTGGGACATTCTCTAAGATAGATCATGTGTTAGGCCACAAAGCAAATCTTAAAATTTAAGAAGACTGAAGTCGTATCAGGCATCTTGTCTTGTCTTTTTTTTAGATTTATTTATTTATTTTAGAGAAAGAGAGAGCATGTGTGGGGAGGAGCAGAGGGAGAGGGAGAGAGAGAATCCCAAGCCGACTTCCCGCTGAGCGCAGAGCCTGACGCGGAGCTCGATTCCACGACCCTGGGATCGTGACCTGAGCCAAAACCCAGAGTCAGGCGCTCAACCAACTGAGCCACCCAGGCGCCCCTACTTATTGCCTTTTTAAAAACCAATACGCAGGGGCACCTGGGTGGCTCAGTCGTTAAGCGTCTGCCTTCGGCTCAGGTCATGATCCCAGGGTCCTGGGATCGAGCCCCGCATCGGGCTCCCTGCTCAGCGGGAAGCCTGCTTCTCCCTCTCCCACTCGCCCTGCTTGTGTTCCCTCTCTCGCTGCGTCTCTCTCTGTCAAATAAATAAAAATAAAATCTTTAAAAAAAAAAAAACAAAAAAAAACCAATACGCATTTGCCAAGGCTTCCTCACTTACTAATTTAGCTCACATGTGTTTTTGAAAGTTTCTCTAAATGCTCTTTATAGGGTGCCTGGGTGGCTCAGTTGGTTAAGCGACTGCCTTTGGCTCAGGTCATGATCCCAGGGTCCTGGGATCGAGTCCCACATCGGGCTCCCGGCTCAGCGGGGAGCCTGCTTCTCCCTCTGACCCTCTCCCCTCTCACGCTGTTTCTCTCTCGCTCTCTCTCTAATAAATAAATAAATAAAATCTTTTAAAAAAATGCTCTTTATATGTATATGTGTGAAGTTTATGAAGTTACTGAGCAATAATTGAATTCAGATATTGAAAGGGAAAAAAAGCAATCGGGTAGGATGACTGCGGCAGAAACTTAATAAAGAGAATGTCTAAGTTGAAGTAAAACATGGGGTGTTGGATGCCCTTCCTACCTGGAGATTCTAAATCTACGAGAAACCCTGGGGAGGTGGGAGTCCCTCTGGCCCAGGAAGAGACTTCTCAGGGCCTCCAGCTGCAGCCATGAGGCTTTGCTGAGCAAAGCAGATAAAACCGGCAGTGCTAGTCCTTAGGACATACCCATATTTAACCCACTGACACTCCTTCTTGCTTCTCTTCCCCACCTTCCTGGATGGTGACAGTCTGTTGGCAGGACCCACGGACCCCAGCGTCGATGCTACTTCTCCTCCCAAGGCCTAGTCAAAGCCATCACTAGAGTAGAATCTTGAAATGTTCAGAAAGAGGCCCTTAACCTCATAATGATAAGAACAGGAATTTCTGAGGCAGCTTGTCGCATGGGATGTGTGCAGGGACAGGCAGACCTCATGCCCAATTAGTTGGTCAGAACAGGCACCACTCAGGGAGCCCATCACTTTAGAAAGTGAGCCCAGGAACTCTCCAGAGCAGTGCTGATCCCACTCTGATGTGCACAGGGACCAGATCACCTGAGGGCCTTGTGCAGATGCAGATCTGGATTCCGTAGGGGTGGGATACTGCCTTTGTATCAACCTGCCGGGGGATGTCAGACTCAGACCACACTGCGAGTAGTAAGGCTCCAGGAAGATTTCCCCCTTTGGCCGAGATTTCCAATCACCAGTTTCTCATTCTCAAACACCCCTTCAATGGGCAAGCCTTGCTTTGTATCAGCGTCCTTCCCAGGCCACCCACTCCCCACCCACTCTGGGTGTCTTGCCCTCACACTTACGTACATACCATGGGGTAGACGAAGTACCTGTGGTCCTCTTTAAATACGTATTTTTTTTTCTAGGCTTTGTTTCTGATCTACTCAATCTGGATTTCAGAATGCAGGACCTGCTAGTGTGCATTCTAACAGAGCACCCAGCTCAGTTGGGATACCCGCCATCTGCTACTGTTTGAGATACTGCAACACTTTCTCCCTGTTCATCGTCAGCAGGGGAGGCCTGTGGATGGGGTCAGGTCAGTAAGAGGAGGCCTCAGGTACACGCCGTCAGCTCAGAAGAATTTTTTTTCTACTGTTCTAGGTTCTTCGGCTAGTCTAGTAATTAAATTGACATAAGACAGATGAGCAGGGGAGAAAAGATTCAATTTCATGTGTGCAGGAGCCCCATACAAGTCTAAGACCCAAAGGCAGGCAGGCAGCAGAGTCTCATGTACCATCCTCAGCTGAGGAGCGGACGGGGGCCTGGGATTTCAAGGCAGTGGGGAGTCAGTCATTCCCAGGAAGACGAGTACAGAGGGCTGGTAATCAGCCTTTGCCCTGCTGTGCATGCAAGTCTTTCAGATAAAAAGTTATCTCTGGGCAGGCCCCCTATCGAAATTCTGTCAGGCAGTGAAGGGAGAGGTAAAGGTTTTTCTGGAGCCTGCTGGGTCTCGATTGCCTTTAGCTCAAAATAACCCACAAGCCAAAGGGGCACATTTTGGACTGGTATTTCTTCCTCCCCTCCGACATAGTTTCTCAGTTCTGAAAGAGCAGATTTCCGGGGAAGGGCAGCCTCATTATGAACTGGGGTTGTGCAATGCTGACTTAGTCATCGGCACCTTTGCAGAGAAGTAAGCACACTTTTGAAATAACCACAACAACCACAACAAAACTCGCTGACTCAGTCTTTTCACCTAAGAAACAAAACAAGGGCCAGGACCTCCTGTAACTATGCTGCACCCCGCCCCCTCCCGGCCCTTTTGACAGGATTTTGCCCGAAGGATCTCCCTCCGGGCTCTCTCAACAACTCCTGCTCCTTCCCACCTGCCAGGTCCCCTGGGAGCACTTCCCTCAGGGTCTGTAAGTCAGAACTGGGCCACAGAAATAAAAATGCGTGAACTGTTAAGATAGGCAAGCACTGAGTCGGCATCATTCGGGAAGCTGCATGCAAGAACAAGATTTGTGGGACATTCTCAACTTTCTGTCAGAAAAGTAGGGCAGATTTACCTCAGGATGGCTATTTCTCTCAATTCTGAAAAGCTGGGGTCCAGGCTGATTTTATTTTCTGCTCGTGGATCGGAAGTGGATGCTGAAGAGGCTTCCACCCGGGGAAGCTAGCCCTGAGGTCTGTGCTTTTATCAAACAGGAAAGGACAATGAGCCTGATGTCATGCTATCTAGATCCGCTCCAAGGAGAAGCTGAAACTGAATGTGTCAGAGCTGAAGTCACCATCTGCTGGGAACAGGGTTCCACACAAGCTGTTTGGGGATTTGGAAAAACGCATTGTGGATATAGGCCCTAGTCCCAGAGCGTCTGTTGAAATCTGGGTGTGGGCCTGGGCTCAGGAATCTGCATTTGTACAAGCCTCCTGGGAATTCTGTACCTGCAGGAACCCCTCCCTGTACCACATTTTGAGAAGCACTGTTCCAGAGGGATTTTGAAAAGCAGTTTCCCATGTACTTGTCAGAGATAATGTAGTGTATCAACCGGTGAGTCAGACAATCTAGAATAAAGGAACATGACCACAAGACACCTGGATTTCTGTTCTCTCTTTGACCTGCTCTGGAATATTTCCTAAAATCCTGTCACTAAGCCTCATTTCCTTTCATTCAAAATGTCCCTGAATGAATTTACTTTTTCCTTCCATCCAAGTTATAGGGAACTATGCCCTGGGGAGATACCCTTTTCCTTCTTCTAAGGTGTGGCTCTGTGCACTCTAAGGTGCGAGTTTCCCTCAAAGACAGCCATCCTCATTCTCCAAATAGGGCCACTGAGAGCCTAGTCCTTTTAGTCCCTGCCCCTTCTCTCTAATGGGAGCATAATTAAAAGAATTAAGACACTCCACACTCTTGGCCTTTATACACAGTTACAAGATGCTCAGCACTAATGACCTGCTCTGACACTTAACTCCCTTAGGCAAGTAATTTGCCCTCGGAGCCTCATTTCGCTCATCTCGAAAATGAAGCTAATAAAAAAAATCACAGTTCTTCCTTCCTCGGGCTATTGGGAAGATGATCTGAACGTGGAAAGGACTTTGAACAGAGTAGGGCTACCGACTGCTGACCACATAGAAACTGTTACCGCCACGATCGCTGGCATATTAGTGTCATAGTTCTAAGTGAATTTTTCGTGGGGCAGAGGAGGGTGTCCATCAGCCGGCCGGCAGGTGCTAGGGCTTTCCCCGAGGTGCTCTTCCCCTTTGGCAATTTTAAGCCCTGTTGTCAAGGAGCAGCCCAACCTGCCCCTGTCCCTACAGCCTCTGGGGACAGGGCAGCTTGATGTGGGCATCAGTCCAGCAGAGTCCAGAGAGCCCCTACCCCCCAGACTTCCTCAGGTCAGGGGCTCTGGACACACCCAAGCACAGGCCGATGTAAAGCCTCTTCGGCAAACCCGCTAACACGGCGCTGGGCAGGGCCATGTTTTCTGGTCAGCCCCGCTCATGGAGACACATAGTTAGGAAAGCATAACCCGAGGCACTTGGCAGTGACTTCCTCTTACCCAGCCCATCCCCAAATACCAGCCCCCTCAGAGCATTTGGCGGGGGGCTTTCTTTCCTCACTCCCTGAGTGGTCACTGGGATCCTCCCTCCCCATGGGTGTTTGATGGGAACAGCTTCTTCTTCTCTCAGCTCTATCTGATGGCAGATCTTAAGCATGTCTACATGCATTTTAAAAAACCAAGTTTGCTAAGATTATACTTTACATACAATAAAATTTTAAGTGTACAGTTTGATGAATTTTAACCAATGTATATACCCAAGCAACCACCACCATTATCTCCTTATAGACTCGATCTCAACCCCAAAGATTCCCCAGTGTGCCCTCCTGGCCAGCGCCACCCCCCCTCCACCATCCCAGGCAACCACTGACCTGCTTTCCATCACTAGATATTACATCAGTATTAAAAAAGAGATTAGGTCATTATGTTTTGAAGGGAGATTGCTTGCTGCTCCCCAGCTCTGATCACAGAAATAAAAACAAACCCTAAGCTTCTTGTTTTGTTTTCATAAAAGATTTCTGGAAAAATGCCCATCTGTAATAATTGTTTCTTCAACTTCCCACCTGGGACTGATCAAACGTTTCAGAACAAAACTCCTCTCAGCAGGAGTTGCGTTTGCACTACCAATTCCACCTATAATAATATCTGTTGAAAAGAAATGCTTCCTTTTAAAAAGGCAAGAAGGTTTTAACCTCTTAGTCCTTTCAAAGAAAACCACCACCAAAAAGCCCATAACGAGTAATTCCCCCGAGGTCTAACTCTGAATCTGCAAACTGTGCCCAAGTGGGTCTACACTCCTGCCAAGCCTTTCTGTCATCCGGGCTCCCAGCTAGGGGAGCAGTTCTAGAAGCTCCAGGAGCCTGAGTGTGTCCACTGGAAAAAAAAAAAAACACAGAGAAAGCGCACGCTTCATCCATGAGCAACCAGACCACACAGGACCCTGCATGCACCCAGAAGCTCAGTTTACAATCTGCATCCAAGATCTGACGCATTCCTGTGTCACTGACCTCATGTCTGCCATCTGCTCATCTTCCATTCTGACAAGCCGGGCTCCCAGCTGATTCGTTCTGAAATTTTCGGAGTCTGCCTCAAGTCAGTGCTGAAGGAGCTATATAAGGGGTGTGGGGGCCGCGGGGGGGGCACATCAGCTGATGTTTTCTCCCTGTTTCTGAGCGATTGCCTCAGTGAAAGGAAATGGAAATGGAAAGTGAAACTGATTCAGTTCAAGAGGAGGAAAAGAAAACTTAAGGTGGAAATCTGTGATGACTCAGTCAAAGCATGTCCTTTAAAAACATGACTCTGAAACTTACAGTTGGAGAGAATGTGAAAGCACTCCCAGGAATCTGACCATAAATCTAGGGCAAGTCCCAGGAAATGGCTTTTCTTTTCTTGCAAGTGAACATTTTATTTTATTTATCGTGTTTGAAAACAAAACAAAACAAAACCCATTAAATACAATAAAGTCATACAGGTACAAGATACAAGAAAAATATTTTTAAAATAACTTGTTTTTCTATTGAAAATGAAAAAGAAAAATTTAATGAAAAACCTAGAATGAGGAAACAAAAATATAAATGTTATGGTGTTTGTGTGTCACCTAGTATTGAATCCCTAGTATTGAATCAAATGCTAATCAAAGTGTTACTTTGAAGGCATTTTGTAAACATGACATATTCAATTGACTTTTTTCTCAAAATTAAAAACTTATTTTTTTTTTCTAAAGAGAATGAGATTGAGCGCTGGGTGAGAGGGGCAGAGAGAGAGGGAGAGAGAGAATACCAAGCAGACTCCACGCCCGGTGCAGAGCCCGACACGGGGCTCTATCTCACGACCCTGAGATTGTGACCTGAGCCAAAGTCAAGAGTTGGCCACTCAGCCGACTGAGCCACCTGGGTGCCCCCAAAACTTTTATTTTAGTGTAGTTGACACACAATATTGCATCAGTTTCAGATGTACAACTCAGTGATTTGACAATTGCATACATTATGCTACGCTCCCCACAAGTGTGGCTGCCGTCCGTCCCGTTACATCGCTATTACAGTATCACTGACTGTATTCCTTACGCTCTGCTTTTTATTCCCCTGACTTACTCATTCCACAACTGGAGGCTGTGTCTCCCTCTCCCCTTCACCTGTTTGGCCCAACCTCCCACCTCCCTTCTCTCTGGCAACCGTCAGTTTGTTCTCTGTATTTATAGTTCTGATTCTGCTTTTTGTTTGTTTATTCTTTTTTTTAAGTTTCCACTTACAAATGAAATCATATGCTATTTGTCTGAGTCTGATCATTTCACTTAGCATAATACCTTCTAGGTCCATCCATGTTGTCTCAAGTGGCATGATCTCATCCTTTTTTGGGGCTATGTAATATTCCTCTGTGTGTGTGTGTGTGTGTGTGTGTGTGTGTGTGTGTGTGCACGTGCACACACCTTCCTTATCCATTCATCTAATTATAGACACTTAGGTTGCTTCCATACCTTGGCTATTGTAAATAATGCTGCAATAAACATAAGGATGCAGATATCTTTTGAAATTAGTGTTTTCATTTTCTTTGGGTAAATATCCAGTAGTGGAATTATTGGATCACATACTATTTCTAATTTTAATTCTTGAGGAAACTCCATACTGTTTTCCACAGTGACTGCACCAATTTACATTCCCACCAATGGTGCACAAGGGTTCCTTTTTTCCCCCACATCCTTGCCAACACTTGTTATTTCTTGTCATTTTGATTTTAGCCATTCTGACTGGTATAAGGTAATATCCCATTGTGGTTTCGATTTGCATTTCCCCGATTAGTGATGTTGATCTGTATGTCTTCTTTGGAAAAATGCCCATTCAGGTCTTCTGCCCATTTATTAATTGGATTGTGTGGTTTTTGGTATTGAGTTGTATAAGTTCTTTATATAGTTTGGATATGAACCCATCATTTGCAAATATCTTCCTTCATTCGGTGGGTTGTCTTTCTATTTTGTTGATGGTTTCCTTTGCTGTGCAAAAGCTCTTAATTTTGATGTAGTCCCAATGGTTTATTTTTGCTTTTCTTTCCCTTGCATTAGGAGACATATCAAGAAAATGTTTCTATGGCCCATGTCAGAGAAATTACTGCCTTTGCTCTCTTCTAGGATTTTTATGGTTTCAGGTCTCACATTTAGGTCTTTAACCCATTTTGAGTTTATTTTTGTATATAGTGTAAGTAGGTGGTCCAGCTTCATTCTTTTGTAAGTAGCTATCCACTTTTCCCAGCACCATTTGTTGAAGAAACTGTCTTTTCCCCATTGTATATTCTTGCCTCTTTTGTTATAGATTAATTGACCATATAATTGTGGATTTATTTCTGGGGTTTCTATTCTGTTCCATTGATCTATGTGTCTATTTTTGTGCCAGTACCATACTCTTTGGATTACTATAGATTTATAGTAGATCTTGAAATCTGGTATTGTGGTACCTCCAGCTTTGTTCTTTCTCAGGATTGTTTTGGGTCTTTGGGGTCTTTTGTGGTTCCACACAAATTTTAGTAATATTTGTTTTAGTTTTGTGAAAAATGCTGTTGTGGGGGGACGCCTGGGTGGCATCTGCCTTCGGCTCAGGTCATGATCCTAGGGGCCTGGGATAGAGCCTGTTGTCAGGCTCCCTGTTTAGCGGGGAGTCTGCTTCTCCCTCTACCCCTCCCCTGTTCGTGTTCTATCTCCCTCCCTCCTGCCCCCCCAAATAAATAAATAAATAAAATCTTCAAAAAAAAAAAAAAAGAAAAATGCTGTTGGTATTTTGATAGGGATTGCATCGAATCTGTAGATTGCTTTGGGTAATGTGGACATTTTAACAATGTTAATTCTTCCAATCCATGAGCATATAATGTCTTTCCATTTGTGTCATCTTCAATTTCTTTCACTAGTGTTTTGTAGTTTTCAGAGTACAGGACTTTCACCTCTTTGGTTAAGTTTATTCCTAGGTATTTTATTCTTTTTGGTGCAATTATAGATGGTGTTTGTTTTTTTTGTTATTTCCCTTTCTGCTATTTTGTTCTTTGTGTATAGAAACGCCACCCATTTCTATATTAATTTGGTATCCTGCCACTTTACTGAATTTGTTTATTACTTCTAGTAGTTTTTTGGTGGAGTCTTTAGGATTTCCTACGTATAGTATCATGTCATCTGCAAATAGTGACAGTTTAACTTCTTCTTACCAACATGGATGCTTCTTATTTCTTTTACTTGTCTGATTGCTGTGGCTAGGACTTTCAGTATCATGTTGAGTAAAAGTGGTGAGAGTGGACATCCTTGTCTTGTTCCTGACCTTAGAGGAAAAGCTCTCAGTTCTTCACCATTAAGTATGATGTAAGCAAGCTGTGGGTTTTTCATATATGGCCTTTACTATGTTAAGGTATATTCCTTCTAAACACACTTTATTGAGAGTTTTTATCATGCATGGATGTTGAATCTTGCAAATGCTTTTTCTGCATCTGTTGAGATGGTCAGATGATTTCCATCCTTCATTTTATTGATGCGGTGTATGGTGTTAATTGATTTCTGAGTACTGAGCCATTCCTGCATCCCTGGAATAACTTCCACCAGATCATGGTGAGTGATCTTTTTAATGTATTGTTGTAGGCAGTTTGCTAATATTTTGTTGAGGATTATTGCTTCTATGTTCATAAGGGATATTGGCCTATAGTTTTCTGTTTTTGTGGTGTCTTTGGTTGTGGTGTCAGGGTAATGCTGGCCTCATAGAATATATTTGGAAGCATTGCTTCCTCTTCTATTTTTGGGAATAGCTTGAGGGGAATAAGTATTAACTCTTCGTTAAATGTCTGGTAGAATTCCCCTGTGAGTCCATCTGGTCCTAGACCTTTATTTTTTGGTAGTTTTCTGATTACCAATTCAATTTTGTTAGTTGTAATTGATCTGTTCAGATTTTCTATTTCTTCCTGGTTCAGTTTTGGAAGATTGTATGTTTCTAGGAATTTATCCATTTCTTCTCGGTTGTCCAGTTTGTTAGCATATAATTTTTCATAGTGTTCTCTTATATTACTTTGTATTTCTGTGGTGTCAGTCGTTACTTCTCTCTCATTTCTGATTTTATTTATTTGGGTCCTTTCTCTTTTTTTTCTTGATAGGTCTGGCTGAGGGTTTGTCAATTTTGTTACCTTCTCAAAGAACCAGCTCTTCATTTTATTGATTTTCTCTATTGTTGTTTTAGTCTTTGTGTCATTTATTTCTGCTCTGATTTTTATTATTTCCTTTCTTCTACTCACTTTGGCCTTTCTTCTTTTTCTGGTTCCTTTAGGTGTAAGGTTAGATTCTTTATTTGAGTTTTTTCTTGTTTCTTGAGGTAGGCCTGTATCTCTATATACTTCCCTCTTAGAACCACTTTTACTGTCCCCCAAAGATTTTGGACCATTGTGTTTTCATTTTCATTTGTCTCCATGTACTTTTTAAATTTCTTCTCTGATTTCTTTGTTGACCCATTCGTTGTTTAGTGTCATATTGTTTAGTCTCCATGTGTTTGTGGTTTTTCCAGTTTTTTTCTTGTGATTGATTTCTAGTCTCATACCACTGTGGTTGGAAAAGATGCGTGGTATGATTTCAGTCTTCTTAAATTGATTGAGGCTTGTTTAATGGCCTTATATGTGATTTATTCTGGAGAATGTTCCGTGTACACTTGAAAAGAATGTGTGTTCTGTTGTTTTTGGATGGAATGTTCTGTATATACCTGTTATGCCCATGTGATCCAATGTGTCATTCAAAGACATTGTTTCCTTATTGATTTTCTGTCTGGATGATCTATACTTTGATGTAAGCGGGTGTATCACCATCAATTTCTCTCTTTATGTCCATTCATATTTGTTTTATGTATTTAGGTGCTCCAGTGTTGGGTGTGTAGATATTTACAATTGTTATATCCTTCTGTTGAATTGATCCTTTTATCATTATGTAATGCCCTTCTTTGTCTTGTTACAATCTGTGTTTTTTTTGTTGTTGTTGTTGTTTGTTTCTTTGGGTTTTTTTTTTTTAGTCTTTATTTTAAAGTTTGTTTTGCCTGATATAAGTATTGCTACCTTGGCTTTTTCCTCCTTCCATTTTCATGGTGAATGTTTTTCCATCCCTTCCTTTTCAGTCTGTATGTGTTTTTAGGTCTGAGGTGAGTCTCTTATAGGTAGCATAGGTGAGTCTTGTTTTTTATCTATTCTACCATCCTATGTCTTTTGATTGGCGCATTTACTTTTAAGTAATTTCTACACCCAACATAGGGCTTAAACTGATGACCCTGAGGTTAAGAGTCACATGCTGTACTGACTGAGCCAGCCAGGTGCCCCTAAGCTATTTACATTTAAGTAATTATTGACAGGTCTATACTTATTGCCATTTTAAAATTTGTTTTCTGGGTGTTTTGTAGATTTTCTTTGTTCCTTCTTCTCTTGCTCTTTCTTTGTGGACGATGAATTTCTATAGTGTTATGTTTGGCTGTCTTTCCTTTATTTTTTGTGTATCTATCACAGTTTTTGGGTTTGTGGTTACCATGAAGTTCATATATAACCCATCCTAAGTAAATAGCAGTCTATATTAATTTGATGGTCATTTAAGTTCAAACACATTCTAAAAAAAAAACAAAAAACAAAAGAAAAAAGAAAAAAACACTTTTTTTCTTTTTCTTTATCACCTTTTCTTCCCCTTTTCTTCCCTTTTCTACATTTTATGTATATGTTGTCATGTTTTACATCTTTTAATCATAATTTTCTTATGTCTAATCATGGCCATTTCTTTTCCACTCAAAGAAGTTTCTTTAACATTTCCTGTTATGCTGGTTTAGTGGTGATAAACTCCTTTATCTTTTTGTCTGGGAAACTCTTTATCTCACTTTCAAATCTGTATGATAACCTTGCCGGGTAGAGTATTCTTGGTTGTAGGTTTTTCCTTTGAGCACTTTGAATATATCATGCCACTCCTTTCTGGCCTGCAAAACTTCTGCTGAAAAATCAGCTGATAGCCTTATAGGTTATCCCTTGTAGGTAACTTTTTGTTTCTGTCCAGCTGCTTTTAAGATTCTCTTTTTATCTTTAACTTTTGACGTTTTAATTATTATATAAGGTGGTGTGGACCTTCTTGGGTTCATCTTGTTTGGAACTCTCTGTGCTTCTTGGACTTGGATGTCTATTTCCTTCTCTAGGTTAGGGAAGTTTTCTGTTATTATTTCTTCAAGTAAGTTTTCACACCTTTCTCTCTCAATTCTTCTGGGACTGCTATAATGTGAAAATTTGTTTACTTGATATTGTCCAAGAGATCTCTTCATTTATCCTCATTTTTCAAAATTTGTTTTGCTGTGCAGCTTGTGTGTTCTCCATTACTCTGTGTTCCAGATGGCTGATACACTCTTCTGCATACACTCTCATCTACTGCTGATTCTCTCTGGTGTGTTTTATATTTCAGTTCTTGTATTCTTCAGCTCTGACTGGTTCTTTTTAATATTTTCTATCTTTTTATTGAAGATCTCACTGAGTTCTTCCACTCTTTTCTCCAGCCCAGTGAGCGTCTACACAATAATTACTTTAAATTCTTTATCAGGTGGGATACTAGCTGGCTCAGTCAGTAGAGCATGTGACCCTCAATATCAGGGTCATGAGTTCAAGCCCCATGTTGGAGCTACTTAAAAGAATTAAAAAAAATTCTTTATCAGGTGTGTTTCTTATCCCTGTTTCACCTAGTTCTTTTTCTGAGATTTTTTTCCCTTGTTCTTTTTTTTTTTTTTTTTTCTTTTTTGGAGCATATCCCTCAGTCTCCCCATTTTGCTTGACCTTCTGTGTTTATTTCTGTGGATTAGGTGGAATGGCTACTTCTCCTAAACTTGAAGGAGTGGTCCTGTGAATGGTGTCCCCTCTGTAGATAGTGTTCTTGGTGTCTTTGGCTGGCTGGCTGGAGCTGTGGCTGTATATGCTAGTCATTGTTTTAAACAGTGCCTTTTTAGAAATGTCAGTCAGAGAAAGGCAAATACCGTATGATTTCAGTCATATGTGGAATTTAAGATGAATATAGGGGAAGGGAAAGAAAAATAAAATAAGATAAAAACAGAGAGGGAGGCAAACCATAAGAGACTCCTAACTATGGAGAACAAACAGGGTTGCTGGAGGGGAGGAGGATGGGGGAATGCGCTAAAAGGGTGTTGGGCATTAAGTAGGGCATGTGTTGGGATGAGCACTGGGTGTTGTATGTAAGTGATGAATCACTAAATTCCACTCCTGAAGCCAATACTACACTGTATGTCAATGAATTTAACATTGAATTTAAATAAAATCTTGGAAGGAAAAAAATAAACAGTGGTTTTCTACAGAGAGAAGAAAATAATGATACTACTACTAATAATAATGATAGAAAAAGAAAAGAAGAAAAGGAGAAAAAGCAGAAAAGAAAAAAATGAATGAGGAGAATAAAATAAAACCAAAAAGAACACAAATTAAAACAAGACAAGACAAATTTAAAAAAATTAAAAAGTAAGATAAAATAAAAATTAAGAAAAAAGTTGTAATTAAAACCAAAACAAAACAAAAAAAGAAAAAATACCCATGGCTTATTTTCTGTCTCCCAGCACCACAGAGCTTATTGTGGGCTTGTGGACACCAGGCTTGCTGAGTTGAAAGCTCTCTGTGGTTCCTGAACCCACCACTTACGGCATCCAGACCCTGTTCCAGTCCGGGCTTTTAAGGTGGAGGGGGACAGTTCTTTGGCTTTTAAAACTCTGGCTTTTTTTCTGTGTCTCAGTGAGACCAGGGCTGGTGTGGGCTTGTGGACCCAGGGCTTGTTGAGGTTGCAAACTCCGTGACAGCTGGACCTGCCTATGATGGTGTCCAGTCTCTGCTCCGATCTAGGCTTCAAGGTAGAGTGGGAACGTAACAGTCCCTCTGCCCCAGAGAGGGTTCCCATAGCTCCTCTGCTCCTGGGCCGAGTTCTCCCCTTGTCTCTTTCATATGTTAGTTGCTCTTTTAAACCGCATCGTTTTTTCTGTGCCCCAGGACAGAGGGATGCATTCTCCATTCTCCGTCCCTCAGTGTCTCCCTCCCCACTGCCATTGACAGCGTGGGTGCCCTCCCCTGCAGTGTCTCTTGCTGTTCTCTTGCCATTCTCCCTGCCTTTGGTTATTCAGTAGCTCTTCAATCAGCCCTCAGTACTTCAGGGAAATTGTTCTATCAATAGGCGTAATTTGTGTTCTGGTGGAGGAATGGAGTTCAGGGTCTTCCTACATTGCCATCTTGGACCCGACTCCTGAGAACTCCTGGAAACTGCATTTTTAATACAGCCTGCAGGAGATTCTGATACAGGGGTTTCTGGGACCACACAATGTGAAAGACTATCCAGAAATATTTTGTAAAAAGTAGTTTCTTGCAGTAAATTTACTTGTGGGGGACAATTTGCAACAGGAGACCTGGATGAATTTTGCGTGGTCAGTTTACTAGCTGTGGGATGATCCATGAGTCAAATCACTGAGTCTGAATTTCCTTTTTTTGCCCCACACCGAATACAGGACGCCAAGCATCAGAGTGCAGTTTAGATCTGTGAGGCCTAAGGCCATCCTTTAGTTTTCCCAGCTGTAAAATGGGAATAGTAACCCATGTAATATTGTTTAATGGCTATCTCATAAATTCATGTATTTATGCTTCAAGCTCTGAAGGACTGATAGTATCCTGAGATTTTTTTTTAATTTTTATAAAACTTCTAGCCATGATGTATATAATCATAAAAACCTAGGGAGTATGGTTTTCATGGTTGATTTGATGAAAGAGTGGTCAGGTAGATAGGGGAAAGGCTCCCTCCATTCTTGAAACTACAGAAAGCAGAGACTCTTGTGTAACAAAACTGACATATGGTTTTCCCAACAACAGGAGTATCATGAGCTATTTTGAGTCCTGAGATGATTGTTGTATCTAGTGAGAGGAACCTGCAACTTGGAAAAGTCTGTAATTCTGATTGGTTCTCTTACTTCACAATTTGTTATCCTGGTCGTCATAAAGTGACATACCTTTATAAATGGTACAAATACTTGTGGTACTATAAGCGGTATAAATACTACTCTTAGACTGAGGTAAGAGGGGCCCCTGGCTTTGGCCCTGTGCTTTAGAGGGTCCCGCATTTCATAGACACACACAAAAATGTAAATTTTTAAAAGAAGACGTGGTGTCTCCGCTGCTCAGAATCTGGTGCTTAACCCTATAGCAGAGCAGGACTTGCACAACCTAAACATCCAGCCCAGGGGAAATGTGTCTCTGTGTCTTACCTTCTTTGCTCAACGAGGAAGGAAGTTGTATTGTGCAAATGTCTCGTGTTGGGAGGGTGCTGATTTGAGAGACACACACAGGTTTGGATTGCAGGGAGGAGCTGAGCAACAGAAGTGGTTAGATTAGGGAAAAGGCAAATTTATCCACCTGGTCAAAGCCTTCCTTTCAGCCCAAATGAAGAATTATTTTCCAGTATACTAGTACAGGTCGCCCCTCTTCGTGCTTCTCTTCTTATTCTAATTCCTGGCTCAAGAAGCACTCATGAATCAGTACAGTATTTGCAACAATTGCATATGGTGGTCAAATAACATTCTGCAAATTAAGAAATTCACAGTCCTCTTAAACCTGTAAGCATGTAGATTTAGATTTCTACATGGAGTCAAATTTCCTTCTGCATTTGGACTCTTCTTTGGAGCCAGTTTGCCCATGAATGGTTGTTCGGTACCAGTGTTTAAAGATAAAATGATATAGGACCTGATTTTCATACCCATACTCTACTCAGACAATAGGATACGGGAGGTCTCCAACCTATCTGCTGAGTACAAAAGCAGTAACAATATTTTAAATGCTAGTAATAAGAAGGGTACAATACAATGAAAACAAACCTAGAGGTTAAAAATAGAAGGCAACAGAAGAGCTGGCTTTCTTTATATTCATTTGGAACAAGAGTCAATTCATCAGTTGATTAATCTACTTTTTGGCTATTATGAGTTTTTTAATAGTTACATCGACATGTAATCTATATACCGTGCAGTTTACACACTTAAAGGGTCCAATTCAATAGCTTTCAGCATTTCACAGAGCTGTGCAACCATCACCACAGTTAATTTTAGAAGATTCTCATTACTCCCAAAAGAAAATTCCATGCTCCTTTGTTGTCACCTATGGTTCTGCCACTCACCCCAGCCCTAGGCAACCACTATCTACTGTCTATCTCTATAGATTTGCCTTTTCTGAGCATTTCATATTAATAGAACTTTTGTGATTGGCTCCTATCATTTAGCATAATGTTTTCAAGGTTTATGTATATTGTAGTGTGTATCAGTGCTACATTTCTTTGGAATAAATATAATAAGTACTACACTTGTTTATACTGCTGAGTAATATTCCACTGTGTGACTATCCCTTATTTAATAGGTCAATTCATCAGTTGAAGAATCTACTTTTTTTTCTTTTTTTAATATTTTCTTTTTTTATTTGAGAGAGAGAGAGTGAGAGCGAGCACAAGCAGGGGGAGGGGCAGAGAGAGAGGGAGAAGCAGACTCGAGCCTGGTGCGGGGCTCAATCCCAGGACCCTGAGATCACAACCTGAGTGGAAGTCAGATACTTAACCAACTGAGCCACCCAGGCGCCCCTTAGTGAGTCTACTTTTTGCCTATTATAAATAATGCTGCTATGAACGTTCACATATAAGTTGATAGGAACATGTTTTCCTTTCTCTTGGGTATATACCTAGGAGTGGCATTGCCGGGCCATACAGTAACACTATGTTTAACCATTTGAGGTGCTTCCGAACTGTTTGTGAGTCCCTGCGCCGTGTTATACGAAGAATTTTAGTTGGTTTCCCTCTTGCAGCCTCCCAGGAAGGTACAGATCACCAGCAAGAAGCAGTTGTACTGTAAACCAGAAGGAAAATTTCTTACTTATTAGTCAAACCAAATGACTCCCTTCCCAAAACTAGGTGCTGGGGGAAATGGTGGAGGAAGGGTGGGGAGACAGGAACACATGGTCTCTGGAGAACCCACATTTCCCAGGTTGGCATCCGAGGTTGATTGTGCACATGTTGCACTGGGTGCAGATTGTGAAAGTCAGTTGACAGGAGGTAGGAAGAAAGATAAACATGGACCATCACTCGAGGTCTGCTGCCCCTGGGGACTGTGTCTAAGCTCTGTGGTAAAAGGGGCTACGGGCAGAAACTGATGAATCTTTCACTGAGGACTCTGAGGCTGGTACTCAGTACTACTTGGCACCCAGCCAGATGAGAGAAATTCTCCTTACTCCTTCACAGTCACTAATGTATTTGAGAACATCTTTGCCAGGGTATCAGGACTCTCAAGGTGGCAATCGGATGTAGAGAATGATGAGACATATTGAAGCAGTTTTGTGGGCAGAGGACATTAGTGCGTATGGGTGCCTGAGGAGACACGTAACAGATGCGATCGGGTCATTCTGACAGACTTGTTCATCAACACCCAGGACATGCCTACCAGGGGCTTGTTATTTTCCTGGGTGGGTATCTGAGGGGAGTCAAATGTCATGCACTGAGAAATGATGCTAAGAGCCAGGGAATGACAAGTCATCCCAGGTAACGTGGCTCCATTCATTGTCCCTGGATAGTGAGATTTCAGGAAACGAGCTATAAACATAGTTTTGTTTATTGTTTTCTAATCATTTCCATGGGCTTTACATCCTCAAATAAAAATTGAGTGTACTATGTCATCTGTCTCCTCCTTATTCTTTCCACCTTTTTCCTTTCAGGAACCTGTTCTAGCAAGGGTTTTGCTGCATGGGCAAGATTGTGTACACCTGGTGGGCCTTCTTCAGCACTCTGCAGGGGCTAGTGGTCCTCTCACAAGGTCAGTGTTCCTGCCTCTCTACCTTCCATTCAGAACACCCCTGGTTTTCCTCCCCAGGCACCAGATCCAATAAAAAGGAAGCTAAACCTTTCCCTAAGATGTACGCTAGTCCAATTCAGTCCGACAGAATGAGTTTACCTTTTCAGCTGGTGTAAATCTTATTTTCCGTCGAGACCTCTCAGAAAACAAGAGAGACTTCGGGGCTGTTTGTCTCTTTCTATTCTTTAATTAATAGGAAAAAACTCTCCAACATGCGTTTGGATCGCCTCCAGAGTGGGACATATAACAGAATGGGCGACACTTCCTCATTCTCATAATGGAGGTCAGAAGAGGAGATAGAATGCAGATGGAAACACATGGTGTTAACAAGATGTAACAGAGAGGAGAAACAGTCCACCCACTGTCCGAGTGTGGGGGCGGGGGGTTTGTGTGCACAGCGGTGCACCGTGGTGGGCGTCGGGGTGTAAGCTAGAGTCCTGGATTCTTAAGGCTTAGAGAAAAAAAAAAGTCTGTTCCATTCAGTGGTTATAATGTTAGACCAGTCTGGGTTATATGGAGCCAGTTTGCTACCAATAAAACATTTCATTAATCAGTAGCCGGATCTAGAAGACTTATGGTGCAGCAAAATTTCAAAAAAAACCCCAGAACACTCCTTTGTGTTCCATCACCTCTAAGTTATTTATTTATTAAATCTGTGGCTTTTTTCAGGAATCCATACTATGCATACTGCTGATCTCAAGTGCACACAACACAATTTTTAATACAGAAAATAACGTGAAAACCATTATAGTAGCTGGAATTTTTAACTTAAAAAAATCTTGAAGTTTATATAATGTTTTCATTGCTTAATAAAAATGTTAATATATACTTAAAGTTATTGAAATACATTTCACATATAATACTGTACAAATTTAAGGTTGATTTGATACATTTATATATTGTAATATGATTGTAGCAAAAGTTACTGTAGTGATAGTTATCACCTTTATCATGTCATATAATTATCATTTCTTTTCTGTGGTGTGAATAATCAAGATCTAGCCTTTTAGCAAGTTTGATGATTACAATACAATGTTGTCGTCTATATTCAAGATACTATACTATACCTTAGATCTCCAGGACTTATTTACTAGTTACCTTCAAACAACATCTCTCCCACTTCCCCAACCCCCAGCCCCTGGTAACCACTATTTAAATTTAAATTAATCCGAACAGGCAAATATTTTGCAACCCAGAGGATGACTGAGGGTCTGTTTCATGCTGGGTCACCTGAGTCTGTTTTGGTTCACACTAATCCTGATATCATGGGCCATTCAGTATTTACCTAGAAAACCCCAATCACCCCAAGCAAACCATGAATTTTATGGTTCCCTTGAGGATTTTCAGGGTGAGAAGTTTTATTTCACCTAACGTACAACATGTTTAATTGGGGAAAAAAACTCGCTGTTATTGATGTCATTTCACAAGACCTTTCGCTAGGTCCTTGGTGTCCAAATGAGCCTTCTGTTCTGCTGTTTTTCTATTACCTTGGGCCTGGGCTCATCCAAGCATTTCTGAACAAAGCAAGTCTTCATTGTACAAGGAAATTTTCCTAACAGTGGCCAAGAAAATGAGATTTTTCTCCATATGATTACAGTCTACAATGACAACATTCTTCTTTCTTTCTCTTTTGTCTACTCAATCCCTGTCCCTACTGGCATGACATTTATTTTTCCAGACACTTTAAAGAAATGAATTATTTTGCTTTCTAGCGTATTCTACAGAATCCCCCTTTTTATTCTTCATACGCTGTAATACAGGGAGGGCAGAATGGAGGTGAAATCTCCCCATGTGCCTCCTGAAACTCTTGGACCCTGATGGCCTGACCCCATTGCTTGTCTTGGATGTGTTCCTTCTAAACTCAACCTGTTCTCTGTTCTCTTTTTTTCAAACTATGTTCCCACCTCAGTCAATGGGACAACTGAACTCAGGTTGTATAGGGCAGTCTAGATTGAGGACTGTCTGGGGAGGAGGCGGAAGTGAGGGAGAGGAGATACCCAGTCCTATGGAGGCTTTGGTCCCCTGGCCTTTGAATGGACACAGCACATTAGCGTCTATGCAGGGCCAAACTGTATAAGATCTAAAATGACTCCAAGGGTGGAAAAACATTGTAAAAACGGACCACATTGTTACAGATGTGAGGGATCCGGCTGCTTTATATAAACCTAGAGACAAACCCAAGGCATCACCGCACGGAGGATGACTAAGGGAATGTCACAATGCAAACTGCTCCCAAGAGGTCAATTGGGAAGTAGCCCCCTAACCAAGCCCTGGGACCCTCTCGGCTCCAGTCTAGTCCCTGTCTCAGAATTCCATGAGCAATTCATGTTTTAACACTCGGCCCAGCAGGTTCTTCCACAAACCTGGTCCAGACCCATGGCCAGCAGCCCAGTCCATGCCTATGCCACCATACCAGTTGTCCAATATCGTGAATACCCACTTGGTGGAGGGTTTTCTGCTCCCTTCCCTCCATCGTCCCACTCACACCATATCCTGATTCCTCATTCCTCAGCAAAAGATGCTGAACAGAGGAAACTTCCAGAGTCCAAACGCCTCTCAGGGTTTTCCTCTGCTGGCCGCATGTCTCCACTCAGCTCCTGAAGAAACGCCAAGAGGTGCAAAGCTATGGAATCGGCTTCATTTTTAGAAAGCCTGATACAGGCAATTTTTTGCAGCTTATTTTTCATCTTTTCTTTCTCCTTTGATTCCAGGTCGATTTTCACACCCTGTATGAAATGATGGATGGCCTTGTCTTCACTCTTCATTTGATACAGCTGGAAGTTGCCATAGCGCAGATGGAGCACCTGTCTGGCCCCAGGAGAAAGCGCTTTGCTGAATTCTTTTTGGAAGTAATGCTCCGCGTGGTCATACTGGCTTGCCTGTGCATAGAGGCAGGCCAGGTAGGAGCAGACACAGGGGAAGTCTGCATTGGCCTCATCCACTCTCTTTAAATGATGCACAGCTTGTCCTATGGCTTCCTGTAACTTCTCCCTGTTCCCGCACATCTCATTCTTTCCTGTGCCCTGGAGCATCTCGAGGACTTTTGTCCTGCAGAGGCAGCCGATACGCCAGTGCAGGGAGGCATTGTTCGGCATGCCTTCTAGAGCCTTTCTCAGCAGCTCTATAGCTTTGTCCAGCGCCCCTTTTCTCTGATACAGTTTTGCTGCTCCGCAGAGCACATCTGTTGCGCGCGGGGCTCCCTTCAGCGCCTCCTCCACGAGCCTGTCTCCTTCCCCCTCTTCGTTCATCTTCTGAAGTTTCAGAGCCAAGAGGACTTTGGCATACTGGTTGTTGGGATTCAGCCGAATGGCCCGCCGCAGAGGGTCAATGGGATTCTGAGGCTGCGGCCAGGTATCCAGACGGTAGCTCGTGATGGCCAGTCCGGAGGCGAACTCCGGGTTCTTGGGCTCCTTTTCCAGAGCTTTCTCAAAGCACACCTTGGCCCTCTCGTGGTGCCTCCCTCCACACTGTAAGCGGGCCCACCCCTCCTCGAAGTCCAGCGCAGGACTCTCCATTCTGTAGGGGCTGCGAGACTTCTCACAGACCCGTCTCACCTTGTCGACGTACATCTGAGCATCTGCGTGTCTGCCCAGGTGATAGTAGACCCAGGCGTAGTTACCCCAGGTGACCAGACTTCGGGTTTCCGCTTGATCCGGGTGCTCCCGCTGGATCAGCTCCTCCGCCTGGCGCAGGCGCTCCAGCGCCGCCTCGCTGTGGCCGCGCTGCTGCTCTATGTAGGCCAGTAGGTTGAACACCGTGGTTCTGAATTCATTGTCCTGAAACTCCGGGGCGTTACACACCTCGTCTTCGAAATCATCCAGGGACTTTCCCGGCTCCACCAAGTTCCAGGTGAAATGGCATTTCAGTTGCCGTAGGCAATTCTCCAAGGCGGTCCTGGTGCTCTCACTGAAGGGCAAAACAGAAAGAGGCACGCTTTCAGACACAGCGCAGATTCTCCAGGCAAGAAGCGGGGAGCATGGCAAGTATGAATCTCTTACTCCTCCTCCTCCTCCTCCTCCTCCCCGACGGTGTTCACCCCAACCAGAAAAGAACACTATTTCCTTTTCGTTTCTTTCTATATTTTGGCGTATGCGTGAAGTGCACGGGACACAGGGTTGGTGACTGTGGGCGGCAGAAGCATTAGGGAGAGGGCTGGAGTGGGGCTGGGGTTCCCTGAATAGGGCGGTTTATGTCAGGTTGGGCTGGCCCTCTGCTGTCTGCCCTGAGGGCCTGTGCAGGGGCAGACACATCTGGGGGAACGGATTTCAAAGGATTGACTTCATACAGCTTTTTGTTTTTAAAGATTTTATGAAAGAGACAGAGAGAGCATGAGCAGGGGAGGGGCAGAGGGAGAGAGAGAGGGAGAAGCAGACTCCCTGCTGAGTGTGGAGCCCAAGGAATGGGAGGGGGGGCCCTCCACGTGGGGCTCGATCCCAGGACCCTGAGATCATGACCTGAGCCTGAGCCACAGTCATACGCTGAACCGACTGGGCCATCCAGGTGCCCCTGACTTGATGCAGTTTTTTTTTTTTTTTTTTAAGATTTTATTTATTTATTTGACAGAGAGAGAGATAGCGACAGCAGGAACACAAGCAGGGGGAGTGGGAGAGGGAGAAGCAGGCTTCCCTCTGAGCAGGGAGCCGGATGCAGGGCTGGATCCCAAGACCCCGGGATCATGACCTGAGCCGAAGGCAGACGCTTAACGACTGAGCCACCCAGGCACCCCAACTTGATGCAGTTTTTAAGAAGAAAGGCCATTTGATTGCTTTGTGTTCCTGTTCTTCATCTTACCTAGCAAATGCTTTCCTAGTTTGAAAATTTTAGCTTTAGAATTGTCTATTCTGTTCATGTCTTGCCAGCTTGATTTTAATCTCATTATCCCTCTGAAATTCAACTGTATTTTGTCTCCTATATTTTTAGTTTCTTAGTTCTCCTTAATTTGTCCTTTTTGCCCTTATTACTTTAAATTTCCTGTCTTGGGCGCCTGGGTGGCTCAGTTGGTTAAGCAACTGCCTTCGGCTCAGGTCATGATCCTGGGAGTCCCGGGATCGAGTCCCGCATCGGGCTCCCTGCTCAGCGGGGAGCCTGCTTCTCCCTCTGACCCTCCCCCCTCTCATGTACTCTCTCTCATTCTCGCTCTCTCAAATAAATAAATAAATCTTTAAAAAAAAAATTTCCTGTCTTATTAGTTGAGCTTTCCATATATCCTTAATTGATTTTCTTTGGTTATCCAAACTTTTTTTTTTTAATCAAATTAGTTTTGTCTTGTCTTTTTATTAATTTGGCATTCTCTGTTCTCCTTTTATCTGAACTTTTCCATTTTAACCATTTAAATCATATTTCAACAATTCTAAATGCTTACTTATTTCCTCTGCTTTTGTGTTATTCTACCATTTAACTTCAGTATCATCGTATATGTTAGCAATGTTTTAAACTTTTATTCTGGAATAAAATATAATCATTTTTTTCTCCCCTCCACCCCACTGCTATTTCTTAGACTGGTGATTTCTGTTCTTAACATTTCTCATTTGTGTTGGTCTATTAAAACTTCTGCATTTGTTGCTATAATTATCTTTTTTTTTTTAAAGATTTTATTTATTTATTTGACAGAGAGAGACACAGTGAGAGAGGGAACAGAAGCAGGGGGAGTGGGAGAGGGAGAAGCGGGCTTCCCGCTGAGCAGGGAGCCCGATGCAGGGCTCGATCCCAGGACCCCGGGACCATGACCCGAGCCGAAGGCAGACGCTTAACAACTGAGCCACCCAGGTGCCCTTATAATTATCTTTTGAAATTTTATTTTTCCTCTCCTGTGGTTTGCTTTCACACAGGGTGTTGCAAGTGAAACTATAGGAGGAGGCTCACAAGACAGCTAGCATCTTTTCTCATGGGAAATGCTCTTTTTCCCTTAAGGTACTCTTGCAATTCTTCTGGGAAGATTTCCCATTCCCTTCAGTGTTGGTTCTTAAAAATCAAATCAAATGAAATAAATTACAAATAAGGGAAACTCACCACACAGAAACCTTATCTTGAATAACTTCAGAGATGAGGTTAAAAATCATTAACTGCCCAAAAATCATTTCTCTGCATTGCCTATGTATTGGAGTCCCTGAAGTGTTGCTTTTTCTCACTTAAAAATTTTTTTTTCATGGTATATATTAATTAGCCCTTTTATGAGGAGCTGATATTGTAAATATTATGGATTCTGACATAGACAAGCAGTAGATATGTGGGAAGTTATGTTATGTGGCAAAGACCATCTTTGAAATGCTTGTCCAAATGGAAGATTATATTCCCCATTTTCTTCCTGCTCCCTATCTTTCACTTTTTAGACCCTGCCCCCCAATTTGATGATTAGATCAGGGCTGGGCACCCAAACTCAAGTGGAAGCTGGAAATGGTGCTGGTTGGGGGGTGGGGAGCCAGGTGTCTGGAGTTAGGGAGAGCACCGTGCATGCTGGAGGGCTCTCGGGGGCCATGATCTGACTCATGCCCTGCAGAGAGTGTGACCTGGACGTACCTGGAGCAGACAGGGTCTGGGTCCCCACGCTCTCTGTTGTCCTGTTCTGGCCCTCCTGGGGTTGCTCTAGTCCTATGTGTGGGTCCTGTGAGCCATTCCAGGAACTTTAAATCAGTTCCTGTTCATTTCTGTTACTTGAATCAGATGGAGACTTAACAACCCCAAGTAGAATAAACAGAAGAGAGGAAGGAAAATGGGTAGGAGTTTCTGCTTGGGGTAGGACCCTCTGTCCATTCAAAGTCCCGGACAGGTCTTCGTGAGGAGCCAGGTTGTCTGAGCCTCTTGATGTAATATGGGGAACGGGATGGGTGGTGTGTGTATGTGCGTGCACATGCACGTGTGTGTGTGTGTGTGTGTGTGTGTGTGAGTGAGCCCAGGAGAGTGCCTGGCGTGGTATCTGGCATTGTAATGACAGCAGCCTCCCCTTGAAAAGTTCATGTCCAACCTGATCTATTTTCCTTCTCGGTAAGGTTACATAAGCTTAGCAATAAGCTTTTTAGCGACTTTCTCATTTAATTTTTTTTTAAAGATTTATTGATTTATTTTAGAGAGATAGTGAGAGCAGGGGGAGGGGTAGAGGGAGAGGGAGAGAGCGAATCTCAAGCAGACTCCCTGTAGGGTGTGGAGCCCGACATGGGGCTTGATCTCACAACCCTGAGATCATGACCTGAGCCGAAATCAAGAGTTGGACACTTAACTGACTGAGCCACCCAGGCGCCCCGCAACTTTCTCATTTTATAAAAGAAGCAGAGAGAGTGAATACAGTTGAAATTATCTCCAACATATAAAGCACATAGTCAATTGTGCATTTGCAAGATAGAGGCATTTACTATACACACTTAGGTAAAATCCCTTTGAGCAGCCATTCAAAAGTACCCCATTTCACTGGGTGATTATGGGCTTTTATTTCCACCAGGAAATCAGAAGCTGGTTCCAGATGCTTGCTTCCTGGACTCAGACTTCTGAGACCTCTGCTTCTGATGGCTCTAGAAGTTCCAGCTGTTTACACACAGCAATGTCTTGCCTTGCTTCTTGTCTTCATGACACCGCGTACCAGGCTCAGAGCTAATGCTGCTGCCAGTGTCTTAGGGCATTACTCGCACCACTGAGGAGCCTGTTAGAAATGCACATCCTTGGAACTCAATTTAGGACTACCAAATCAGAATCTGAAGGGGGGGGTTGAGCCCAGGAATTGTCTTTAGCAAGCCTTCCCGACAGATCTTATGCATGCTCAGATTTGAAAACCACTGTCTTAGAGCACAGGGCCAATGCCTGGTGACAGTGCCTATAGCTAAGGGATCAAAGAAAATTAAAAAAGAGACTGGTGGGTCTGTGTTATTAAGGGAGAGATTCTAAGAGAAGACCATGCTAAAGTTCTAAGCAATAGGAACAAGGTTTCTAAATATTCTGAGTTACTCTAGAAATAGACATCTGGAGAGATATCAGATCTTTTTCTTTCTTGTCAGGAAGACATGCAGAGTAGCAGAAAATATATTGCTTCAAGAAGAGACATCAGGAAGCTTATAGAAGGAGGGCAATGTGTCCTCTAGGAAATGAGAGCTGGGACTGGCGTCCCTGCATGCTGGAGCTCCCCGGACTGAGGCTGAGTCATCTAGTCTGGCCACACCCTCACACTGGACAAAACAGAAAGCTCCCTTCCTACCCTGCTTCCTCGCAGGGCAATCTTAAGTTTCTGGGGTGTAATAGCATTTTAGAGGTAGGGGCTATTTTCTCCAAGCACCCCACCTCCAATTCATACTTCAGAGAGAAGGACTCTAGCCAATCAGTAGCATTTTGGGGTAAAATATATTTCTGTTGAATGAATGGATACATTTTACCAGCCCTAATGCAAATATGAGATGAATGAACACATTAAAAGTAAAATCTACCTTAGCATGAGCTGGGGTTGCTACCTGGAGTACATTTTAACCCTATCTGCTAAAAACAGATCCTTTGTTAAATAAGAATCTTACTAAAAGCCCCTCGCTTCATCCTTTCAAATAAGAAACAAGAGAGAGACAGTCTACAGGACCCCCCCCCCCCCCCGCCAGACCCATCTCTAAATGAAGCACCTGCCGGTAAACATCTCTCCCTCTGCCATCCCTCCTTCCCTCCCTCCTCTGGCCCTCAGCTGTCAGCTTCCTCGTGAGAGATGCCCTGAGGAAGCTTGACAGTGTGGGTCTGAAAATCACAGAAATAAACAAGCCAGCAATGGTGAGACAAATACACCACCTACAGAGAGATCACGGCAAGGCTACCGACAGACAGTAAGGCAAAACAACCAGGCGCTTGTGTTTACGGAGCACGGCTGTGTGGGATTTGCATTCCACAGCAAGATTGATTGGACATTTTCAACACGATCAGGGCGGGAGAATATTTACCTCATGACTGCGGAGCGCTTCTCGGCTGTTCTGAAAGGCTGCAGTTCAGGCTACAGTGCTCTTCAGAAATCTTCCTTCTCTGCCTCCGAGAGATGCTCAGGAGACCTATATATGGAAGCATTTCTTGGTTCCTTTGCCTTGTTTTCCTGCACTTCGCTTTAGGAAGGAGAAACTGAAACTGGAAAGTACAACTAACAGGGCTCTAAGAGGAAATGAATCTTGAGTAAGAGCCGCGCCTATAGCACCCCCAAACCCCCACCCTGTAGTGAGTCAGAACTTCCTCTTTCTCACTGTGGTGGTGTCCTAGATCAGCTGACATGGAGGGGGCCCAGCTTGGAGAAGGACGCAGGTACCAAGCACCAAGCACCCTGCCTCATTACTACAATGTTAACCCATCCTTGCTCTGCCCGCCCTTACCACCAGCATGGCATGCAGACCCCAGTAAGGGGCATATATGGGGTTTTTGTCTGGCACATAATAAGTGCATGCAATTTTTTTAAATAATAATTTATAGCTACAGTCATTAACCAAAGAGACCAGAAGGGAAACTTTTGATGTTGCCTTTTGGAGAGCTTTAGCTCCCCTGACAGTCCACCATCCATCTGTCATGAGCGCTAACGTAAGCCAAACAGCTCCTAACACCTGTACACATTCTGGGCTTCCCAAGCACCACAACATTTAAAATCCCTCGGCTCACCCTGGTGTCCAGCACTCCCACATCGTAGTTTGCAACCAGGGCAGTTTGCTTGATGGAGGAAATGCACTTTCTTTGCTTTTTTCCTTATTCATACCCTTGATCGTAAAGGGATTACTGTATGTGTGGACCCAAGAGGAAAAGAGGTAACAGCACTAGGAGTCTGATGTCAGGAAATTACACAGAGCACGAGTGAAGCCTACTCTCCAGGACCACTGAGTACAGCTGAGGCACGTAGTTCAGTCTTGGAGAAAGCCTTATGGATGGCGGGTTGTGTCTATGAGCAGTGGGGCGGAAGCAGAAGCTATGCTTCTTGATGGTTCTCTACCCTTTGATTGGGACACCCAGCCCAGCCTATCCCAACTGGAAACCCTTACTTTCAGGTGTCATTCAGGAGTTACAAGTTATAGTATGTATTTATAGAAATGTATGTTAGGGGCACCTGGGTGGCTCAGTCGGTTAAGCATTTGCATTCAGCTTGGGTCATGATCTCAGGGTCCTGGGATCCAGCCCTGTATTGGGCTCCCCGTTCAGTGGGGAATCTGTTTGTCCCTCTGCCCCTTCCCTTGCTCATGCTCTCTCTCAAATAAATAAAATCTTTAAAAAAAATGTATGTTAGGTGTACAAGAAATGCTGCAGAAGGAAACTAGGAACAGCATGGGGATTTTTTGGTGGTGTTTTGAATTTGCATTCAAGAAAACGATTGGATAGAAATGTTTAAATCTTATCATAAAGGTACCAGGTGGGGAGAAGCACGGGGAAAGCACGTGCTAGCTGTGTTTTGAAATGCCTGGAGCTACTGTGTTGCCCTTCAGAAATCCGTATGGCCAGAGCCTGTGTATGGTGTGTTCACATTCACTAGAGGGTTGCACCGGTGGCTCTGGCAGCTGGGTTAGTGTTAGAAGATGCAACGGGAATGCAAAATAGAAACTGGAAAAGAAAACCAACTCTCTTCTGGTAATATGTCTATGATAAGAAAAATGAAACTTACTCAGCGAGAGTTCTGATTAGTCAGGCTGTTACAACTCTTTATGTGTCTTTGTCCCAGAATGTAGGCCTGAGGCTGTCCCTGTCTCAGCCTAGACTAAGGGAGAATCCTTGTTTGCTGTTCTCAGAATGAGGAAAGGCATTTCCTCATTGCGTGGCTACATCCACTACAAAGTGGTATAATGCACTAGTCCCACGTTGCCATCAACCCCAGGAAATTTTAGTTTCACCTGGGAACCTGTCACAAATGCAAATTCTCAGGCTCCATCCTCAATAAAATGCATCAGAAATTCTAGGAGTGGGGTCAAGGAATCTCTTTGTTAGTAAACTTTCCAAACAATCCTAATGCATGCTATAAAGTGTGAGAACCACATTATATTTTGACCGTAAGTAAAAATTCTTTTAATTCCATAAAATAAAACTGTACAGGTTTTTCTTGAGATTCACAGAAAAAAATGGCCTTCTTTTTTGTTCTCTGTCTCTGTAGAGAATGTTTGATGTAAGCTTTATCTACCTAGCTGAGTTGGTGGCTAGTTCAATACTATTCACACCCTAACTACCCACTATGTGCCCTTCTTCTTAAACACAGAACATACTCAGGCCTTTCCCAAGAGAGTCAACCCAGAGTCAAGGCAACCATTGTGCCCAGCTATGCTCAGGGAACTCTTGGTGATGCACGGTTCCCCTCAATGGACAGGGTGTGGCTTCCTGTGGTCTGGTGAGAAAAACACCTAAAAGACTAGATAAGATTAGGTAACTCCTATGTGTTCTGTTGGGGCGCAAGAACCATAGGAAACATCCCAGTTGAAGAAAGGGAACATGGAGGAAGCTCGGAGGTCACAAGTCAGTAGCAATGGTGAATGTCTGCTGGATAGGCATTTGGAAGATTCTTTCTTAGACCTAGATTCTGCTCTCTGATGAGAACTTTGCCATCATTCTCCATATCCCCAGCTCCACCCCCTGGGACGCTCTTTGTGACATTAACTCTCGTGTTCCCACGTCCTCTGCCACGGGCTGGGGTTCTGTGTTCACCTGCTGGGCCCCAGAGACTCCTGTGCGCACATGGAACCTTTGTTGATGGTATCCCTCGATGGAGAGCATTTATTCAATGAAGCCGTGCCTTCAAAGTATGCCTCAAATATTTGTCAGTGTCTGATTCTGAGAATAAAGAGTTTTAAAAGTTGATTATCACAGAAGCATTCATAGATAAAAGAGAGATGAAAAAGGCCACATAAAGGTACGAGGGACAGCAGAGGAAATGTGTGGAAATGCGTCTCTGCACGTGTACTGACTTCTGGTTTTCTTTGAACTTAGCAGCAGGAGCTTTTCCACCTCTCTCACCGGCTGCTCCACCAGCTCTCTGGAAGCAAAGCCGTGGCTACTTGAGTTTCCAACCAGGCTTGGCATGTTCCTTTGGGTTCCTCTTGCAGTTACTAAAGGGCTACAGGCAGAGATCCCCATAACATGCAAGGCCAAGCAACACTGGTTAAGATTGCCCCTCGGTGTCAGGTAAGGGAAGTGTCACTGTGAACTTTCTGGAGTTTGTGATCTGAGGGCAAGGTTAAACTTTCATCCATCTAATGACGGAGAGCAGGGGGCAGCGCGGGGAGCCCTGCAACCCTGGCAGCACACGGGGTGGATGAAGATCTTCCCTTTTTCTCGGGAAATGAGACAGCTACAGGGTGTGTGCTGTCGACAGAAGCACAATATTGCAGCACGAACTTAAAGAGTTGTGACCTTCATCTTGGTACATTCTCATTCATCACATTCCTTGACAGCTTTCAGGAGCTCGAGAAAAGTTTGTTGCACAAAAAGTAAATTCCTGAACACGGATGGCGAAAGAGACAGCAGAGTGGGATAGTTGGAGGAGAGCAGTCAGAGCAAAGGTCCAGGACATGGTTACAGTTTCAAGGATCAGTTGCGATGGACACCATTATGGATCAGCGAAGAGAGTAGAGGACACGTTGTACATGTTAGTGGTGGGGTGAGTGGGTGGGTGGTGGGAGTAAAGATGAAGGCATGGAGGAAGACCAGGAATCCAGAGACGCGTCGATTAGGTACAGAGATCTTCAGACATTGATGAGTGTGGCTTGGACCCAGCAGGAACCAGTTGCCGAATAGACACCAGTGGGGTGGTCACAGCACTCTGGCGTGACCATCTTTTGTTTTGAATTTGTTTTGTTGCATACTTTTTTTGACAATGTGATATATGCTCTGGGTATCAAATTCAAAATTTAAAAATCTATGCAGTTGAAATATATGTGTTCCTCCCATACAGACTCCCAGACAGCCCATTCCCTCTCTGGAGGCTACCCTAGAGGAAATATATCCTTTTCCAAATAGTCTATGCATAATGTGATATGCTTTTTTTCCCTCCTCCTACCCTTCCTTCCTTTGAACAATGTTAGCACGCTGTATACACTCTTCTGCACTTTTATTCTTTATTTTTTAATATATCTCAGAGATAGTGTTCTATATTTTTACATTTAGAACTGCCTTACTAGTTTTTACAATAGCTGCATGCTGTTCTGTGTATGAAATATGAAAATTGAATTAATGAGTCCTCTAGTGATGGACCTTTGAGTTGTTGTCACTCCTTTGTTATTATAAACAAAGCTTCATGAGTATCATTATACAGGTCTTTGCATGCATATGCAAATACAGGATAGATTAATGAGTGGAATTGCTGGGGCGAAGATTCACGAATGCTCAACTGCCATCAACAAATGCCGTCCATCTACATGATTTATAATCTCAATGGCGATGCATGATGGAGGTTGTTTACCCACATCCTTGTTAGTACCCTTTTCTGAAAGGTGTTTCTTTGGTTGACCTGAGATGACCTCTCTTAATAGTGTTGGTTTGCTTTGCTCTTAATAAGAGCAACATTAACAATCATTTCATGTGTTTAAGCCATTTTAATTTCCTGACCTTTGCCCATTTGTCCAAAGGAACTGTTTCATCATTAAGGAAGTTAATCCTTTACCCGGTAACGTATTGAAACAGTATTTTTAAGTCTGTCATTGATCTTTCAAGTTTCCGGAGGTCCCTCCTCTATGAAGCGTGTTTTAATGTGGTTGAATTTCTTAATACTTTTGCCCTTTCGTGTTTTGTTTCATACTTACAACTTCCAGACCCTGTGATTTAAAAAAATCCTCTCAAGAATTCCTGTAGAAATTTTGTGATTTCTATTTTTTAAACATTTAAATCTTTGGTTTGTATGGAATTCATTTGGGAGCAGAAGGAGCACGGAAAGAGGACCAGGCCTCAGTGATGTTGTGTTCTCTTGTTCTGTCAGCGGTGTTGAGTGCCTACTGTATGCCAGGCTGAGTGCAAGGCGCTGGGCGAGAGCTGGGGGGTGCAAACTGAGACTAAAGCAGAGTCCCATGGTCCCAAAGCAAGTGCTTGCCCTCAAAGGAACTTTTGCTCAAAATATTTATAGGACAGAGGAAAAGTCATTCTGCATTTCCAGGTCTGGCTGAGAGAATTTTGGGAACCCGGAAAAAGAGACAGCAAAATGAAAAGCCCAGCCATCTGGCCCACCTCCTGCAAGTTGCGGCTTCTCTGTCTCTCTGTGTCCCCATTTCCCTCCCCTTTGTGACCACCTCGCCAGGCCTCCTACCCCTCTCTCTCATTCTCGCTCTGGCTCTTCTCTCTCGGAAGCCCTGAGGACTGGTTACAGGCTCTCTCTAGGGCCTTCCGCCCCACCCGCACCCTCCGTCATTTCCTCACTGCCCTTCTCTGCCTGCAGGGTGGCCTCTGGGGGTGGACTGTCCCACGGGTGCCCCTTTCTATTCAGCTCGCGAATGAACCTGGAGAGTTGCCAACCCACAGCATCGAAGGCGTTTTCAGAGAGTCGCTTGTGGGCAAGTTTTCTTAGGTTGACGATCAGCTTTTCCTTCTCGGTCACTGTCCCATTGATGTTCAAGCCCTGCAGGTAGTGACAGATGGCAGTGTCGTCACGCAGCTGCTGGTACTGCTGGAAGTTTCCATAGCGCAGGTGGAGGACTTGTCTCTCTGCTGGAGGCAGATCCTTACTGAATTCTTTCTGGAAGTAATACCCCGCCTTATCATACTGGCCCATGATGGCATAGAGGCAGGCAAGGTCTGAGCAGGCGCGGGGAAGGTTAATTTTCAACTCGACAACTCTCTTAAAGTGATCCACCGCGTGTCTCGTCATCTCCTGCAGCTCTTCTTCATTCTCCTTCGTGGCGTACCTCCTTGACCTCTGTATTTGCTGGATTTTTGCTCTGTAGCAGCATCCGATCTGCAGATGTTGATAGACGTTGTTCGGTACCGATTCTAAAGCCTTTTTAAGTAATTCGATAGCCGTGTCCAGAGTACCTTTATTTCGGTAATATTTGGCCACGCTGCAGAGGACGTCTGTTGGGCACGGCGTTTTCTTCAAGGCCTCTTTGACTAGCTTATCTCCTTCAGCTTGTTTCTGGGTCTTTTGGAGAGTCAGAGCCAGGAGAACGTGAATATACTGGTTGTCAGGATTCAGTCGGATGGCCTGCCTCAGCAGGCAAATGGTGTTCTCTGTTGGTGCTTTGTCACCCAGACGGTAGAGTGTGATGGCCAGTCCCAGGGATAATTCTGGATTGGTGGGTTTCTTTTGCAAAGCCTTCTCAAAACACTCCTTAGCCCGTTCATAATACTTTTCTCCCCATTTTAAAAGTGCCCATCCCTTTTCACAGTCAATCTCGAGGCATTCAATTCTGTAGGAGCTTGCAAACTTCTTGCAAAGATGTCCTACCTTATCAACGTAAGCCTGTGCTTCTGGAAGCCTGCCCATGTGATAATAGACCCAGGCGTAGTTTCCCCAGGTGACCAGACTTCGGATTTTGCCTTGGCGGGCCTGTCCATGCAGGATAAACTCTTCTGCTTGCTGTAAATATTCCAGAGCCACCTTGTTCTGGCCTCGGAGGTATTTAACATAGGCAAACAGATTGTACATGATTGCTTTGAATTCTTTGTTTAGCAACCGTGCCTGGTCATGCACTCTGTTCTCCAGATCATCTAAGGAACTTTCTTCATCATATAAGTTCCAGGTGAAATGGCATTTCAGTTGCAGTAAGATATTTTCCAGGGAATGTTTGGTGATTTCACTGTAGGGGAAGAAGAGAAGACATTTGGGGATGTGAGTGAGCAGATGGACAAAGCAACAGGTTTAGGGCATGGCCACCTGACCATTTCTGAGAAGAAGGCCCAAACAGTGCTGGCACTCTGATCTGGAATTGTGAGAAAGGAATTTCTGTTGTTTATTATAAGCTACCAGTCTGTGGTATTTTGTAAAAGCCCCCCAAATGGATGGAAGTCGATGGGATGGCCCAGAAGGAAGGGGGAGTGGAGGAAATTTATTACCCAGGGACACCCCAGTTCCACCTGTCTTAGAGAAGGATGGGCACAGAGGTCCTGGAGCTCCAACTGCAAAGCAAGGAAATTTTTCTGTAGAAATTATCAGAGAATGGTGCAGTAGTTGAGTAATAATATTTAGTGAGGTTGGTTTTTTGTTTCCTCTCTCAAGCATGGAAACCAGGGTGTGAGCCTGGACTTCTGATCCACCAAAATAGTCAGGGAAACTAAGAGGAAATGCTGGGCTGAGGACACCAAGAGATGAGAGGGGGATCGTTTGGGGCTGGGGGTGAATAGATATCCCTCGGGGGTCCTTTCCAAGGGATGGAGTGTGCACAGAGTGTTAGTTTCTTCAGGTTGGCTCGGGGCAGGCTTTTGGTCCATCTGACATTGGGCCAACGAGTATAGCCCCACCTGTGTCACTATCTCTGCCTTTGCAAGCTGGCTCTTCGGGCAGATTCACGAACTAGAACAACTCAAATACTCTCCACTCTCTCCCCGGGTGGGTGCCACCCGATGCTGCGGTCCACCACCCGTTTGATTTGCTCAGTGGTCACAAAGACAGTAGTCAGGTTCCTTACAGAGACAGAGAAACATCTGGAGCAGATGAGAAACAGGACACAAAGAGCCCACATGCAAATGCCATTCACAAAAATCAAAGGACAAACTAGAAAACAGATTATAAGCATGACAAGAGGTATTCTGTTTAATACCTAAAACGTGCTTTTAGTATTCGTATTTCAGTAGATACTAATATGAGCAGGTAGTTCAAAATTTACCAACACACATATAAAAAAATGGTCACTAATCAAAGAAATGCAAATTAAATCAATGGTATTTCAATGGCATTTAAAGCTTCAGTTACACAAAAAGATTTTTAAGAATCACAGCTGGGCACTTTTACTTATATATGAGGGTTCAGAACATACTTTGACATAAAACGTGCAGGGAATTGTGGCAAAACATACAAGGAGCTCTTGACATAAAATTTTGAATATTAAGAATGTATAGAAAACCAGACATTCAGTCAAAGGCTGTGATGGCCTATGCATGTGTCACGTTGGCTAGGCTATCGTGCCCAGTTACTAGATCAAACATGAACCTAAATGTTGCTGTGAAGGTATTCTGTAGACGTGATTAAAGTCCACAAGCGGGGCGCCTGGGTGGCTCAGTCGGTTGGGCGTCTGCCTTCGGCTCAGGTCATGATCCCAGGGTCCTGGGATCGAGCCCCACATCGGGCTCCCTGCTCGGCAGGAAACCTGCTTCTCCCTCTCCCGCTCCCCTTGCTTGTGTTCCCTCTCTCGCTGTCTCTCTCTCTGTCAAATAAATAAATAAAATCTTAAAAAAAATAAAGTCCACAAGCATTTAATTTTAAGTAAGAAAGATTATTTTATTTATTTTATTTTACCTGGGTGGGCCTGGTTTAATCAGTCGAAAGGCTCGAGGATAGTGCTGAGGCTCCCTGATGAAGAAATTCTGCCAGTGGACAGCTACTGACACCCATGCCCTGCAGTCCTGGTCTGCCTTCCTTGTGATGGTTTGCCCTGTGGAGTTGGACTTGACCAGCCAGCCCTCATCATCACATAGGCTGATTCCTTGCATCATGTCTCTTCTTGTATATCTCCTGCTGCCTCAGCTTCTCTGGCTGCACCCTGACTGCCACACAAGTTTGTGAACAAGGGATGTTCATCGCAGGATCAGTTACAACTGCTTAAAACTTTAGGTGATGGTGGAAAATAAATATTTAAAGGTATCATGAGACTATCCATCGATCGATCACATGAGACTGTTTTAGCTCCCTCCTCAAATCCTACCAAGATGACATGGTCTGTGAAGGCTTCTAACCATAAAGGAAAGAGAACACAAAGACGGCAGAATCTCAGAAACCCTGACACAGCTAGACAAGTGGGGATTGGTTTTACCAAACATGGAAACATGGGAAAGCTAACTCTGCCACCAGTGGGGGAACCTAAGAAACAACCCATTGATACTGCAGAATTCCCCAAAGGCTCAGGAGTTAGCAGCACAAAGTGCTGCAGAAGTGCATGTGCGTGTGTGTGTGTGTGTGTGTATGTGTGTGTAGGGATGAACTGGGGTCCCTGGGCTCTCCAGCAATAGAAAACGACCAGAGGCCAAACAGGAAGCTCCAGGCAAGACTTTTATTGGGGCTTATGCCCAAGCATAAGGCAAACAGCACAAAGGAAAGGATCCTCCATGCTGGCTCCCAGAACAAAGGCCAGGGAAAGATTTTAAAGAGACTGAGGCAGGAAAGGAGTGATATCTAAGCATATAGGTGGGGAAGGGAGACAGGAAGTTGGGCATGCAGGTGCAGTGGACAGAACCTACACCGAAATGTCTCATTAGCATGTTAAATCCCCACCCATGGACATGATTTTTAGTATAAAGAGGGAGAAAGTTTGTCAAGGTTCAGCACTGGGGTCCACCTCGGAGCAGACTGGTTTGGTTCTGTCTTTACCAGTCTTCCTGGTGGAGCCCCCCCTTTGGTAAGCTTCCTGCCCCCTGCGTTCCTGCAAGGTGTGCTACTCGGGGGCATGGTTTCAGCTGTCCGGGAACACTGGGGTTCCGATCAGGATTGAGGGGACCCGAGTCTAGTCCGGCTCTGTTTCAACAGGAAGACTGATCCCATAAACTCTGCCTCTGGTCCTTGCAACACCCATCCCCTAAAGTAGCAGAAGGTTGTAGTGTATTCTGTACAGAGGATAAAATAGACGGTCCTGGACTACAGTTATAGGCACAGCTGGATGCCTCGGGTACTATATGGCAAATGAGAGAGTTAAATAAGTGTTTGCATGTGGAGTTTTGAGACCACATCTTCCCGAGTCAGCTCTAAAAATGCGGCAGCCAGGCTTATTTCTTCCAGGCAAGGGATGAGTAGCCTGTTACAGAGGAAGTCGAGGAAGTCCAGGACACAGACATCAGGGGTCCCTCGTCAAATGGGGCAGTGAGGTCACCTCGCAGGTGCTCCAGGCTTCCTGTTGGCTTTTTAGTGTTTCTCTCTCAATCATGAACGGGCGTCAGAGGATCCCCAGATGTTTTAGGAAAGGCCTCTCACCTGGAGGACAGTGGCCCAAACAAGCACATGGTAAAATTGTCCTGAAGGGAGCAGAAGACTTAAAACAACAAGAATAAGAACAAATAAAGGGTCATCGATAAATTGAGATACGAGAGAAGATGCTGCATCCATGGAATAAAAGCAAATGCTTTTTTTTTTTTTAAAAAAAAGCCCCAAACATTTAAAGAACATGGAAGAAGTCTTGGAAATTAAAACAATTAAATTAAGTGAAAAACTCAGAAGATTAAGATTGAAAGGAAAAATGGTAAAAAAAAAATTTTTTTTTAAATAGTACAGCAACTAGATAAAAAGAAGACAAATACGATATATAACACAGGAAAATTAGAGGGACAGCCTTGGAGGAGCAACATCTGAAAATTTTGAGTTCTAGATGGAACAAGGGAAATGAAAGGAAGAAAGAACATTCTAGAAGAATGCAATAAAGTTTCCCTGAATGGAAGGCTGTAAATTTCCACATGGTAAAAATAAACTTTAGCCTCTTTTGTCGGACATCTTAGCGAGGCTGCAGGGGGAGCATTAACTCCCTGAGCTTTTCGATGCCGCCCAAGGACAAGAAGAAGAGAGATGCCGGGAAGTTGGCTAAGAAAGACAAAGATCCAGGGCACAGATCTGGGGGCAAGGCCAGAAACAAGTGGTCCAAAGGCGAAGCTCAGAACAAGCTCAATAACCCAGTGTCATTTGACAAAGTGACATATGACAAATCTGTGCAAAGTTCCCAACTATAAGCTTAGACCCCCAATGGTTGTTTCTGAGAGACTCAGGACTCCCTGGCCAGGGCAGCCCTCCAGGAGCTGCTATATTAAACTGGTCTCAAAGCACAGAGCTGAAGTCATTTACACCAGAAACACCGAGGGTGGGGGTGTCCCAGGTACTGGTGAAGATGCTCGAACACATCCTACCAAAGGCACATTTTGAAGAATAAGACCTTATTAAATAATAATAATAAAAAACTAACCCTTTACCAAGTACTTGATGGTAAGCTTTTAGAATAGTGGTGACAGAGAGAATTCTACAGTTCCAGGGGGAAAAGGGTGTATATAACACAACAAGAATCCAAATGTTGAACATCTTGACAACGACGTGAAAAGCTAGAAGACAATGGAGAAATGCCTTCCAAAAGCTGTGGGAAAATAATTTTAAATTTCACCACATAATCATTTAAATGTGAGGAAAGTGCGGAGACCTTTTCATACACGTAAGCAAAAAATTTACGTTACAGACACTTGTTCAGGAAGCTGAGAGGAGATGCCCCCCTCAAAATTAGGAGTAAACCCAGGTAGTAAATGAAGAAATGGGATTTGGGAAACACAGGATGCAGCGCAAAAGAAGGTCTTACATAAGATGGGAGGGAGAAGGAAATAACTCCGTACTTTCCCCACCGACCTGGAGTGCAGCCAGTGTAGACAGGAGTAGGTCAAAGGTCCTGTGAGTGATTGCCACCAAAATGTGACAAGGGCAGCTCGCCTCAGGTTTGAAAATATGGAAAGGAGTTTTGTTCAACTAGAATAGAGCTCGGGGCTGAGATGGTGATAAGTACTTAGAAACCTAAAAAAAAAGAAACAAAAAACAAAACCACTTTTGTTTGTTTGTTTCCTTTAACTTCAGAAAAAATGAAACAAAATATGGGAAAAGAAAGGTCATGGGAGAACAAGACAGGACTCAGCTGTGAGTAGGGTTTGTGTGGTTGTAATAATCCAAATACTGAATATTGGTCCAACCAAAGTCACAAAGAGATATTGGGAGGGGACGATGTAGGAGAGGAGGGGTGTGTGTGTGTGTGTGTGTGTGTGTGGTGTGTTGGGGAGGGGGTTCAATGGTGGAAAACAAATAGATATTGGCTAAAATTTAAAAATCAAGAACTACCAATATAATCATGTTATTTAAGTATATGGCTATAAATAGCACAATAGTCACTAAAAGAATTACTGGTTGCCTCTGGGGAATGGGAAATATGGTGGGGGTTGGGGGATGCTGTTTTTCTAACCCTGTAGATCATGTTGACTATTTAAATGGTGTGAATGCATAAATTTGATTATAAAGTAAGGAATCGGGAAGGAAGGAAGGAGGAATGGAAGGGGGAAGGAGGGAGGGAAGAAAGAACAAAGGGAAAGAAGGAAGGAAGAAATCATAATACATCCATATTTTCCAGCATTATCGAAGCCCTTGATACTCATGATGTTGAAAAATTTTACTGATAACACTCACAATATAATGTTAAGTGAAAAGATAAGATGAAACTGTATGGAATCTATACCCTCAACTTTGAAAAGATTTCCCCCCAAATCTACTTAATAAAGGATATATATATATATATATATATACACACACATACATATATCTCTCTCAAATGTTGAAATAGTTAATTCCTGGTGGGTTATATAAGAGATGATTGAATTTTTCCCCTTAGACTAGCTGGCATTTTCCCCAAGTTCTTTAGCGTGCTCATAGTATCTTTATACTGAAAAAAGTCCTTCATGATTCTAGTTGGATTTTGTTTGTTTTTAAAAGATCACTGAAGATTAAAAACAGAACAGAAAAGGAAAGCGTGGGTACTGGGACTGATGGAGCCCAATTTCTCTGGAGGCTCTGGGCAACCTCAGAGATGTGAATTCTGGTTTAATGTCCCATTGCGGTTCTTTGGAAAATAATTGGTTAAATCCAGCCCATCCTTTATTAGGGCATCCAATGCTGAGCTTATAAAGAGTACGCTTCCCTTAAAAATTATAATTAAATAACCCCAAGCTCCTGACTTTTCCTTTCATATGAAAAACAGGAAAACAAAAGCTTGTAAGAATATTTCTGCCGGGTTGGCATCCTTAACTGATGAAAATTTTCCTGCAACAGAATGAAATAAACTTGCCCCTCCCTCTTCTCCCAATGCCTCCTATGCCTTTTCTTCCCTGCTCCAGCCTCTGGCCACTTCCTGGCTAGGATTTCTAAAAGATTCCACTGGGGAGAGCCTGTGTGCATCTGAAAAGTGCTGCAAAATTTAAAATGCCTGCAACAATTATGATCTAGATTTAAGGTACATTAAATATTTAAGCCGGCGCCGAAATCTAGCACTTAAGAAAAATTTGTCTTGAGATTTTTCTAGACACAATTTCAAGAGACCAATGCAAGAAAAAACCTTTTACCTCATGGTCGTAGGCTGAGTGCTGCCCAGCTGTCCTACAGTGTCCTGGAAGGCTGATTTGCTGCTCAGAAGTCTGCCTGAGCTGGAAGCCGCCTCGGCCCCCTGGCCAACCTAGTAGTCTTTAAGCCCACGTGATTGATTAACTAAATCTTTCTTCCCATATCCATAGATCATGCATTCTTGATAGAAGGAGCGGAGCACTTCTGCACCTCACCAAACTCTCCTGCACCACCTGCTGGGCACCAAGGAACCAGATCTCTTGCACAACTTCTGAGCACCGCAATAACATCCGTAGCCGGCACTAGCGAGTCTGCACGGAATCAAGAAATATTACAGACCACCGCACTCCCTTAATGAATTCACTGCCCTAAACCCCTTTAAAAAAATCTCTGGGCCACGCAGAAACCTTGGAGTTGGCCTTTGGACAAGAGTCTACCTACCAGCTTCTCCCCAGGTGGCCAGCCAACAGAATAAAGCTCATATTCCTTTCCATTGAAAACTCCCATCTTAAGTAGTGGCTTTTGGAGCAAGGGGCAGCGAAGCTTGCTGACTGCAGATTCCTGAGGACATGAAGCACAGCGCTGCTGACGAGGGGTACCTTTGTCCGTACTTGCACATCTGAATGGAAATAGATCCTGGCAAGTGCAAGTGACTTTCAGCTATGCTGGTTTCCTGTTGGGGGGAAAGGAGACGTGGCCAAGGAGAGCTTTGATCTTTCTGATTGGGAACTCACTGGGACAAAATGTTTTGGAGGAAGCATATGTGAGGACGTTCAAGGTGGAGGAAAATTTACTGGAGGGAGGACCCAACATGTAGCAGTCAGCGAACTAGAAATCGAAGTGACCACTGCACCCCTGTGGCTTTAGGAAACTATGACCGCAGTCAGACCATTAGCTAATAGTGATGGCGAAGCTCTGCTCAGGGCTTTATAGGACTTTACTGATTTACTCCATTTGACCCCCATGTGAGAGATGGCCATTTGCAGGTGAGTAAGAGAAGTAAGAGTAAGAGAAGACCCAACATGCCCAGGGAGGCAAGTCCAGATCTGTCTGCCTCAAAGACCTCACTTGTTTAATTGTGGGGCTTATGAGCAAAGAGTCTCTTGATCTAAAGATCTGAACTACATGGTTCATTTATACACTGCTAGCAGGAACGTAAGCTGGTATAGCCATTATGAAAAACAGTATGAAGCTTCCTCAAAAAATTAAAAATCAGGGGTGCCTGGGTGGCTCTGCTATCTAATTATCTATCATCCATCTATATAAATATCTATCTGATTATCTATCTGATTATCTATCTGTCTATCATCTGTCTCCCTCTCTGTCAGTCTGTCTGAGAATCTTTTGCTCAGACTCAAGATATTCTTTCAATAGGTTACTGGCCATCTTCATCTGGGATAATCATAAGTTAGGAGATAGCAAACTACAGCCTGAGGGCCAAATCCATTCCTCTGCCTATTTTTGTATAGCCCTCAAGTTAAGAATGCCTTAAAAAAAATTTTTTTTACAATTTTAGAGTTGTAAACACACACACACACACACACACACACAGAAAAACATGTGACAGAGACCATATGTGGCCTGCAAAGGCTAGAATTATCTACTATCTGGCCCTCTGCAGAAAAAAGTTGCTGACCCCTATCATAAGTGAATTCAGTAAGTCTAAAATGGAATTTATCTTTCTCCCCAAAACTCCTCCTTTTCTAGTCCCTATATTCATGGAAGGCCCCATCATTTACCCAATTATGCCGCCTTATGGATTAGTAAAGATCTGGGGGACTGTTTTTTTTTTTTTTTTAAAGATTTTATTTATTTATTTGAAGAGAGAGACACAGCGAGAGAGGGAACACAAGCAGGGGGAGTGGCAGAGGGAGAAGCAGGCTTCCCTCCAAGCAGGGAGCCCGATGCGGGGCTTGATCCCAGGACCCCGGGATCATGACCTGAGCCGAAGGCAGACGCTTAACGACTGAGCCACCCAGGTGCCCCTGGGGGACTGTTTTATATTTACTGCCTGCCGTGTCCAGATTTGCTTAGGGGGAAGTGGCTACCATTAGAACATGCTTTTCTCAATGGGATGCCTTCTTCAGTCCTCATCAGTGAGCCCCATGGCAGCTGGTACTCCTGGTGTGTAGGACATGGCCTTGTCTTCAGAGTTTACTTCATGTGGCTGGAAGCTGCTGTATTGCAGAGGTACCAACTGTTTCCTCATAGGAGTTCACTCATTTCGTAATTCTCTCTGTACATAGCCTCTTGCTTTTCCACACTCTACTGTCTCCATTTATGTATGAGCCAGATGTCAGCAGGCAGCAGATATTCTCATTGGACTCAGTAGCTGCCTTTAAAGAATTTAAACCACTATGGAAAACAAGATGGAGTTTCCTTAAAAAAAATAAAATAAAACTACCAGGTGATCCATCAATTCCACTTCTAGGAATATATCTGAAGGAAAGGAAGCCACTATATTGAAAAGAGATCTACACCCATTGTTCACCGAAACATTATTTACAATAGCCTAGATATGGAAGCAACCTAAGCGTCCATTGATGGATGAATGAGAAAAAAAAAAGTGATCTATATCACATTCTTAAATATATATGATATAATAGACTATTATTCAGCCACGAAAAAGGGAAATGTTGCCGTTTGTGACAACAACATAGATGGGCCTTGAGGGCATTATGCTAAGTGAACTAAGAGAAAGACACATACTATATGACCTCACTTTCATGTGAAATCTAAAAAAAAAACCTCAAACTCCTAGAATAAGAGATCAAATTCGTGGTTGCCAGAGAGGCAGGGGTGCCGGGGTGTTGGGTGAAGGTGGTCGTACATACAAGCTTCCGGTTATAAGATAAATGAGTACTGGGGATGTGATGGACCGCATGGCCACACTTAACAAGGCAGCGTGGTACATTTGAAAGTTGCTAAGAGAGTAGATCTTAAAAGTTCTCATCACAAGGGCAAAAATTTTTTTGTAACAAAAATTTTTGTGAGGTGATGGATGTTAACTAAACATTGTGATAACCATTTCACAATATGTAGGAATATCAAGTCATTGTGCTATACACCTTAAACTTAAACAGTGTTATTTGTCAAATTATATCTCAATAAAAATGGAAGAAAAAAATAACAATAAAGGTACCTTATTGAAAAAAATTGATAGCACACCTTAGAGCCCATACAATTTATTCATCCCCATATGCTTTTGCATTTTGAATTTATTTGGCTTTTTCCCCAGAGGAATTTCAGATCTGGAGAACCAGGTAGGCTGTTTTTGGTTAGAATTCATAAACCTTTTATAAGTAATTCAGAGCTTTTTCCAGATTTCCTGTTCTGCATCAAACTTTACCCTCACTGTAAAATACAGAGTTTGCATCAAGGCCTCTATTAATGACCTCTCTACTCTTTCTTCATGTTTCTTCTGAAGTTTCAAGGCCAAAATAATTTCAGGTATTATTGGTTAAGATTCAGCTCAAAGACCTTTCTCAGGAAATGGAGGGATTTCTCTCTTGGTTGTCTCTATCATTCTTTGTGGTTTGGCTAGAATTTCTGGTCTCCAACCCAGGGTCACGGCAGGACCTTGGTTTATGTCAATGCATTTGGAAATCTGAAATCCTTCCTGAAGATGGGAGCCTCCTTCATTCTCATTTTGCCCTGGATTCCCCCACCTGCCACTCAGAGAGAAAGTTAATCCCCGGTTGCTTTTCCAGAGCTGTCCCCCAACCTCATGGCTGCCCAGGGCCTCCGCATACCCTATATCCATCCTCTTCTAAGGAATAGTCCCTTTAGACTATTCACTGGAGATTAAACTCTCACTAAGCTAAGCAGAAGGGAGAAGGTGGGGTAGGTCATAGAAAGGAGAAGGTGGGACAACCAGGTTTCTGTTCATCCCTAAAGCCTGGAGTCTCAGATGAACACATCACACCAAACAGAACCTCATGAACGGTGAGCTTTGAACAATTCTCATCTCCCTTTTTTTAAAAACTGCTCTACTTCCTGTAATGCAGCCAAAAATTGCAGCTATTTTTCTGGGGCATATCATCTTGATACCAACTGATCTTTCACACAAGCCATGTTCTTAAGTGCATTTTATATGAGCTGCAGTAAAGCAGTTGTCAACAAAAACCTCTCCCATTCTGTTTCCATTATATATTCTTTTAGAATATATTTTATTTATTATAATATAATTTATTTAGAGCATATTTGTATATTCTTTTAAATGATATTATATATGAAACTTAAAATTAGTATTATTTTATATTATATAGTGTAAGTATACTATTATTATAGCAATATTTAAATATAGCCTAAATATAATGCAATAAAAATATATCAATGTATTATACAGTATTTATATTATTATCATAATATATTTTCTATATAATATGTAAAAGTAATATATTCTATCACATATTATATCATATTATATTATATATCTATATAATTTGTGTATTTGTATCAGTAATATATAGTCTATGTGCTTCTATTATTACTTTTTTTAACCTAAACTTAAGACTTTATATTTTTCACAATTCAATTATATTTTGTGTGATTTCTTGCTTTTTCAAAGCATAAAGGACTATTTGGAACCTGTCTTTATAATTTTATTTTTTGGCTAATATTCCAAACTAACGTAATTGTCTAGTCCTCTAGCTCTGAAGTAAAATAGGGCGACACTCTAGCTGTGTGCCCTTGGGAAAGTTACTCAACCTCTCTCTGCCTCTGATTCTTATCATATTTGTTTGTATCAGGATTAAATGAAATAGACCAAAAAAAGCCACTGATAAATGAAAAAGCCACTGATAAAAGAAAACCCAAATTGTAAGCCACTGATAAATGTGAATTACATTTTATTATTGCGTGGCCATTCCGTGGGTCCTCCTCCACACCTCCTTGATACACCGAAGCAGAGAGAAACTGATCCCTTAAGTCTTGTTTGTAGACCTTCTGGACACAGTGACGAATCCCAGCTATTCTTGTTTTAGACTTTAGTTTTGGAGTCCGTCTAGTGTGGCCTCTCTTGCTTGTCAGAAGTTTTATATAAGGAGAGCACAAGTCTTGTTCCATCTTCTTTCTCTTCCAGCCTAGATAGGACATCGTTGGAACTGAGAAAATAAAACCACCCTTGTTATACTGCCCGAGAAAGAAACTCCGTAAATTACTTCGGTAAGAATCACTCTTTTTCCTGCTGTCACCCTCTTGCTGGTCTCCCTGAGACTCTCGGCCCTGAACCAAGAGATTCACACAAAGACTTACTCCGACCAAGGAGAGGGGGACTAAAGGAAAGAGGCAGGACTGGATGACAGGTCCTCAAAACGTCAGTTTGCTGTGTCTTGTCCCCACATGTATGCAGCACTCTGTGTGTTCAGCTGAGACTGGAACCCTTAAAAACAAAACAAAACCACAAGGTGGGGGGCATGCTCCCATAAGGAGAGTGGGAAGGGGCTGTTGTGTAAAAACAACCATAGAGTAAAAGACTTGGGGGAGGTTCAAACTTTCCCTGGATGAAAGAAGGCACCACTGCTCCCAGCCCAATCCCAGCCCTAAACCTGACCGTGGGCAGCAGAGTGAGTTCTAAATGATTTCCGCCACTTACAGATGATCACCAGTAATTGATCAACAACTGTTCCCTCTGTTGTGTGTGTGTTACTTTTTTCAACAGCTGAGGGGAAATTCAGGAAAACTGAACTCGGAATACGTATTTTGTCTGTCCGTCCATCTATCCATCTATCCATCCATCCATCCATCCATTTCTATTCATTCATAAACTCAGTCAGTCAATATTTATTGAATTTCAACACTGTTCTGTACCTCTAATATTTGAATATAATACAAATAAATGCAAAGATAACTAACATTTATTGATCCTTAGCCATGTGCTAGGAATTATTTTAGTTGTTCTGCGTATACCATTGTGTTTTCTCTCTGAAACAGCTTTATCATATATATTGTGATTATCCCCTTTGTAGAAATCAGGAAGCCAACTAAAAGAGATTAAATACTTTGCATAAGACCGAATACTCGAGAGCATGGTGGAGCTTTGCTTCAGCCCTGGTGACTTGGCTCCAGAACCAGAACTGGGGGAGAGGAGGTGAGTGAGGACTTATGGAATAAAATTTAAGGAGGCACTTGGTCTCAGGGGGTATAAACGCTGCCCCTACAGTTGCATGACCTTGAGTGTGAGTGTTTCCTTAAATGATGTGCCCTAGGAGCGCCACTCCTCTCACCCTACCTTGTCTGAGCCCCACCTAGCACCTCCATTCTCAAAAACTGCCCTTTACAGATTAACATTCTCTACACAAGTATGCTCTGGGATAGAAAGGTCACACTCTGACCTGAGCTGGCAGTGAGTGCCGTCACACAAACTCTGTAGTCTGGGGTTGAAGGGAACGTAGAAATGAAAGAAATCATAACAGAACCTTTGTTGCAGTTAGAGGTTCTTTTTTTAAAAATTTTTTTATTTAATTGCAATTTAATTAACATATACTGTATTATTAGTTAGTGATTCATCAGTTGCATGCAATACCCAGTGCTCATTATATCACGTGCCCTCCTTAATGCCCATCACCCAGTTACCCCATCCCCCCACCTACCTCCCCTGCAGCAACCCTCAGTTTGTTTCCTAGAGTTAAGAGTCTCTTATGGTTTGTCTCCTCTCTGTTTTCATCTTATATTATTTTTCCTTCCCTTCCCCTATGTTCACCTGGGGAACCACATGAGTGAAATCATAAGGTATCTGTCTTTCTCTGACTGACTTATTTGACTTAGCATAATACCCTCTAGTTCCATTTGTCTTTTTAACAGAGAGAAAGCAGAATACCAGTGTACTTTAAAAAATCCATTCATTTCGGGGCACCTGGGTGGCTCAGTGGTCATAATCTCAGGGGGATTGAGCCCCGCATCGGGCTCCCTGCTCAGCGGGGAGTCTGCTTCTCCCTCTCCCTCTGCCTGCCCCTCCCCACCGCTTGTGCTCTCTCTCTCAAATAAATAAAAATAAAATCTAAAAAAAAAAAAAGTCCATCCATTGCAACTGTACTCCGTTCTGACCACACATAAAATTCCCTTCCAAAGATTTCCCTTCACAAACCTTCTACAACTTCCTGTTGCATTCAGATTTTGTCCCAAGCTATTTCTTTCCAAACAGTCAGTCTCATTTGGGACAAAATTACTTTCTTTTACCTTCAACAAAAATGTATTCCCATTCCTTATACCTTTCTTACACATACAGAGTTGCTTCCCTTACTCGCATCAGTCTTAATTACATTTAGCAGAATTTAACTCTCAGAAACCCTAGTCTCCAGTGAAAACTAAGTAGTAACCAATTGTGAATTGTCACATCAGAATTCTTTAGATGGCAAATTTACGAATCATCTAAGCACAAAGCATGTTTTCCAACAGACCGAGATATCCTAGTCTCTTTGCAATAAGTCAAAAGCACCAATCTACATCTAATAATCAATGCTTTAGCACTTCATCGTATTTGGATGAATTCAGTCCAATCTATCATCCAAGCAAAACTTTAGAGTTTCAGGTTACCAAAGACTTTGAGAGCTATCTTAACAATTACCCATGAAAACTTTGGGACAGACAAAATTAACCATCATCTTAAATCATCTTTTTTGCTGACAAATTGCAACAGAGATCACATGAGCTTATTTGACCTTTAGCAAACCTTGATAGAATCAAAGTTTCATGTTCAGTGCTGATAACTCTAAAGACACATCCATTTTAATTAAACCACCAAACTTAAATTAGTTTAAATACGGTGAGTCAGAGTCCCCTTAGGGATGGCCTGTGTTTTCTCCAGCAACCTGGATTCTATTAGGAGGAGGCCTCTTCAGAAAATTATCATCCTATATGTCAGGAGGGAGTTTACTAGCCTGGTTACTGACCAGACATGTTTGGCAAGAGGCCCTTAGGTCCGAGTCCTGGTTTAGAGCCCCAAAGGCCTGGACTTCGGGTACCTTTGTCTATTTGCCCTGTTTCCTGCAGGAGGGATCTAACGGATAGATCCTACTAAGGCCATGCAGTGTTATAGGAACTCAGTCCTTTCCTAAGTTTTGCAATCTGAATTGTCTCCAGTGGGTTAAAAGGCATTCCAAGGGCATATCCTTGGGAACTGAAGAGAGAGAAAGTCCATTACCCAAATCCCCCCCAACTCCCGAGTGGCGTCCCACGCAGAATATGTCAGAGGTTCCAGGTGTCAAAAGCCACCAGAGGTGTGTTCCCTCAAACGAAAAATCACTATTGATCACTATCCTGTCTCACCGTAAAAGCCCCATGGGAGGGATGCTAGCACCCCCCTGCTTCCCCACTGCATCCTAGGCTACAGATGGGTGCCTGGCATATGGACTGATATCCCATGCCATGCTGTCCCATGCCCTGAAGGCTGGGTTATCGCCCTGCTGTGAAGGTTGTGCTGTGAAGAACCCGCTGTTTTAACCCATGGAAAACACTAGAAAAGTTTTACAAGGGGGAAATTACCCAATTTTGTAGCTTAAGTAGTTAGTAGAGGACATTGACAGAAAACAGTAAAGTTGGAAAGCCATCGTGATCTAAGCGACATTCCAACACATGTGGTCTTACAGCCAACTTCCCTGGGAAACCGTCCCCAGGGGGGGTTTTAATTCAGTCGGGTACTGGTTTCGGCCGGCTCCCACTGGAGGTCTCCTGGCCAGAAGCAGCTAGACCAGAGATGTGGAGGGGCTCACATGAGACCAACGAGGAAGAAACCTCACACCAGCAGTCTTAAGATTGGCAGCCATGCTAGTCACTTAGGTGACTGTCCCATGCCCAAGACAGACAACTTTGTATGAGGACAGGAATAAAGAGAAGGCATCAGGTTTCCGGGTCTTATTACCATTCCAGCCAGGGTACTAACTTCCAGCCAAATATATACATAATGTAATATATAATATCATATCATGGGCGCCTGGGTGGCTCAGTTGGTTAAGCGACTGCCTTCGGCTCAGGTCATGATCCTGGAGTCCCTGGATCGAGTCCCGCATCGGGCTCCCTGCTCGGCGGGGAGTCTGCTTCTCCCTCTGACCCTCCCCGCTCTCGTGCTCTCTCTCTATCTCATTCTCTCTCTCAAATAAATAAATAAAATCTTAAAAAAATATATGTAATATCATATATATATATATATATATATATATATATATATATATATATGGCAAAGGCAAAAGAAAAAAATTAACTGTCCTTACTGCCTACAGCCCGCTGACAAGTCCTTGAAACAGGCAGAGTGACCTTCCTCTAGGGACGCAGCTGCCTCGATGTTGACACTCTGCTAAGGGTCATAACATCCCATGACGGAAACTGAAACCACCCCTCAAGCAATAAGGGTTGCCCAGAAGAAGAGCTCCCATGGCCCAGAGCACCTGGACCACTGTGAACTTAAACCTGACTCACGCCTGCGCAGATGGACCATGGAGTGACCCAGTTACCTCTACCTCATTATAACACTAAAATCTCCACCCCAGGAGGAACACAAGCCTATTTACATAACATGCAAAGTGCGTACAGGCATGGTCCCTTAAGGTGCATGCTCAACCTCATGCCTGCCTCTACATCCAATGACAAGTCTCCCCTATCTAAATACTCATCCTAACCCTGAATAAAAGGAACCCACCCACCCTTTTTCTTTTTTAAATAAGAAACACAAAAGAAAAATAGTTTTTTTTCTAAAGCACTCCCTTCCGAAGAGGAGGCAGGTAGACCCATCCCTGCAGACGGCTTAGGAGATGCTGGTCCCTAGGCCAAGCAAGCCCCCTAGTGAGGAAGCCTGTTAGCTCTCTCCACTCCTCTAGTTTCTGTTAAAATTGCCTTTGTAGAGGAAGTTCCTTGACATGGGTCTTGGCAATGACATTTTGGGTTTGAGACCCAAAGCACGAGTAATAAAAGCAAGAATCAACAAGTGGGAGCGCATCAAACTAAGAAGCAAAAGAAACAATCAACAAGAGGTAACCTAAGGAAGGGGAGAAAATATCTGCAAACCGTATGTCTGATCAGGGTTAATATCCAAGATATATAAAGAACTCATACAACTTAAGCGCAACAAATTTTAAAAATTGCTAAAAAAATAGGCAGGGGACTCGAATAGACATTTTTCCAAAGAAGGTGTATAAACGGGTCAACTGCGGCGGAGCTTTTGCAGCGAAGAAAGCTAGGCAATTTACTGGTGTGGTGCCTCCCAGGAGAATGGAGGGCTAATGTGCAAAGTCGCAAACTCTCTGGTGGCTGACAAGGGAGGGTTTTTAAAGGCAACAGTTAGAGTTAGGGCCTCAGGCAGGCCTGACATTCAGCAATGAGTTAATATGTATTGCGGTAATTCATCCTGTGATTCCTATCCATAGTAATTTATTACGTGTAAGCATTTTAAGTAATTTCAGTATTACATTAAGGATTGTCTATTTTTTAAAAAATATCTTTTAAATATCTTATTTATTTGAGAGACAGTGCGGGAGCAGGGGTGGCAGAGGGAGAGGGAGAAGCCGACGCCCCGCTGAGCAGGGAGCCTGATGCGGGACTCGATCCCAGGACCCTGGGATCACACACTTCACCAACTGAGCCCCCCAGGTGCCCCTCTCTATTTTTAACTACACTTACGTTAAACGACAGATACCTAAAATTCTACCACAGGGATCACTGTTGCTCTCATCACAACTGCTGACTTGCTTGACCCCCGCAGCTGGCCGATTTGTAGCTGCAGATTAGAAGGTCTCGTTTCAGGTCATGCTTCCTGAATTTTAGTTTGTGGCCTTAATTCCTTTCAGGACGCGCTAGCACAGCCGCACCCCTGTTTGCTGGCTTGGCGGCCAGGGAGCCACGCCTTATTTGGGGAGAGGTGTGCGCACCCCAGAGGGGCTGGGGGAACCGCACACAGTCTTCTAAGAGTGCTCTCTGCAGTGTTACTGTTTGCACCAATCCGCTGCTGCAACTGGGACAGCACCCCGGTTTCCCCTCTGCTCCCTGAACACCCCCTGAGCTTTCTGCCTCTGGGACTTGGCTCCCCCTCCCAGGCTCTGCCCACTCTCCCCGGCAGCCAGCTGGCCACTGAAAAGCCTCTGCTCTCCCTGGTTTGTGGCACTCAGGCCACTCTTCTTTAACAGAGATTGCTTCCCGTGGTTCCACGGCTGGCCACTTGGTGATGTCCTGATGGCCCTTCCAAGGCCATCCCACAGCTCCTCTGTCTGATGGCACCTTCTCCCAGCCGCCCAGCCCCCAGCCAGTGGCCTTTATTCCTGTCCTCATACAAAGTTGTCTGGTTTCCTGAAGCTCCTCTGATAAATCCCTACAGGACTTACTGCCTTATTGCCGTTGGTAATAATAATAGCTACTAGGTTTGAGAGACTGTGATGTGCTAGTAGCCATGCTAATGGTCTGGATGCTTGCCATAAATGATGCTTTGCCGTTTTCATGAAACCCAGGAGCAGATAAGAGCAGGTACAGGCCGGTGAAGGGCCCGCATCCTGTCCCACATCTCAGGGGACCCGTGCTTTTCTGAAGCAGCTTACTCACACTTTTCTAGGCCCCTCGCCAGCATGTGGGACCAGTCTGCGGGCAGTTCCTTTACATAAGGGGTAGGGTCCACCAGCCAAGGAGCTCTGAAACTTGCATCTGTGGGGTCGTCCCAGGGTCCCAGAAAGGGGGCCTAGTGAGCAAGTCCTTCTCAAAGGGCTACCCAAAGCAGCATTTCTTTGGAGGGACAGTGTGAGATTGGGCTGCCAGAATGGTGCCAGCCCACTTGTTTGAGAAGACCCAGATTGTATAGACAGGAGACCCACACAAATGTTTGCCTAGGGCCTGCACAGCCCAAGGTGGCCCTGCCTTGAAGGCAAGTATGGTTATGATTGCCATTTTATAGATGAGAAAATTGAGGCTTAAGGAAGCCAAGAAATCTTCAGCAAAATTCCCCAGGAGAGCTGAAACTTGCATGTTATCTTTGACTTCAGAGCACAAGCTCTTAGCTATTCCATGACACTGTCCTTTTCTTCCTTTCCTGATGTCGGTGTATGCTAGCTCTCCCCAAATGCTCCTACAGGTGGAGGCAGGGTGTTGGAGCCCTGTGATTTCCTGGCTCTGCCTGTCACGGCGCATCACCACCCATGGCCGCTCAGGAACTGTAGTCCTCGTTGAAAAGCTGGAACATTCCCCCACAACTAAAGTCAACCCGGTGAGATTCCTGATCGCCAGGATTCCTAGCTGCCCCAGGAAGGGAGCTGCTCCTGGGTCCATAAAGGCCTGAGTGGAGATGCTGCAATGTTCCCAGATATCAAAAACCTCCCAACTCACAGATCTGAGATGCATGAGAGAGACCAAGGGGGAAGAGGAGGACCAAATGACCACAGGGTTATGCTAGAAATCCAGGAAAAGAATAGGAAACCCTTAATGGGCTCTAATTCTGGAGATGTGTTTTGTAATTCAAGGGTATTATCCACATTTTATGTAAATTATTTTTATTGATCAAATTCACTAAATTATAACAAGTCTTACAAATTCTGTCCATTGGCCTCTTTTTTTTTTTTTTAAAGATTTATTTATTTATTTGAGAGAGAGAGAGAGAGAGCACATAGGGAGAGGGAGAAGCAGACTCTCTGCTGATCAGGAGCCCAGTGCAGGGCTTGATCCCAGGACCCTGAGATCATGACCCAAGCAGAAGGCAGACGCTTAACCCAGGCGCTGCTCCACTGGCCTTTTAAAACAAGCTCGCTTCCAATGTGCTCCAGCAATGACAGGCTTTCGGTAATGCAGCCCTGGCTTTGGAGCCCTACTGTCGCCAGGCTTCCCTGGGCCATTCTAGCCTAGAGCCACATCCAGGGTTTCCATGGGAGCAACTGGTAAGAGAAACCAAACTCTTTCTCCAGCTCCATTTCCATCCCCAACAGCAGAATCCGGTCCTGCCCTGGCCCACCTCCCACTCCCAAATATTTCTGGGAGCTCCAAGGATCGTCCGCAGAGTTTCTCCTCCCTGCTCCACATGCCACGGAGACACTTCTGCCAGTGCTTTCTCTAGAGCCCAAGCCACGCCTGGTGTTAGCTGTTCCGGTGCTTCGCCAGGCCACCTGCTCCCCAGTGAGCTGGGACGTAGGTTGGCGCTGCCCTGCTGCGTGTAGCTGAGTTATCACCTGGGGACACTGCAGTGACAGTCTCCACTCCTCCAGGCTCTAGCACAGGTGCCTAGGACGGGGAGGGAAGGCAGATCTAGAACACAAAATATGCCCAAATTCTCCCCTCCCTTTTCACACTGAGCCGTGTTCCCTGCGCCAAACTTCTATTCTTTCTCTCTTCCCTTCCCTTAAATTCTTAGCCGAGAGCCTCCTAGTCACTTCCACAAGAGCCCCCCAGAAGGGCACCACCCCAAAGAGCGGCATGGGCACGCCAGTAACAATGGGTCCCCGAATGTCCCGATGGCACGGTGGAGTCAGAGAGACTCTGCTTAGCATAGCTTATGTTTTGAAGCTGAAATCCTGCTTCTCTTCCCTAGGTGCACGCACGGGCGCGGGTGCGCCCACACACACAATACACATATACACACATCAGTGTTCACACTTACACACATTCACACATGCACACACATGGATTTGCTTCCTGTTTGAGATATTCCCGTCATCGATCACCGTTGGCCTTCTACAGATCACCCACCCATCCTTGCACCCTCCTGACCTTTCACAGGAGGATGGACAATCTGCTCGTGCAGCCTCGAATCAGACAAGTACAGTCCCTCCAGTTGACTTTTGTCCCCCTGATACAACCCTCTGGATGAGCCAGCAAGAAGTCATCAGATCTTTCGGTGCCTCTGACTCCATCATAAAAGTAGGACAGTGGGGTGGGAGTGGGGGGAGATGTATTGAGAAGAGCTAGAGATAGAGGTGGGGAAAGGGAGTTTGAGAACCAGTTTGGGCTGCACTTGGCTGAACTGAAAATAAAAAGGGGCTCCAGCACGTCCAGCCATCAGTCACCAGAGCCGTGGGACCGGCTGAGTGCTGGCCCGGCGCTCTAGGCTGGAGGCCTTTGTAGCTGCTGCAACAAATCATCCCAAACTTGGTCGCTCAAAGCAATGGAAATGTATTCACTTAGTTCTAGAGGCGACGGTCTGAATCAAGGTGTTGGCAGCGCCCTGCTCCCTCTGAAGGCTCTCGGGGAGAATCCTTCCTGCCTCCAGTAGCTTCTGGTGGCTCCTGGTGTTATTTATTTATTTATTTATTTATTTATTTATTAAGATTTTATTTATTTTTTTGAGAGAGAGAGAACACGAGAGGAGGGAGGGTCAGAGGGAGAAGCAGACTCCCCGCTGAGCAGGGACCCCGATATGGGACTTGCTCCCAGGACTCCAGAACCATGACCTGAGCCGAAGGCAGTTGCCCAACCAACTGAGCCCCACCCAGGCGCCCCTGCTCCCGGTGTTATTTAGCCTGTGGCTGCCTTATCCAGTCTCTGCCTCCACTCCCCCATGGTCTTCTTCTTTCTGTGTCCCCGTGTCTTCTCCTTTTCTGTCCTAAGGACGCTGTCACTGGGTTTAAGGCTTAGCCTAAACCCACGATGATGTCAAGGTCTTAACTTAGTCAATAAAAGTAGTAGCTCCGCTGAGAGTATACTACATGCCAGAGACTGCCCACATACTTCACCCAGTTCTCACAACCACCGTGCAAAGTTGGGCATTATTAGTCCCATTTTAAAGATGGGAAAAGTGAGGCTCAGAAAAGTTGCCCAAAGTTTTAGAGGTAGAAACTAACAAATCTGACCATGTTTACATAACATACTCCTTACATCCTTGTTGCCCCCCCTTGCTCCCTCCTTTCCTTTCTTCCTCCCTCCCTTCCTTCCTTCCTCCCTTCCTTCCTCCCTCCCTCCCTTCCTTCCTTCCTTCCCTAAACATTGAATGCCTACTGCATGTGAGGAACCACTCTAGGTTTTGAAGATACAAAAAACAAAACAAAAATCTCTGCACGAAGCTGATATTCTAATGGGAGAGACAGACATTAAGCAAATACGCAAAATGTATAATATTTTGAATAGTGATATTGCTACGGAAAAGCTATAAAACAATGTGTGTACCTTATTTAGACTTTTATTCAAACATAATCGACTGTAACAAGACATCTTTGAGACAGAGGGGAAATTTGAATGTGGACTGGTGTATGATACTGTTAATTTATTACACCCAATCATGACATGGTGGCTCTGTTTCTGTAATTATTTTGGGACGCCTGGGTGGCTTAGTCGGTTGAGCGTCTGCCTTTGGCTCAGGTCATGATCCTGGCGTCCTGGGATCAAGTCCCACATCGGGTTCCTTGCTCAGCGGAGAGCCTGCTTCTCGCTCTGCCTGCCGCTCTCTCTCTCTCGGGCAAATAAATAAATAAAATCTTTTAAAAATAAAATAAAATAAAATGTAATTATTTCAAGATGAAGACTGAAATATTTATGGATAGACTAAGGTTGCAAAAATATTGATTATTGATGTTGGATGATAGATTCCTGTGGAAGGGCCTTTATGCTTTTTATTTTTGTGTGTATTTGAAAATTTCAAATTAATACAAAGTTTTGGATAGGAGTGGCAGATAAGACATGCAAAGGATGTTGTAAGACCCAATAGGTAGATGAGGGAGGGCCTCACTAAGAAGGTGGTGTTTTAGCAAAGGCTTAAATGGGGCGTGGAAGGAGCTATATGAAGAATGTTCTCTGAATGTTCCAGAAATAGGAGCTTGTGCAGAGCTCTGAGATGGGAGTATGAGAAGGGAGAGATTTACCCCAAAGAAACTGGGCAAAACTATAAATATGAAAATATGACAGCCAGCTTCCCATCAGCTTTATAGATATTAATAATGTACTTTATTGTGCATTATGCAACAGAACATTTTCACATAGTATCACAATGCTAATTAAGTTGTGGCATCATTTTGAGACCAATCCTTCTTTAAAGAAAAAAGAGTTGAAATTTTAAGTGTAGACATTATGACTCTTCAAAAGTCAAAAATTATGGCCGATTTTCAAACTAGAAAAGGCCACCGAAGTATCTTATGGGTTTAACTTCTAATAAGGTAAACATCATTTGCTATAACCCACATAAACAAAAAGCGTTTTGGGGTCCTTTATGTTTGTAAAAGACTAAGGGATTTTTGAGACCAAAAAGTCAGAAAATCACAGTGGATTATCCCCCAGCCTTGGTAGGTCTGTTTCTTCCTATGATCTCACACTGAATTATTGTTCTGGAATTCCAAGGACCAAAGAAATTTCCTGGCTGGGCCTAAGTTATTGACCCTTATAGCTCAGGTAGCTGCTTTTCAATGACCGGAGGCACTTTGACCAAAATTAACTGTTTCCTCCCTGGTGTTTTTGTCTGTTGTTCTTAATTTCTTTTTTCTTTTTCTCATTTTTTAATTTTTTAATTTTAAAATTTTCTTTCCCTTTTCCTTCTTTTTATTCATTTCTCTCTAATTTGTTAGTATTTATTTATTTTTGTCTGGCACTGTGTTTTGATTCTGTCATAAATTTCATGAGGTGAACTTTGAACTGATTTGGACTGCCAAACTTCTCACCGGCTTTTCCCAAATGTAAGCTGACCTCAGGACCCCTTGAACTCAAGCACAGTGGCACATCCAACATGCCATGGGGCCTCCGGCCATCTCTGCTGAGGAGAGACGCATATCCACAAAGGTCTCCTCAAGACCACTGGCAAGGGTGACTTGGCCGTGGTGAAGTTGGTCCAGCACATCCTGACCGGCAAGGCGACAACCATGAAGATCATTGATGAGACTCAACATAAGTCCTCCAGCCTCCAGAGTCCATCCCGCCAAGCAGGAATCATGGAGGCATGGATCATGCCAACAGAGTGAAATATTTGAAGCGGCAGAGGTTGAGGAAAATCTCTGTCTTGCTGGGAAGGGCGCTAGTGGAAGGGAGGTGTTTGAGCCCCTCGTGGCTCCTGGCAGGGAAGAGAAGAGGCTGAAGGCTGATGCCATCAGATAGCGTCTGCTATGTCAACTGTCACCAGAAGTGTAGTGTCGTAGAGACTTAAAGGTAGAAAACCCGCTCTTGGATGCTAGCATGAGGATCAAGATGGCATACTGGGGCTTCAGTGGCCCATTCACCCTTTACAACAAGCCGCATACCTTCTGTGGCAGCCCCCCTTCTGCTGCCCCCAGGACTCTTCCAGGGTCAAGAGTACAACCTGGTGGGCGTCTGGCGTCTGGAAGTCATCCCGTTATATGGTTGACAGATTCCTGCCTTTCGAGGGACAGAAACTCAAAGAGCTCTGAGAGTGGGTACTGAGCAGAATCTATCACATTCCATTCTGGTCAGTGGTATGTGAAAACCTGCTTGAGAAATTCCTCATTCTCAAAATCAGCAAGAGAGGACCTTTGGGGCAAACTATGAGGGCTCTGTGGATTCCTGTGGGTCACGAATATGAGGAACTAACACTCTGTGTGGAGCTGATCTCTGACTACAAGGACCCACGGCAGCCTGAATTCGGGGTGCCCGTGGGTTACACACGGAAGGAGGGACCCAGGACTCACTCACGGGCCAGAGATGCAATGAGGTAATGGCCACATATCTGCTCCTGGGTTATAAGGGATCTGAGCCAGAGGGTGACCCCACCGCCCTGAAGCCTGAGCCTTCAGCTGATCTAACTAATAGCAGCTCTCCGCCCCCCGACCCCCCCCCACACGGTACAGCAAGGGGCTCTGCCACCCTCAGCCCTGCCCTTCCCACCACGACTGCCACTCAGTGAGTATTCAGAGGAGCCATGCAGATCCTGAGGAGGCTCAGGGGACAGGGCGGGGGACCACAGCACAACCAGGCTGCCAGGCCCCTACCCAGCCTGCAGCCTGCAGGGCAAGAAGAAACCCCCGCCCCCCTCCCCTGTCCCCTGCCGCCACCAGGGACCTCGCCACCAGCACAAATCAGAGCAGGAATTCCTCACTTTGGGAGCAAGCCAGCCTTGGCCAGGCTTCCATGCAGAATGGCAAAGGCAGCCTAACCATGCCAGGTCCCTGGCCCCATGGCTTCTGCTTCTGCCACAGTCTCCCAGCGCCCCTGCCCCACAAACCCAAGTGCCTGTGGGCTGCAGCCCATGGAGAGTACCTGTGAGGAGCCACCACCCAGGAAGACCCCCCAGTGTGTCCCTGTGGCCTCCCGTCTACACACAAGGTCAGCAGGGGTGGTGGAGACCCAGGGGTGTCCCCAGGGAACCCTGGCAGCCGAGATAGGGGCTTGACCCAGAGATTTTGCCCTAAGGTGAGACCCTCGCCTCTCCCCACGGCAAGGTCCACTGCTGGCAGGGGACTCCTGGAAGCTTCTTCAGGAAGTTCAAGTTCAAATCTACAGGAAGAAATCTTTGTCCAAGTTTTGCCAGAAAAAACTCGAATGAACCTGAAAGCCAAGAAAGAAGGAAAGCACTTTGAGAAACACAACTTTGAGTGTGACACAGAGAGTTTCCAGTGGCCAAGCCACACTGACTACACTTTAGGTGGAGGGTGAAGGTCACAAAGGCTCTGGGGCCCAGCGAGCTGCTGTGGGAGATAGGCTGGTGATCCACGCCGACAGCTATGGACGTGGCCTGCCCAGCACCCTCCAAGGCAGTCTCCCAACCTCGGGGCAATGTAAACACGGATCCCATACCTCCTTGGCCTTCAGACCTCTGCCTCCAAAACCACCAGTGCTCAGGGGCAAGAGGAAAGGCGGCTCCCAGCTGCAGGCCACACTCTGCCCAGCTGGGCCAAACCACAGCCGGGCCCTGGGCGTTTCCCTGGAGCGCGGGCCCTCTCCTGCCCTTCTCCATCTTCTCTCCTGCCTAGTGGGGAGGGGAGATGGCTCTGTGAGATAAACAAATACAATTCCAGTCAGGACCAAGGGAGGCTGATTGCCTGGAGCTTGCAGAAGGGAGTGGCCACCATTCCTTGCTTTTGGGGGAGACTCTAGGCAGCCAGGGCAGCGGGAAAACTTGCTGGTGAAAAGGAAAGAGTCCACCGTGCTGATGGGAGGCCGCTGGCACAGGGAAGCTGGAGGAGGGCTAAGTAGAGCGGACACCTTAGTGATTGGTCTGGGGAGCAAATGTAGCTTTCTCTCGGTGGTCCTGAGTTGGAAAGGGAGTGTGAGTATAGGGAGAGAAAAAAAACAAAAAAAATGGGCTCCTGGGTGGCTCAGTAGGTTAAGTGTCTGACACTTGATTTCAGCTCAGGTCATGATCTCAGGGTTGTGGGATTGAGCTCCGCATCGGGCTTCTTGATCAGTGGGGAGTCTGCTGGAGATTCTCTCTCTCTCTCTCTCTCTCTCTTCCTCTGCCCCTCCCCACCCGCTCTCTCTAAAATAAATACATAAATCTTAAAAAGAAACAGAAGGGGGCAGTCGCTGATCCAAGTTGTGGTGCCTGTGGCTTTACTGGAATAAGGAGCTCCAAGTGGCCACGTAGCCATTTCAGGTTGCGAGTCAACAGAGCCACAAATCAATGTAGATCCATAAGCCTGGACAAGTCTCCCTCCAAGGAAGATTAACAGCCAGGTGAACTTTTCAAAGCTTTTCCACTGGAGGAACTTCCCATAACTATCGTCCTTCAGAACCATCCCGAAATGGGGCTGGAGTGCTGCAGTTGTCTACTTTGGGGGGTACTGGTGTATTGTGCAGAGCCATGTATAAATTGGCCCAGATAGTCTCTTCCTTGGTTACCTCACCACACGGAACTGCCCAGGAGGACGTAAGTAATGATTGAGAAAGAAGAGAATGAATTAGGAATATGGGTTGTGGGGTGTGGGACTCTTGCTCGTGTGACTTATTTGTGCTTTTAAGTGCTACAAAGGCTCAATTTCATCTATATCCTTCCACTTCCACTTGATGATGGAGGGCTCTTGTGCACATTCAACTTTGTAGTTTGATGGGTCAGACTACATCCAATTGATCATGAGTAGTCAAGCTGTACATAACTTGGTGGTCCCTGGTCAAACATGCAGTCTCTGCTAGAGCCCTGGACAAGCTAGACACTGTTTCTCAAAGGAGAACAGTAATTTGCAGAGGATGGTATAGATGTGTTCTAAGATCCTAAAGTTGCATTCTGGGATTCACCTGACAAAAGCCCCGTAGAGCACCCGGATGTGCCACAGGCACTTTGGACACCAGCCAATCTGATGAGTCATATGGCCCGAGTGCAGAGCTGCCCATCTACAGCTCAGACCTGTTGCAGATCCTTCTCTTGTTCTGGCCCACTCAAAACTGGCTGCCTTTAGGGTCATTCAGAAAATGGGTCCAAATAGCAGGCACAGATGTGGTGTGTGTTGTCTCTGAACTCCACGGAGACCCGCTAGGCTCGGTGCCTCTTTCTCAGTGGTGGGAGGGAACAGATGCAACACCTTGTCCTTCACACTGGAAACCACATGTCCACATGGCTCAGACACCGGACTCCTAGAAATGTCATTGAGGTGGCAGACCTCCGAAATTTCAAGGGGCTTATTTCCCACCTGCTGATACACATGTATCTAGAATGGTTGCAACTCCTGCCTGCCACATCCAAATCGGCCTAGTGCCACCACCATCATGCCAGGGCGGCATGATGTCTTGTCAAATGGAGAAACGATCAGTTCGCTGCAGGGGAAGTAGCAATAGAGGACTGGAGAATTATAGATCCCTGAGTGTGGGCAGGGAAAGGGGATTTCTGGTCCCACCAGCTGGAAGCAAACTGCTCTTGTCAGGTTTCACTAACACTCATAGAGAATACAGCATTGACCAGATACACAGCTACATAGCACCCGCCAGAGAATGTGTTGATTTGCTCCAGAAACAAAAAGACACCTGCGACCGCAGCTAAATTGGAGTGGCCACCTGATTAAGTTGAAAATAAGCCAATGTCACCCAAATCCACCTGCCCTTTGTATAGACACAATTGAGCAATTCTTTAAAAAGGAAGAAATCAAGGTTAAGATTGTGCAATAAATGTCTGACCAGAATTCAGACCCATCTGTCTGGTTCAAAGTTTAAGCCATGAGACCTCAGTGGCTCTGCAGTCGTCTCACGTTGTAACCTGTAAGACTAGACCTGCAGCAGATTCACGACTGGGAAGAGTTAGTCTCACCTTCTGGCAAAAAATAAGAAAAAAATTCACCCTTTCCCCAATCTTAAATGGATCACGAGGTAGTTATCCAAATAAGATCTAGTCCTTCCGCAATCATTGCACGGGTTCTGATGGAAGTCAAATGGTAACTGGCTGCCTTGGTGGCCGTTTGGCCACAAATCAGTAGCCTCAAGGCACAAGCTGGGCACGAGCGTCTGGCTGAGTTGCGGGAGGCGTGCAAACGCCAGCAGAAATTTTGTAAAACGAAAAATGCATTCTCAAGCTGCCCACCAAGGGTAAAAAGACCTTAGACCCTGTGGCCGAACTGCAAACGGCCATCGCAGAACGTGAAGGGCTCGGAGGGAAAAAGCGCACGGTTCCATCGTGCAAGGGCGGGCCGTGTGCCCGGGCGAAAAGGCACTGCGCGCGCAGGTGTGGACACAGACGGGGCCCCGAGTTCTGACACTGACACTTAACATTCCAGGCCCCGTTCCTGGCTGTTCCTCTGTGGATACCAGCAGGCCCTCCAAAGCAACGTCGCGCAAGCAGGGACTGCGCACTCCTTTCATGAAGGGACAGAGGCTTCCCAGGTGGAGAGGGCAGCGTGCGGGCACACGGACATCCTGCGCCCCCGGGGCTCGTGGGCGCCTCCCTCCGCCCCCACTATGGAGTCCAGCAGAAATTCCTCCAACTCTGAGAGCCTGTGTACTGATCTGGTTAAAAGGATCACTGCTGCACACCATTGCCACTGAGGTGGACACTGCCCGGAAGAAAACACAAGTACTAACCTGACAGCCTTCATCATGCAACTCAGAACTCGGAAAAAGCCTCGTGCGTGAGAGTGCAAGGAACTCAAGCCCCAAACCCGGTGTTCCCACCATGCCAATGTAAAGCAAAGGGATTGCCTCCCCAACAAAATGATTCATCACCAGGGAAGAGGGGGTCGTGTTTCCCCAGGAGAAAGAGGGCGCAAGGGTTAGAAACACTTAGATGACCTCATCACAGCTGGGCTCCTGCCACTTCCCCGCATGCCCACGCAGCCTTTCAAAGAAAGAGCGCCTCGGTAAAGGCAGAAGCAGGCGCGAGGAGATGCAAACCAAGCGCACAGAACAAAAATGAGCTGAAAGACTCAATATTAAAACGCAGAGCTACCATCAGGAAAGGGGAAGGGTGGAGAAAGAGGATGTATTCTGAAGACAGGCATTGGGATCATCTAAGTCTCTTGCAATTGAGATGGGGTCATCTTATATCAGGCTTTTTAACAGTATCAAGGTCAGTGTCAGACACTGTTGAGGGCAAGAACTTCATAAAGTGACACTGAGGAAGCTATTACAAACGCCCAGTTCATCTGTCAGAAGATGATGTTCGTGTGCTTGAGAAGTTTAATGTTCGAATATTGCGTTTCATCACATTGTGTTAGACTTTTGCACCATGTCAGGCATTGCTCTGAGAGCTGCTTGGAGTAGAGCACTTTCTTTTTTCCTTTAAGCCAAATGAACAAAGGTGACGGCTTTTTTTGCCTTATTCTCACCTCTGTTAATTAATATTTATTATGTTTCTTTCAGTGAAATACTTAGTTGTGCCAGGCAGCACCTAAAATGAATTAGGAAAGAAGACATAGCTCTTTTTTTGAATAAAGAAGGGAACAGTTCTAGAGAATTTTAGGTATACTTGCATAAGGTTAGTGAGATACGGGGTGTCTAGGGACGCATGGGTGGCTCAGTCCATTGTGCGTCTGCCTTCAGCTCAGGTCGTGATCCCGGGGTCCTGGGATCGAGCCCCACATCGGGCTCCTTGCGCAGCAGGGAGTCTGCTTCTCCCTCTGACCCTCCCCTGTCTCATGCTCTGTCTCTCTCACTATCTCTCAAATAAATAAATAAAATCTTAAAAAAAAAAAGGTTTGTCTATAGTCAAGCACCATGCACTCCCTCGAGACACCTGTCTCCTTATTTTGTACCCAACGTGATTGACGATGATGATGTACAAAAGTAATCATTCCTTCCTTCCTTGCTTCCTCCTTCCCTCCCTCCCTCCCTCCCTTCCTCTCCCCCTGCCTTCTTCCATTTGGAACAGGGAGAGATGCCTCCCCTACCCTCTAGGGGTAGTATTACAGAGTAGCAAGGGTACAGAAATTATCCTGGCATTATGCACGACCAGAGACAATCCTTTGCTCTGTTCTATTATTGAGTTAATATTTACTTAAATTGGAGCTCACAGAATGGACACCCTCACAGATGAAGGAAGTGTTGGTCACATTCTAAATGGCAGAGGAAGTCCCTTATTGGCTCCTGTAGGATTGTGCAGGACCCAGCATAATGACTGTGGCAGCATCTCAGAGGGATGCCTGGAGGGGGCCACAAGAAGCCCCTGGGGTTTATACCACAGAGAAACTGAGGCTCTCCGGCCCTGCATTTTTCACACACATTAAGAGCATCTTGAGGGAATAAGCTGTTCTAGTCATGTGATCTGCTTTGTGCTATCAATCCAATGTTAATCCTGAAATGGTCTATCATTAAATATAATTTTATCTAAGGGCTAAATATATAAAGCTCTTTGCTATAAGGACCAGAAACTGCGTGGTTCAGCTAATTTTATCTGGCTCCTGCCTTCTCCTTAATGACATTCAGAGAAATAGCAATCAGTCCCTCTGATTTCACTGCATGCATAGCAAAGACTTATGCAAAATACAAATATGTTTAACAATTTGAGAAAAATCAGCCAACTGACAAAATATTGTTGGTTGTCTACTGGATGTTCTGTGGGACACTGAAGCCATATGCCACAATGAGTAAGAGTGCCCAATACAGTATCATTTGTTTGACTACTTAATGCTGAGTCCTATATTTTGGCCATATTAGGGACTAAGCAGCTGTCCATCTGAGGGGCAGGCCACATCTGCCAGGCTTCATTGGTGAATATTTTTTACTTTTATTTAAAAAAATTTTTAGCATTCTTTGCTTTTTACTTTCATTTTTTAAGTTTTTAAGTTTTTATTTTAATTCCAGCTAGTTAACGTACAATGTTATATTAGTTTACAACATAGTAATTCAACATTTCCATACGTCACCCGGTTCTCATCACAACAAGTGCCCTCCTTAATCCCCATTACCTCTTTCCCCCCATCCCCCTACCCACCTCCCCTCTGGTGACCATTAGTTTGTTCTCTGTAGTTAAGAGTCTGTATCTTGATTTCTCTCTCTCTCTCTCTTATTTTTTCCCTTTGCTGTTTTGTTTCTTAAATTCCACATATGAGTGAAATCATATGGTGTTTGTCTTTGATTCACTTATTTTGCTTAGCATTATACTCTCTAGCTCCATCTATGTCATTGCAAATGGCAAGATTTCATTCTTTTTTATGGCTGAATAATATTCATATATATGTATTTATATATTTATATACCACATCTTCTTTATCCATTCATCAGTCTATGGACACTTGGGCTGCCTTCATAATTTGGTTATTGTAAATAATGCTGCTATAAACATAGGGGTGCCTATATCCCTTCGAATTAGTGTTCTTGTGTTTGGGTAAATACCCAGGAGTGCAATTGCTGAATCATAAGGTAGCTCTATTTTTAACTTTTTGAGGACCCTCCATACTGTTTTCCAGAGTGGTTGCACCAGTTTGCATTCCCACCAACAAAGCAAGATGGTTCCCCTTTCTCCACATCCTCACCAACACCTGCTGTTTCTTGTGCTGTTAATTTTAGTCATTCTGACCGGTGTGAGGTGGTATCTCATTGCAGTTTTGATTTGCATTTCCCTGATGATGAGTGATGTGAGCATCTTTTCATATGTCTGGTGGCCATCTGCATGTTTTCATTGGAGAAATGTCTCTTCATGTCTTCTGCCCATTTTTTTAATTGGATTATTTGTTTTTTGGGTGTTGAGTTTGTTAAGTTCTTTATATATTTTGGATACTAAACCTTTACTGGATATGCCATTTGCAAATATCTTCTCCTATTCTGTAGGTTGCCATTTAGTTTTGTTGACTGTTTCCTTCGCTGTGTAGAAATTTTTATTTTGATTAAGTCCTAGTAGTTTATTTTTGCTTGCCTTGCCTCAGGAGACATATTGAGAAAAAACTTACTACAGCCAATGTCAAAGAGGTTGCTGCCTGTATTCTTTTCTAGGATTTTTATGGCTTCAGGTCTCACACTTAGGTCTTTCATCCATTTTGAGTTTACTTTTGTGTATGGTGTAAGAAAGTGGTCCAGTTTCATTCTTCTGCATATGGCTGTGCAGTTTTCCCAATACTGCACAGCAGCATGTTTGTTGAAGAGGCATTCTTTTTCCCATTAGATATTCTTGCCTGCTTTGTTGAAGATTATTTGACCGTTTCATTTCTGGGTTTTCTACTCTGTTCCACTGATCTGTGTGTCCATTTTTGTGCCAGTACCATACTGCCTTGATGACTACAGCTTTGTAATAGAACTTGAAGTCCAGAATTGTGATACCTCCAGTTTTGCTTTTTTTTTTTTTTAAAGATTGCTTTTGCTATTTGGGGTCGTTTGTGGTTCCACACACATTTTTGGATTGTTTGTTCTAGCTCTGTGAAAAATGCTGTTTGTATTTTGATAGGGATTGCACTGAATGTGTAGATTGCTTTGGGTAGTATAGACATTTTACCAGTATTTGTCCTTCTAATCCATAGTGAACATTTTTTTTTTTAATTTTAACAGCTTTTTAGATTTACCTAGACCCATTGGAAACATGTTTGGAGTTGCCAAAGTTTCATAATATTTAACACTAGCCCTTGCATTTAATGAGTGCTCAATTCATGCTCATTGACTCAGTGAACACTTTTTAAAGTGCAAGAGAAGTTAAAATAATTCTAGTTCCAATCCTCAAGAACCAAAATTTTCTTTCTGGAGCTCTTGGTTCATAAAGATGAAGGTTACTTATACCTTATTAAAAATGCTTTTCCACAAAAGGATGTGTTTACTGATTTTATAAGCTGTTAGCACTTTAAATCTATGCTCATCAAGTGACTTGTGGTAAATCATAACTCTCTGTGCGTGTTTGTTTATTTCCTTTGTGTGACATGTTTGGCAGGGTTGGAAGACAGAAATAACTTCTACCATGGTGAACAGAAGGAATCTCAGAGATTAGGTTGTTTTCCCCAACATAAAACCAACCAAAGATCCAAGAATATTAAACTTAATATCTCTCGTTATTTGGTAGCAATCCATTAAAAGATCTCTGACACAGTTTCTCACAAAATGGAACATTGCATAGGTAAAGTCCAACACCAAGAACACAACGTCCTGTTCCTTTTATGGTCTTTCTTTATAAAGTTGAAAGAGTATTTTGACACATCTCAAATTGAAACAATGATTCCTGCATGTACAAAACCCAACAGGTTTTTTTGCAGTTTGAGAGTTCAGGAAAAAAAGTGGCCACACCCATGAAAAGTATGGAGGGGTGGGAGAAATTGAGGAAAGCAGATTGGGAAATTGGGGGCTCAGACAGAAGAATTACTCCTGACTCAATGCCGCCGAATGAACTTGTAGGAGGAAGGTGACCGTGCCCATGAATTTAAAGAAGAAATGCCACAGTTGGGCTCAGTTTCCGTCCCCACACTATTGCTAGCAGACAGGACTCAGATTCGGAGCTTCAAGCTTTAGACCAGCTTCCACTGACCCATCAGCGACTTTTCCAACCTTTGGTTCTGATAGAAAACAAGCTGAATTGAACCTCCCTCTTATGGTATGAATTGATTCCCTGACGACCTAAGAGGGAAAACTTCTTTGGGGCTTGCCCAAACAATAACATTATGGGCCAGAATAAGGCATCTTAGTTGTCACTTCCTTAAATTGTATGAGGAAGGACTCCTGAAACAGTGGATTTTCAAACTGTGTGTTCACTGCTGGGTCAAGGCAGAAAGTTGGAACAAGATCACCATCCTCGTGGTGAGACTAAGCCTGTTGCCATTCAGCACTAGGGACCAGGCTACACCATCATAAATTCATAAATTCCTGCTGGACCTAATAGGCTTGCTCTACACTCAGGACACTGGAGCTGAGGGATTCTTAGGGGTGGTGGAGGGTAATTAGGAGGAAGAGAAGGGAAAATAACAGCTAAATGGGTCCCCATACCCTGATGTTTATCTTGTATGGAAAGAAAAGTTCCAGCAAGAAACCGGATAAGACTTCATGAAGAGTTGATGGAATCTCTTGCTGGCTCTTCCCTTTGCCATACTTCAGCTGCCAATGGTGACATGTCAGTCTACTTCAGTAAGTTCAGACGTTTTGGGGCTTGTCACTTTCAACTGTCCCCTAGACTGTCATTTGTCAATGACTGTGATGGTCATTGAGAAGAGAAGAGACACTTGGCAAGTACCCGCTAGGATTTCTGATGAAGTGTGAGCAAAGAATTTGGAATTGTTTTAATGAAACTTAGCAGAAAAATACAGAAAATATTTTCAATATATAAATGATTTCCTGAGTTGGAATCTTGTAAAGTATGCTTCTCAAACACCCCTCATATGAGTCACCTGAGGATCTTGTGGGTATATAGATTATGACTCAGTAGGTCTGGGGTGGGGTCCCAGATGCTGCATTTTTTTATATACTGATGTCAGTGTTCTGACCTATGGACTGCACTTTACATAGCAAAGCTGGGAAGGTTGGGACAGGCTGACAACGCCAGCAAAATGGAGATATGAAAACAGCAAAGTGTGCTTGGAAAAGCTGGGACTCAGAAAAAAAGATAGTGAGATTCTACCACCCTCCACCCCCATGGCACCAGATGGGGACTTTAGGCTCCTGGCAGACAGACACCAGGAGAGAGACTGCAGGAAATGCTGAATAGAGAATGAAGGGACCATGAGAATAGCTTGGTAATAGAGTCCAGGCCTGGACTGAGGCCACTGAGGAAAAGGTCACCAGAGATCCAGTCCCCCACCATTTTTTTTAGAGAGAAAGAGGGTGGTGGGAAGGAGGGGCAAAGGGAGAGGGAGAGAGAGAATTTTAAGCTGGCTCCACTCCCAGCCTGGAGCCCAACACAGGGCTCGATCTCACGACCCTGAGATCATGACTAGAGCCGAAATCAAGAGTCGGATGCTCAACTGACTGAGCCACTCAGGCGCCCCTGAGAGACCCAGTCCCATTTAATTAACGCCTCATTGTCTGCATGAAGGTGTGCCTGGATTTTTGTTTTGGAAAGCTCAGTCCAATGGTGTGTGCTAAACGAGAGCTAACAAATGTATGCCTGCCCGTAGAGGATACCAAGGGCATGCAAGTCGTCAGCCCAGTTGTGTGAAAAAAAAAAAACAAAACTCCTTTTTCTACCATCTCATTTGATTCTAGCTTGGAGAAGCCAACAGCAGGGATTGGGGGTAGGTGAAAAGCAAGGGAAGGGGACTCCCAAGACCTGAGGCTGAGCTCCATCTCAAGGCAGGTCTGAGGTGAAGGAAGGGGGAGTTCAGGTTGGAATTGGGCTGGTCACGGCAGGGATCAGCCCAAGGGACTTTTGAGGGACAGAGAGGTGATTTCAAAAACAGCTCCTTGGAGCACAGTAATATTCTTTCTCCGCGTACCCCGAAAAGCTCAGCCCACCAAACATAAACCATCAATGCACAGGTTTGAACAAGGAAGAATAAGAATAGATTGGAGAAGGTGAAGGGCAGGAAAAGTAAGGCCTTCTCTCCTCCGCACTGCAGGGTGGCTGAACTTGAACTCAACCCCAGGGTTCTCCTGCAACTCCAACTGATCTATTCTCTTGTAATTGAGAGCCAGCTTTCTCCCTGCTCTCACTGAAGGCTGAAAGACCCGAGGGCTTTGATTTTCTGAAGGCGTTAAGCTCTGACTCACGCAGGAAGGGGAAGTGTTGCAGGAATGGGTGGAGGGGAAGGAGAGATTCTAGAGCATTGCCTACAAAATTAGGAGGAAGCCAGCAGATATAAAAGCACAGAACGCCTTTTAAAACGAATGCTGCTTCTGCTAATTGCATCTGTAGCCTGAACCTCGTGCAGATCTGTGCTGTCTAGAAATATGTAAGTGAATTCTGCAATACTCGCAAAGACCGATCTTATTGAGTATAGTTGTGAGATTGGCCCCGGAGCCTAGAACTGGCTGGAGCTTAGAGTCGGCACTGCCTTCCATGCTCCCAGGGTTCGCCGCGTAACAAGGATCCTGTGGGAGAACCCAGCACAGCTGGTCACTGACCCACTGGGACCTTTCCTGGTCTCAGCCAGCCCCTTTCACTTGCCTCCTGAAGGTCCCGGGGATTTGGGCTCGTCCTTCCCTTCTCTAGAAGATTCCTTCTCTATACTGAAATGAATGGTACAGGCTAAACGTGTAATGCTCACTCTTTCTCTAATGTCTCCCCCCGAGGTTTGTTTTTTTTTTTAATGTGTTTGTTTTGTTTTGTTTTGTAATCATGAATCACCTTTTAGTGATAATATATTATAGAGCTCTGAAAGAAATTTGTGGATAATGTGAGGGGGGGATAGAAGACCCCTTAGACAAATGGGTTAAAGATATAAGCACAATTTCATTGCTTTAAACTACCATGTAGGGGCACCTGGGTGGCTCAGTCGTTAAGCATCTGCCTTTGGCTCAGGTCATGGTCCCAGGGTCCTGGGATCGAGCCCCGCATCAGGCTTCCTGCTCGGCAGAAACCTGCTTCTCCCTCTCCCCCTGCTTGTGTTCCCTCTCTCGCTGTGTCTCTCTCTGTCAAATAAATAAATAAAACCTTTGAAAAAAATAAAAAATAAACTACCGTTTAAGTGTATAATAGAATGACCACCAACTCCTCAGTAATAACCAATATTAGAATAAAAGAATGAAACGCTTGCAAATCAGCAAAAGCCTAAGTCCTCATAAGGGTTTATGAGGCCGTGCATGATGGCCCCACGTCCTCACCCTCCTCCTCCATCTCATCAGCCCCCTCAGAGCAGACACCAGGGGTAGTCAGGCCTCTCTGCACCTGCTGGGGGTCCACCTGGACTGCCCCCACCCCTGCCCCAGTATCTACATGGCTACTCCCCCATTTTCTGTAGGGCTCAACTCTATTGTCCCCTTCTCTAGGATAAAGTGGAAAAAAAAAAAAAGGCCTACTGGCAGCTGAACGAATAACAAGGAATAGAAAATCGAAACAGAAACCACAACCTTAAGAGTACCCAGACTCATAAAAGTGATAACTGTCAGATTACACCCTGATGTGTGTCACTGCTCAAGTTCTGCTTTTTTTTTTTTTAGAGATTTATTTATTTATTTTAGAGAGAGTGCACACACGTGGGGGGGGCGCAGAGGCAGAGAGAGAGAGAGAGAATCTCCAGCAGACTCCCCACTGAACATGGAGCCCAACACTCGCCTCGATCCCAGGACCCTGAGATCATGACCTGAGCCCAAATCAAGAGTCAGACGCTTGACCGGCGCCACCCAGGCGCCCCCACAGCTCAAAGTCTTTCCACACCAGTTTGCTTTCACTCACACACCTTTTTTTTTATTGTACTTCATTTTATTTTTTTTAAATTTAAAAAATTTTTTTATTATGTTATGTTAATCACCATACATTACATCATTAGTTTTTGATGTAGTGTTCCATGATTCATTGTTTGCGTGTAACACCCAATGCTCCATGCAGAACGTGCCCTCTTTAAGACCCATCACCAGGCTAACCCATCCCCCACCCCCCTGCCCTCCAGAACCCTCAGTTTGTTTCTCTGAGTCCATAGTCTCTCATGGTTCGTCTCCCGCTCTGATTTCCCCCCCTTCATTTTTCCCCTCCTGCTATCTTCTTCTTCTTTTTTTTTTTTTAACATATAATGTACTATTTGCTTCAGAGGTACAGGTCTGTGATTCAACAGTCTTGCACACTTCACAGCGCTCACCATAGCACATACCCTCCCCAGTGTCTATCACCCAGCCACCCCATCCCTCCCACCCCCACCACTCCAGCAACCCTCAGTTTGTCTCCTGAGATTAAGAATTCCTCGTATCAGTGAGGTCATATGATACATGTCTTTCTCTGATTGACTTATTTCGCTCAGCATAATACCCTCTAGTTCCATCCACATCGTTGCAAATGGCAAGATTTCATTCCTTTTGATGGCTGCATAATATTCCATTATATATATATATATATATACCACATCTTCTTTATCCATTCATCTGTCGATGGACATCTTGGCTCTTTCCACAGTTTGGCTATTGTGAACATTGCTGCTATAAACATTGGGGTGCACATACCCCTTTGGATCCCTATATTTGTATCTTTGGGGTAAATACCCAGTAGTGCAATTGCTGGGTCATACGGTAGCTCTATTTTCAACTTTTTGAGGAACATCCGTACTGTTTTCCAGAGTCACACACCTTTTTTAACAGCTTTATTGGGATGTAATTCACGAACCTAAAATTCACCCTTTTCAAGTGCACAGTTTGGTGGTTTTTGGTATATTCGCTAAATGAGATGGGGTCCGACAATCCTATTATCTGATTTGTTGAATTCCAGAGCATTTTTGTCATCCCCCAAAGAATTCCCGTACCCTTTAGCAGTCACTGCCCATTTCCCTCTTGCTTTGGTGCCTGCCAGCTACGAATCTACTTTCTCTTTCTACAGATGGACTTAGACAATGTGTATAATTATTCTAGGGCTCCTTCCACTCAGCATGTTTTCAAGGTCTGACCACATTGGAGCAGGTTGTTAGTGCTGCCTTGCCTTCCTTTTTACCAAATATCTGTCTCTGGTATGTGGGAGGGAGAAGCAGGCTCCCGCTGAGCAGGGAGCCTGATGTGGGACTCGATCCCAGGACCCTGGGATCATGACCTGAGCCGAAGGCAGACGCTTAACCACCTGAACCACCCAGGCGACCCCAGAAATAAATCCTTCTTAAATTTCAGAGATATGTCCAAAAAATCAGATGACCTAATTAGTCAAAATAAATCAGAACTAACACACAAATACACACACACACACACACTCACACACACACAATCTTTAAAAAGTCAGGGTATAAAATGTTGTACATAAAATATTTCATCATGGAAAAAATAAATAATTATGTGTGCAGGAAATAGGTCTGGAGAGATATATAGTAAATGTTACCCAAGTTTTTCCTCTTAGTGAGATTATTATAGATTTTTGTTTGTTTTACTTACTCTCATTTTCTGTTTTTTTTTTTTTTTTCTTCATTTGACTAGGATTACTTGTGGAATCACAGGAATGGTACTTACGTAATTAAAAAACAAATAATAACAGTTGAGCGTACTTAGTATTTTTCCAGACAATGTTTAAGTACTTCCTGTGTGTTTTAAAATATAAGACATGGGAATGTGTAACTCATTTCGTAGATGAGTCCTCTGATAATTCCCATTTTACAGATGAAGAAATTGAGACAAGGAAAGGCCCCTGAAATATCTGAGAAGTGAACAAAAATTACTAAAAGATGCACAGTACATTGTAGAACAACCTGCATGGTGTCCGCCAAATCACTAACGCATTAGAAAAAAATCAGTTATTCAAAGTATTGATTTTGACCAGTGTGTTAACAATTTGCTTTTGACCAACTTCTCTGGAATTAGTGTATCTGGAGTGACATGAGGGGCATGGGGGATGGAGAAGGAGGTTTCATTGACAAGGTATTGCTTGAACCAGATCTTAGAAGGTGGCTAGATGCTCCCTGAGCTGGGCAGTTGGGGCGTGGGGAGAGGGTATGGGATGGGTGAAAACATCCCATAGATGGGGCATAGTGGATGTAAGATTTCTTTACATTTTTTAAGAGTAATAGATTTTTATATGAGCTCCTTTTGTTTTTATCTTTATTTTTATTTATCTTCCCATTTCTGATGGGTTTTTAAACCCACTTTTATTAATTAATTTTAAGTAATACAAATATTCCAAACATATAAACAGACCCTTAATGGCGTCCTACATTTCAAGTTTTTGAATACAACAAATTTATCAAACCATGAGTCTGTAAGCAAGGTAGTCAGAGCCACGTAGCCCGGTCACCGTGGGAAGCAGGTACTCTGCCCTCCAAAGTCTGACATCCTGAGGGGGGCAGTGTCAGGATATAGAATGTGTCAAACTTGGGATAACTATAAGCAAAGCTCATGGGGCCCAAAGAGGAGGGTCTTCTCCGGGGGTAAGACCTACAGCAGGGCATGGGACAGTTGGTCACTGTGGGACTGAGGAACAACAATGGTAATCAGTTGAAGACCTGAAGGGGACAAGAGGCTTACCTTCCACAGACACTTGGCCAAGCTGGGACATGGGATTCAGGCCAGCCTTACGCAGGGGGTACCCTCCCGAATGAGGCCTCAGGAACAGGGCAGGGGCAGCAGACCTGAATGGGATCCGTCTCCCAGGGAGTGACTACCTTTATAGACTTCCCATGCTTTTAGCACAAAGATGCTTCTGGGCCACAGTTAACAGAGGTGAGTCTATACACTTACAAACGGATCAAAATCTTTGGGAGGCAGGAGGGAACGAAACAGAAGGTCCTGGGTTAACTGAAGGCAAATTTACTCAACCTCTCGGGAGTCAAGGACCCACGGGCCTACAGAGTGTCCCCTCTACAATGTGCAGAGTGAAAACTCTTCCCTTGACCATTTCCAGACTGGTCCTGTGTCCCAAGCTCCCCCTACAAGAGGGACACAAACACCAGGCTTTCGATTTAGAAGCCCAGTCAGAGAGACGTACTGTGTCCCCGAAGAGGCATCTTGAAGACAAGCTGGCAGGCGGGACAGATTCGGGGCATGGCTTGAGTTAGGGCTGACTAGGCACAGAGTCCTAAGACCTCCCGAAGATAGCCTCCAACAGGAAGGGCTGACGGGAAGCCCCAGAAGAGATCCTGGGCTAAACTGCTTCCCTCCCAATCTTGCCCTTCTCCAAAATGGAGTCTGGCCAGGTTCCTCGGAGGGGCAAGTTTTGCAATCATCACTCACCCCGAACACACCGTGAAATTGGAAACCAGACAGCAAATGACCTCAGGCTGGCTCTGGTCCACACGGACGGACCCTGTTTATGTTTATTTGGTGGAGTTCTTCTCTGCTGAAGGCAGAAGTGTGGGGAGCTCCTTTGATTTTTAATTGGCAGCCACTAATTCAAATTTCTAGAACATTCTGAGGGCCCAGCTATGTTGGCAAATGAAGCATACCTGCAGGCGTTTGGATCTGACCTCTGGATTAGGCATCGTGCCCAGTTGCTCAGGCATGTGGGAGGGCACTGAAGCCTTGGACTCATACATTTCAGTGTCCCCACCCAGGGCTTTGTCTTTCGCAGGAGCCTATAAATGTTGCTAACAGGAATCAAAGGCAATTGTTTGCTGGGAAGTAATGGGCCATTACACAATGATCTCTAGAAATTATTCTGGTGCTGAAATGTGCCCCTGCCAGCCACAATCTGCTTTGTTGTGATGGAACTAACTGGAAAGCCCCAGTTGGAAAAGGAAGAGGCAGTGCTTGCTGACCTTCTCAGGTCAACGCCTGGAGTGTCCTGGATTCCTAAACTCCATCGATTCTCTGTGACAGTTCCTTCCCCTCGCCCCCAAACCCATTTCACCTGGTAGCATCAACTGCATGCCAATAAGCATTTCACCAGAGCTTCTAATGGAAACAGAACAAAACAAGACACATTTAAATTGCCTCCTTTTGGGAGGTGGGGCGATCACTAGAATTTACAGAGCACATAGAGATGGAGTCCTTGGAACCTTAAGCACGGAAATGTGTGTAGGGGTCAAAGATGGGAAAACAGGGCCCAAGGCCGGTGAGACCCTGAGGCCCCAAGCCCCAGAGGGGACAGGACCTCCCTGCAGGAGGATCCAAACATGTAGAACCAGTTTTCTTAGGGGAACTTCTGCTACCTATTGAACATGAAGGGTGAGACAACATTCTGTTCTAATGGCTGGAGACTCAGCCTCTCTTTTTCTACACCTACCGAGCCCCCTGCCCACAGGCCAGGAGAGCTGGGCCTTCCTGCTTTAAGGCTGCAGATCCCCAGCTCCTTGCCTTCTGCACCACCATATGAGGGCACTGGCCAGTGTTGATTAGTTCTAGATCAACCAGGAGAGTGCCTGGCGCTCAGGAGAGAAATGAGGAAGGGTTACAGTTCTCACATAGTGAATAAGAACTGGGCTTTTGGCATCAGGCTATTTGAGTTTGATGGCTATTTTCATGACTTCCGCCTTTATATCCTCATCTGCGGGAGAGGAAAAATAACCCTGTTGAGAGGTTCATGATTCAATACGATAGTGTCTGTAAACTACTTAGGATCTGGCATATGGCATGAGCTCAGTGAATGGAAGCTATTAGTATTTTTAAAAGGTTTATTGAGAGGGACGCCTGGGTGGCTCAGTTGGTTAAACATCTGCCTTCAGCTCAGGTCATGATCCCAGGGTCCTGGGATCGAATCCCGCATCAGGCTCCTTGTTCAGGAGGAAGCCTGCTTCTCCCTCTTCCTCTGCCTGCCACTCCCCCTGCTTGTGCTCTCTCTCTCTGACAAATAAATAAATAAAATCTTGAAAAAAAATAAAAGGTTTATTGAGGTATAACTGACGAAGATTAAGTTTCGCATATTTAAAGTACAAATTTTGATGAGCTTTTATATACATCTATAGTTGTAAAAGCATTGCCATGATCAAAATAAAGATATCCACTCCCTCAAAAGTTTGCTCTGCCCCTTGGGAATCCAACTTCCTCTCGTCTCAAAAAAAAAAAATTCCCTTCCCAAGAAACCAGTGATATCCTTTTTGTCCATCTGGATTAATTTACATTTTCTAGAATTTTCTACAAAGGAAATCATACAGTGTGTACTGTTTTTGTCTTCTTTCTCTCAACATGATTATTTTAAGAGCCATGCATGTTGCTGTTTGCATCAATAGTTCATTATTATTTTTTTATTACAGCTGAGTAATATTCCACCATATGGATACAAATTTGTTTATCCATTTACCTGTTGGTGGGCATATGGGTCGTTTCCAGTTTCTGCTTATTACAAATAAGCTGCTATGGTCACTTGTGTATAAATACTTTTCATTTCTCTTGGGTAAATACTTAGGAGTAGAAGAGCTGGGTCGATGGTAGGCCAAGTAGAGCCTTCTAAGAAGGTTTCAAATGTCTTTCTAAAGTAGTTGTACCATTTTACACTCCCACCAGCCATGCAGAAGATTTCTAACTACCTCTCACCCTCATCAACAATTTTTAATTTTAGCCACTCTGGTGGGTAGAAGAGTGGTATCTCATTGTGGCTTTAGTTAGCATTTCCCTGATGACTAATGATGGTGAGCCTATTTTCATTTGCCATCAGCATATCTGCTACCTTTTGCCCATTTTTTGACTGGGATTTTAGTCTTGTTATTAAATTGCAAGGAGTATACCTTAACAGTTTTTTTTTTTTTTAAGATTTTATTTGTTTATTTATTTGAGAGAGAGAGAGAGCACGAGAGGGGGGAGGGTCAGAGGGAGAAGCAGACTCCCTGCTGAGCAGGAGCCCGATGCGGGACTCGATCCTGGGACTCCGGGACCATGACCTGAGCCGAAGGCAGTTGCTTAACCAACTGAGCCACTCAGGTGCCCTACCTTATCACTTTTATGAGGTCTAAAAGAACCAGCTCATTGAGGTATAATTCATATACCTTATAATTCAGTCATTTGAAGTGTACAATTAAATGTGTTTCGGTTTATCCACAGGGTTGGCAATGAACACCACAATTAATTTTAGAACCCTTTCGTCAGGGCAAAAAGTAACCCACAACCTTTAGCTGGCAACTCACATTGTCCCAACCCCCCCCCCCACCTCCTCCCATCCCCGCCCCCATCCACAGGCAACCACTAATCTACTTCCTGTATAGACTTGCCTCTTCTGGACATTTCATGTATGTGGAATTATCTCCTTTAATTTTTTGTGGCTGGCTTTTATCACTTAGCATGTGTTCAATGCTCAGACGTGTTGTAGCATGCATCAGTACTTCATTTTTCTTTAATGATGCAATAATATTCCATTGTATAGATATATTGCATTTTATGTACCCATTCATCAACTCCTCAACATTGAGCTGGCTCCGCTTTTCCGCTCTTATGAATAATAATCCTATGAACATTTGCATATGAGTTGTTTTATGTGAACATGAGTTTTCATTTCTCTCGGGTGTATACACAGCAGGGGAGGTGCTGGCTTTTGGAAGAACTGCAGACTATCATCCAAAGTAGCTGCACCATCTCACATCACCCCGGCTTCTGGGTTCCCTGCATGTCCAACATTCTCACCCATGTGTGCTAATATCTGTCTTGTTTTATTATAGTCACCCTCGTGGATATGAAGTGGAATCTCACTATGGTTATAAAGTGCTTTTTAAAGGACAAAATTTTTTTTATTTTGAAGAAGTCCAGTTTGTTAATTATTTTTTCTTTCATGGGTTGTGCTTTTTATGTTCTGTTTAAGAAATCCTTTTGGCAAATCCAGTATTTTCTCTTATTTCCACTCTCCCCCTCCCCCAAGAAAGTCCTATAGTTTAGCTTTCAGATGCATGTCTTTGGTCCGTTTTGAGTTAATTCTTGCATAAGGTCGAAGTTTACTGCTTTGCATACAGCTATCCAATTGTCCCAGCACCATTTGTTAAAAAGATTATTCTTTCCCCAGGATATTGTCTTGTGAAAATCAACTGGGGCTGTATTTCAGGACTCTTCCTTTTGAGTAGTCTTACTTAGGGATAATTTTGCTTCATGCCGAGGCAATAATATCCTTGCGAGTCTTCTACCTAGTACCTTTTATGTAACGAGGTTTTTCCACTCTGGCCCAGTGTCACCTGAACTATTCCCAATCCTGTGTAAACTTGGGGGAGTTACCCATTTGTTCCTTTCAGGTGTTTTCTCCCCCCTGGTCTAGTGTAGTTTCTTCATCTGCAAATTCCAGTTAATTCTCAGTGCAAGACTTGAGGGGAATGCTTGGTAGACCCCCAGAGCTCTTGCTCTCTCTCTCTCTCTCTCTCTCTCTGCAACTCTCTCCACCTCGTTACTCTGCCCTGCAAACTCGATTGCCTTAGCCTTCTTGAATTCTCATCTGAGTCCACTCAGAGAAACTGCTGGATTTAAAAAAAAAAAAAAGATTTTATTTATTCATTTGAGAGAGAGAGCATGAGCAGGGGGAAGGGACAGAGAGAGAGGGAGACGCAAACTCCCAGCTAAGCAGGAAGCCTGACATGGGGCTCGATCCCATGAGGGGACGTGGGGGGGATCATGACCTGAGCTGAGGGCAGACGCCCAACCAACTGAGCCACCCAGGTGCCCCATAACTGCCGGATTTTTACCTAAGTTCCCCTCTCCCTGAACTGCAGCCTGGAAAGTCTCCCAGGCTGTTATCTGGGGCAGCTGCAGGGCTCACTTCATTTAGTTTCCTCTGTGTGTGTTCTTTGTTGCTTACGCTTTCTCTCTGGGAGACCTCATCCAGTCTTGGGGCTTTAAACTCTGTCTCTATCGCCAGCCTGGGATTTGACTTTGAACACTAGATGTGTACGTGCCAGTGCTGATCTTTGCCATTTTGTCTCTAGATCCATTCCCTGCCCACCCTCTGCTCTGTGTCATGGAGGGTGGAGGGGTCTGAGCCCTGTAGCCTGCGTTTCTTAGGGTCCTCTGTCAGCCAGTGTCAGGTTGCATTTGACCCAGAGGAGGGACTGGTGGGAAACTGGCGGGCAGGAGGCAGGAAAGGCCACAGCATGTCGAACCCTCCTCTCTTGACCTTGGAAGTGTCTCTGGCAGAGGTTGCTGTTCAACACAACCACCTCTGGTCTCTGGTGACACTGTCTTTCCCAACACCACCTCAGCCCTTCCTGCCATTGCTGGTCTCAGCCTAAACCCTGTTTGGCTTCCAGACAATTCCGCCACCAGTGTAACCATTTGCTCTGTTTGGAATACCTAGAGTGGGTTCGGTGTGCTGACAGGGTCTTGGCTGAGAGAGTTCTCTAAAGAGTGTCTCAAAATCAACACATCTAAAACCAACTCTTGATTTCCCTCCCAAGCTGCTCCTCTTGGTGCTTTCTTCATTTGAATTCGAGTATTTGTCTCCACCTCCACTGCTCTCACCACCCCAGTCCAAGCATCATTAACTCTCGCCTGGACTATTGCAGTAGACTTCCAACTTGTCTCCCTGCTTCCCTAGTTGACCCAGCAGTCAGAGTGATCTTTCTAAACTGTAAACCAGAGTATGTTGCCTTTCTATTGAAACCTTCCGCCGGCTTCTTATCTTGGTTAGAAGAAAAAGCAAAGTCTTTACAATTGCCCCTCCAAGGCACCCAAGTACCTCTAGGACTTCATGTTCTACCACTCTCCACCATCACATTCTGTTCCAGTGACACGGACCTCATTACTTTTCCTAGAACCCACCAGAATATTCCTGCCTCAGGGCCTTTGCACGTGCTATTCTCTCACCCCAGAATGGTCTTTCTCCAGTATCCACATGGTTCTCAATCAGCTTCCTGTTTGTGTTCAGTTCTCACTTCATCAGAGTCCTTTTCTGATTACCTTACACGTAACACAACATCCTCCTTCATTGTCCCGTTACTGTTTTATTGTTCTTCACAGCACTTTCTACTACTTTATGTTATATATTTATTCACGGTGTGTCTGTTCCCGTTGGAATGTAAGCAGAACAGGGACCTTGTTTGGTTAGCTGCTATACCCCTAGTCTCTTAATACTGGGCATTTTAGAAATAAAAATAAAATGTACAGCAAGATTGCTTTGCATCAGGCACAATGCTAAGCGCTTTATACGGAACATACAATTTCTTTGCACTTACAGAGCCCACAGCTCTATGCCAGGTGCAGAGGGTGCGCACCCGGCCGGTGCAGCCTCGGCCTGCCGGTGCAGCTGGGGATCAGCCCGGGCTGGGAGGCGGAGCCTCCGCCCTGCTGGGGCCCGCCCAAGGCGCATGCTCCGTGGCGGCGCTGGGCGGGGCGGGGTCTCGGCAGCACTTCCCGGCGGCCCGCCGCTCCGATTGGCTGCGCGCGTAGCCTGAGCCTGGAGGGAGACCTGTCCTCGCGTCCCGCGGTCCCCGCCCCGCCAGGTGCCCAGTTCCACGAGCGGGCACTGCGGCTCTGGACAGCGGCCTGGGAAGACCGGTGCGGGTGAGTGCCGCCGGGCTGCGCCGCCGGGTACGGGTGCTGCAGCTCGGGCCTCCGCGCGCCACCCCCCCACCCCCCCACGCCCGAGCCTCTGCAGGCCGGCGGGACCCCCTGCGCTTGGCTCGTGGCGCATCCCGCCTGGAGCACCTGCGGGCTCCTCCTCTGCGGGCGGCGTGGTCCAGGTTTCGCGGGGTCTCCGAAGTTGCCTCCCTTCCGTGGGAGCCCTCCGATTTCCTGTACGGGAGCGGTCGCCGATCAGCAAAGCCGCCCAGAGCCCTCGGATTGCGGTGGCAACCGGGATTCCTGATTCCCAGCTACCCCCTTCCCCTGGTTAAGCTCCCCCTTAACCGGTTGGCACTTTGCTTCCCGTACTTGACCTAGGTGAAGCTCAGCTTCCCGAAACAAGGATTTAACGGGACCGTACTGATGTGCTGGAGGAGTAGTTAACATAGGTCGGAAGCACTACTGGCGTGTCTGGAGCGTAGCGGGAGTTTAATGGGAGCGAGATTATTGGTGGTGGTGTTGACCTTGTCATTAGTGGGAAGCAAAATGGGAGGCTGCTTTGGGGCTTTTCTTCAGCCACGAAACTTTTGGACCGACCCGTATCTCATTTTTCAAAATCTGTACTGTGCATCTCATAGGTGCAGGGCAACTCTATAGATCCTAAGCGTTCAAAGTTGAGTCAGACGCCTGCCCTGCTTTCCGGCGGGGGCGAAATGAGGGCAGAAGAGCACTTACTTGCATTGTTACAATGTAGAGAGAACAGAGATAGAAGTTGCTAAGAGAGCCCAGAAAAACACACACAGTCCAGCCTGGAAGGGGGCTTTTTCTCCGTTTAAACTTCTTAATCATCATCCTTCCAAGAATCACTTGACTAGTTGGTTGAAAAACTTGCTTAATGTTGTGTTGGAAGGAAACATGAACGGGGTGACATATGCAGTTGAGGATCTTCAGCTGCTAACCTCTTGGAGCGTCTCCGTTGACAGCTGGTCCAGGTTCTGTGGGATCCTTACCGAGTGGAAAGCATCTGCTGCCAGAAGATTCTTTGTTTTAAATTGTGGGCATGACCTTTCTTTTTCCTTTTCAATCTCTTCCCTGTTCCCTAGTAAAAGTGGACTTCGGGGAGGTAGGGATTATGATAAAAGGTGGCCTGGGAGTATACATCCCTTCCCAACCACCATAAAGAAATAAACGCCAAGTGAGCTTGCTTTGCCAGCGCAGGCTCCAGGTTACACTCCTTTCTGTCTAGATGTCCAGGGTTCATCACTGCTGGAGAAGTAACTGCAGCATCAGTAGGACTTGCATTGGCAGAATTCACTATGGTAATCTCCTGAGAACCAATCTTTTAAGATTTGTGGAATACTCAGTTAAGCCCAGGTCTTAAAAAAAGCTGTATTGTATTGACATACAATAACAAGATGTATTTTAAATGAACAATTTTATAAGTTTTGACCTATGTATACTCCCATGAAACCCTAAATTCAATATAGTGAACCTGTCCATCACCCTCAAAAGATTCCGTGTGCATACCCCCTTGCAATCCTTTCCTCTTGCCCTTTTCCTTAGACAGCTCAAGATCTGCTTTTTGTCAATAGAGATTAGGTTGCATTTTCCATAGTACTATATAAATGGAATCCTATGTATTTATTCTTTTTTTTTTTTTTTTTTTTTGGTCTGGCTTTCATACACCATAATTATTTTGAGATTCATCCATGTTATTGTGTGTTCATTCCTTTTTATTTCTGAATAGTATGTATATATCATGTACATATTATATATATGTATATGTGTATATATATATATATATATATATATATATATATATCTCCATCCATTCACCCATTTGGGGTATTCAAGTTTTTCTAGTTTTTGTTTATTACACACAAAGCTGTTATAAACATTTTTATACAAGTCTTTTTTTTAAGATTTTTTTTTTTAATTTTAAAGATTTTGTTTATTTATTTGACAGAGAGACACAGCGAGAGAGGGAACACAAGCAGGGGGAGTGGGAGAGGGAGAAGCAGGCTTCTGCCAAGCAGGGAGCCCAATGTGGGGCTCGATCCCAGGACCCTGGCATCATGACCTGAGCCGAAGGCAGACGCATAACAACTGAACCACCCAGGCGCCCCTTCATACAAGTCTTTGTATGGATATACATGCATGCATCTTTTTTTAAATGATGATATTTTTAAAAAATGCAGGATGCTGGGCTGTAGTTCCAGTTTTGCCTCTAACCATCCAGGTTCCTTGGGAGACTCACTTCACTTTGCCTTTTACACTCAGCCCCAAGGTCTTCGCTGTGCTGTGATTTTGCACCATCACTGGTAGAAACTAGATCATCTTTGTTGGTGGTTGGAGGGTCTCAGAAGGGGAAGCGGGTGGTGTTCTGTCCTGTTTCTCTTTCAGCCTCTCTTTCATTTTACTCTTTTCCTTGGATGACATATTTATTTTATTTATTTTTAAAAATTTATTACTATTCTTTTTTCACTGAAGTTTAGTTGGCACAATGTTACATTAGTTTCAAGTGTACAACATAGTGGTTCAACATCTTTGTATGTTATGCTGCTACCGCCTATCAGCATGTAACTCTGTTCTATACTGTTGACTATAGTCCCTACGCTGTGCCTTTCATCCCCATGACCTACTCATTCCATAACTGGAAGCCTGAACCTCCCACTCCCCTTCACGCATTTTGCCCGTCCCCCCACCCACTTCCCTCTGGCAAGCATCAGTTCTCTGTATTTATGGCTTTGTTTCTACTTTTTGTTTGTTATTCATTTTTTAGATTGCACAAACATGTGGAATCATATGGTATTTGTCTTTCTCAGTCTGGCTTATTTCACTTAGCATAATATTTGGGTGACAAATTTGAATCCTGACATGTAATTTTGGACAAGAACAAAAATAGACAGTGGGAGGCAAGAACTAATACTGAACTTAAACATGAGAACTTAAAAATGTTTATATCGCAATTAGAAGGGAAAAGGTGGGAGGCTCACAGGCTCTGGAACTTTGTGGACCCTCCTTTTTTTCAGCCTATTGTCTTCTAAGTCCTGTCCTCTGTTTTTTCTCCAGAACACTTTGTTTAACCTCATGGTGGGAGGGTGAGTGGGTGTGCTGGGCTCCAAAGGTCACATGTTAACTGGTGGTGGCAAAGGAGGGGAGGGGGAGTTTCCTAGTAAAAAAATAATCCCTTTTTTTTTGTTTCCAGATATGGCTGGAGTCCTTTGTTTCCTATTTGCCCTTGACCTGGTGTTTACTTGCCCTAAACCTGGTTCAGAACTTTGTATGGGAGCATTAATCTACCAACATAATCTGTGTAGTGAAATTCAGACAAATAACAATAGACTATTTTATACAGAATGAAAATGCAGCTCCTGGGATTGGTGGTCTGTTTGGTCCTTGGGACCCTGCCTTCCGAGGCGTTCGAAAGCAAGCTGGCAGGTGTGGATCCTGAAACAAATATGAATGTGGTAAGTTTCTCAAAGTCTCAAGGATGCTTTTAAAATGCATCTGTGACAAATGTCAAGTATTTTCTGCAATTCCGTTATGTGGGCTACATGAAGCCACAAACCAATCTCTTTATAGATCATTGTGCTTTTCATGCTCTCTGAATCTTAAATTCGGTTTGCTGACTTTCCCATCAGGTAATGTGTATTTTATGAACTGCATTTAACTGTTAAAACTACCTACTTCTTAATGGGATAAATGAAATTTTTATAAATTCATTTCATTTTTAAGTCCCACTGAATTTGTTGAAAGAATGATAAAAATGTATCAAAACTTTGCAAGGATGTTACTACCAACTGCTGCCTTTTTTTTTTTTTAAGGTTTTATTTATTTATTTGAGAGAGAGAGAGACAGCGAGAGAGGGAACACAAGCAGGGGGAGTGAGGGAGGGAGAAGCAGGATTCCCGTGGGGCAGGGAGCCCGATGCGGGGCTCGATCCCAGGACCCGGGATCATGACCTGAGCCGAAGGTAGACCCCAACGACTGAGCCACCCAGGCGCCCGCCCCCAACTGCTGCTTTTATAATACGTTGAACAAGGAGTGTGATTAGCAATGTCCAGGGAACACAGTTCAATACAAAAACCAAAATATCTGAAAAAAAATTTTGTTGGAACAAATAAGCAAATACAATTTGTTGAGTAATTGACACATTTCAAAGTTATTAATCATAAGTAAACAGTAAAACCTGGAAATACCTCATTTAGGCATCAAATATTGGGAAAATCCAAATGACTAAAGAAAATAACTACTTTATTATTATTATCATTTTTTTTTTTTAGAGAGAGAGTGAGAGAGTGAGCATGGTGGGGAGGAGCACAGGGAGAGGGAGAGAGAGAATCTTCAGCAGGTTCCATGCCCAGTGAAGAGCTGGATGCCTGATTAACACCTGCTCCATGGATTGGAGAAGTGTGATTTTGATCATAATTTCCAACTTTTCGTCTCTTAGTGTCCTGTGTTAGCGTAAGTTTATCAGTTCATTGATGAAAACAGATTAATGCTATACTCTGTTCCCTAGGACAGGACCTCTTAAAATGAGGATAGGGTAGATCATGATATTAGCTGGCATATTTAGAAAAGAAAGAAAGAAAGAAAGAAGTGTGTTTATTTGTGGAGCCAGGATGGAAACAGAGAGGCCCAAAGCAGTGGTGAAATTAGACACATTTGGTGTAGAACATGCTAGAATGTTGAAACCAAGGTTAATCAGACACCAGTCAGCGGAACAGATGGATAAAACAAGTAGATTGAGCTTGATTGAGCACACTAAAATTTCAATAACAACTGTTTTCTCAAAGCCTGGAGAATGTCTGCTGACATTTTGTCTTCTCCTTTGCCTGCTAATGTGGCAGATCTTGTCCGATTCTATCCATAGAGTTTCCAATATTCTTTTTCTCTGTAGAGTGAAATTATCGCTCACTGGGGATACCCTAGTGAGGAACGCTTCATCGAGACAGAAGACGGATATATTCTTTGCCTTCACCGAATCCCTCACGGGAGAAAGAACCATTCTGCCAAAGGTATGGGTGTTTCTGGTGGTGAGATAGGAAAGCTCTGAGAAGTACCTGCATGGCTGGAATTTGGCTGGTTTTCATGTCGGTGAAAGTTGAGATTTAACTTGAAAACATTGAAATGGGGTTATTTTTTAGGCCAAAGTACTAAAAGCGTTACACTTATGCAAGGCATATAAAAATACTATTTTGAAAGAAGTAAGGATGAGTCATCTAATTTCATATTTTGCTTAAGGATTCAAAAGATCAATATTGTTTGAGGATATGCTGAAATCTCTGCTTTCTTTGTTATAAGGAAACATTCATGAAATGTTTTGAGCATTAAGGAGATAGCTTTTGCTGTTTGAAAATTAATTGATTGAATAGGCAATGTATTCACATGGTTCAAAACTTAAAGGAAATAAAAAGCCATACGGTCAAACCCCTCCCTCTTGTCTCACTGTTCACCTCCCCGGTCTGTGTGCATCCTTCCAAAATCTCTTGAATTTCTTTAGCTCTAAAAAAAATCTCTTTAGAAACAAATATAAACATAGATTACTATTTTTCCCTGCTTCCATTTTAATACGAAAGGTGGAATGTAATGCATATTCTTTTGTTCCTTGAATTTTTTACTTAATATTTTGGAGATCTTTCCATACAAAACATGGAAGACTTCACCGTTCAATTCTGCAGACACTTGGCATTCCACTGCATAGCTGTACCATGACTTATTTAACAGATGTCCTAGTGATGGGCATTTGGACGGTTTCTAGTCTTCTGATAGAAGACAGATCTTGCTGCTGAAAATAACCTTGTATGTGTGCAAGTTTGTTTATAAGATCCATTTCCAGAAATAGAATTTTTGAGTCAGAGGATCTTGTATACATTTGTGATTTTGATAGATACTGTTAAATTGCTTTTCATGTGGTCTTGTTCTAGTAATTACTCTTGCTAGCAATATATGAAAGTTCTTATAGCTTTGGAGATATGTACATATCTTCCCATAGCAAAACTGTGGTTTCCAGTTCAGATTAATGAACTTCTAGACAGACTACTTGAAATTGTTAAACATGTATCAGAATAAGGATCTGATCCCCATTCAATCATCTCTCCAGACTTACCTTATTCTTTAACATTTGCTCTTTGTAGAGATTTTCCCTGGAAAATTAAGATTAAGGAAATTTGATGACTAACTGTTCTTTAACTAACATTTTATGTGAGCAGAAGGGCCTTTTTGCCTCAATTCCTTCCCAAATTATTATTCGAAGCAAACTAAAAACCTATGTTAACATGAGCTTTGTAGCATTATTCTTTTTTTTTTCTAAATATAATCTGGTTTGTCTATTTTTTTCTCCCATAAATTCTGACTATAAGGAGGCATTTTGTAATGCTGAAGTGGCTGAGCCAGACAGTGCTCTTTTTGAAATTTCATTTCTCATTCTTGAGATTTTTATGGTTTACACATATATGTTGTTAAGCTTTCTTCTTGTAAGTGTGTTGCAAAAATGAGTAGTGAGCTGTGAGGGCTTCTATTTTTTTTTTTTCCTGCTCAAAACACACAAAATGTATACTTTATTCCAGCGTGAACATCTGATCTTACTTTCCATGCCTTTTTTTTTTTAGTAAACCCTTTGATTTCAGATCCCATATAAAGAAGAATATGTACAGATATCATTTCTCTTAAAAGTGGTAAGTTGACTAATAGAATTAGTAACATGAATCACTGTTAAAAGGAACTCATGTAAAAACGCTCAGAGAACACACCCCCTGCGTTCTCTGTCCCCACCCCCAGGCTTCCGTGTCACGCAGCGGTTAGCGCAGAGTGCCGCCTGCCCTAAGGACGTATGCATGCACGTTCGTACTCCTGCAGGGGAAGCGCTGTGCACCCCAAGGTGAGGAAAGGGAGCCCGAGTCTCCATATGCTGCTGGGTGGCAGGAAGGAGTCAGGAGAGCTCGATGCCAGATCTGCGTCGGCTGCTAGGGACGCATGCGTGCTTCCGCCTCTGTGCGCCTTGGATTCTTCACCTGCAGAAACAGCAGACTGGCTGGGATGATCCCAAAGTTCCCTTTTAGGCTTGGTCACTCTGGTTCTATGGGGTCTAGTCCCTACTCTGTCGTTGTTGTTATTGGCAGGCGTGCGTGCTGCGGGGCACAGAATGGGCACAGACTGAAAGCTGTCTGAATCTGGGCACAGCGTGGGGCCCCCACCTGCTGCCTGTGCTCTGCAGAGGTCTCCGTGTAGGGCGTCAGTGACGCATGTCTCACACCGGCTGTGCCCTAGGCCCGGCTCCGGGGCTGGGAGGGGCGCATTCAAGGAGCTCTGCGGCAGGCGGCTCCGTTATCTGAGGCAGTTCCTGGCCTCCCTGAGCACTGCGCAGGTTCTTCATGGTTTGCACGTCCACGGTCCCTGGCAGAGACCCCTCACTGTCCTCTCCTCCTACTCAGGGTCAGCGTTGTCCGTTGTCAGTGGTGCTACTTTGGCTCACTTAAGCCGCACAGACACAAAGAATTCCTCAGAGTCCTTCACACCCAATGCGGAACTCATCCTCTCGTTCATGTCACTTCGTCCCCTGACTTCCTCCTCCATTAATAACACCATTGTCCTCCCAGTGATCCTGCCCCGGAAACTGCAGAATCATTCTTGACTCCGGGCCGCCACCCTACTCAACGCTTTCGTGCCCATTTAACCGGACGCCTGGAATAAGCTCACGACCTGGGGGGGGCTTGGGCCGCTTTCTTTTTTGAGGCTTGCCATGTATCAGAAAAAGGAAGAATTTCAAAACAGGTAGATGAAAATTGTTTGTCCTTTAGGAAATTAATGCATTTACTACACCCAGATATCATGCCCCGCATCTGTACTGATTACAAGGCATTGCAGGGTGCCTTAAACCATTTCTTCATTTATTGGGGGGGATGGTGAAACCGTCCCTCTTACCCTTTTTAAGTGGGTTTTCTCCATTTCTGTGCTCTCTGGCCGTGCTGCATGACCTTAGCTGAGGCAGTGTGGGGAGCGACTTCCAGGCACTGGTCCTCGGATTGTGCGGAGCGCCTCACCTAGAGGTTACTGGAGGCCTCTATGGTCCCAGGGTTTGGCCACATGGTTCCTTCTCCTGCCCCCTGTCTCATCCATCTTGTGTAGTTTTGCAGGATGAAGTTCTTCGAGCCCAGGGGTCGTTAGAGGATAGGGCCATTCGGCATTCTTCAGGGCCCTGGCACACGAAGTGACCTACCTTTCCTTAATATTTTGTTTCTCCGTTGTCTGGACCTTTCACACTGCAGAAGAACTTTGAAGCTCCCGAGGGTATGTGCAGAGACCTTCGGGATTCAGCACCTCGGTGTCATATGACAGCTACGGACCATGATGCGTGAGGCGTCCGTGTCTGCTCACGGTGGGGTAGGAGACCTCAGGCCCATCGGTTCCCAGCTGGGTTTCCGCGTTAGTGAAGAAACCTTTGTCATTTATCAGCTGTCCGGGTTTAAGCTGGGACCTTAGCCCAACTCTGAGTAACTAAAGGCATGTCCGCTATAGTAATTAGTATCAAAGAACGACTTTTGGGCACTCTGAAGTCCAAGCGAGGCATTCCCTTTCTGCTGAGCCCTCTCAGATGCTGCTCGCTCTGCCCACCATCTTCATTTCTATGTTTATAAAAACCATTCTTCCCCTCCCTCCAGGCCCAGCTTAACTGGTGGCTCTCCCACATTGCTTGAGCGGGAAGGAGACGTTCTTCCCCTGAACCCCCAAACCGCTCGCTAACACTCTGGAGGTGCTTTCCTTCTTCTGCCTTGGGATGGACTTATTTCTGTGCTGCTTCCTGCCCACCACCCCTCTCTGCAGCAGGGGCTGTGTCTTTGTCGTCCTCGTGTCCCTCAGCACGGTTGACCAGCCTGACTGAGAGTCACATCAGCGCAGTCTTCAGAATCGGGGCTCTTAACTGCATGAAGGCGATGCACCTTCCCTGCAGCGAAATGGCACAGAACGCTGTGCCCACACATATGTGACATACATTTGTAGAGAGTGTACGGACCCAGTAAAGAATATGCTGATTTACACAATCATTTGCCTGTCTGCTCAAGCTCCCATCGACCGGTCAGCTTGGAGCACCTATTTAGAAAGTTCTTAGCAGCCTGGGGAGTCTGTGTGTGTGCTTCTCGGTGTTACGCCAACTTCCCTGTCAAGCATTGAGTTACCCCTGCTCTGCACTAACTCAAAAGGGAACTGAAATTTGGAAACTCATCCTTAATAGGGAAGTGGTTCTCGTTCGTGTCCTCAGCTGTATTTCATAATGTCATGGGATGTTAGCAGCACTAGGGAGGTCTCAGGGTCCTGTGCGAGGCCAGGATTCAGAGTTTGCATTTTTAACATAACTTCCTAGTGGATTCCAAGGTAGAATCCTTGGGTTCTGGAGCCTGTGTGCTAGATGAACACCCTCATTTTACTGGGTGAGACAAAGAGAGAACGAAAATGGCTTTAAGGCAAAGAATAGTGGCCCAGCCAGTCTGACTGCTGAGACAGTGTTCTTTGAATTAGAGAATGCAACCTTATGTAGTAAGTATTGAGCGAGTTGATCCCATGATAATTAGATATTTATTTTATTTGACTAAAACAAGGAAATGCATATTGTCTTGCCTAAAATAGAACAGTGACTACAACAAGGCAAGACTTCTTGCCTCATTGGGAAATACATTGTTCATAAAGCAATTGTCGAAGCACCAATAGTGGATTATTTGTATCTGATATATGTATATATACATAAATGCATACATGCACATATGATATCTGATATGATCTATGATAGGTATTTGATGGCCTAATGAGTGAAGTGGTGTTCTGGGACATGAATAATTGTCTTCAGGCATTTTGAACTTGGCCTTGGCAAAGACGCTTGGCAAAGACGCTTGCTCCTTGAGCTTTTTAAGTCATAACTGAAAATTCACAGTCTGGCTCGTGAATTAGATCTTTGGACAGAAAGACCATTGACTTATATTCTCCTTTGACTGTTTTAGGATTCTGATTATTTCTGGATTTTCTGTTCTTCTCTTCTACGCAATTCCTGAAGGAACCGTCTCTTTGAGTAAATGGTGTGTTCCAACAAGCTTCCCAGAGCCCTGGGCGAGCTGAGATGTAATTCCTTGCCTCCTGGCAACACTGGGCAGATGTAGGGTCATTAATGGATGCCCGGGCTTCTGGACTCTGGCCAACTGAACTCACATCCAGCTGTGCTTGGTTCTGATGGCTCTCGGGGTAGCGGACCGTGTTTGGACCTTTGCCTACCGGAGCGGCACAAACCAGTGGGAGCTCCACCTGTCGCCTCCCATACGCAAGTTGGGGCTGGAGCAGAGAGTCAGGCTGGAACAGAAGAGAGCGCCCTGCCAGCACCCCAGTCTCCTGCACCCTCCCTCTCTTCCTCCCTGTTAACCCGTCTTACCTGTTTACCCATTCTCTGTCCTCACCCTCCTCACCCTCCTCATCCTCCACGTCACTTCTTCAGGGAGGACTGCCCATCCACTCATTCTCATGGCCCTCTGGGAGTTTCCTTCCTAGCATGGAGGGCGGGAAAACTGTAGGTCATGATGGGTTATGTAGGTGACGGTGTGTGTGTGATTTGCACCTTCACTAGATCGTAAGCTCTTTGAGGCCGAAGCTGCTTCTGATTGTTTGATTGTCTTCAGTGTCTCCGAGAGTTCCTCCAGGGCTGGGCCTTCCTGGGACTCGGTGGAGCAGGGCATCGAAGGCCAAGGCCACGCTGGTGAAGGACTTGGTCCTGCTGAGCTCAGAGACAGCCACGGATGCAAGTGGGGGACGTCCCGCGCTGGGCATGGAATCAGAGGCCGGACGCCTCGTATGTGTGCAGACACTGAGTGAGCGTGTTAGCAACCCCGGCCTGGAGTTTAAGTTCCTGCTGTACTACCATAACTAGGTGTGTGACCTTGGCAGTTTATTTAACCTCTCCATCTACTAACCAGGAAGAATAACACTTGTTGTTTCATAGGGTCTTGTGAAAATTAGATGAAATAAGGCCCATAGAACGTCTTGTGCGGAACACACGAAGCTCTAGTTTCTGTTTTGAATGACAGGGAAGGTGCTATCGTGGAATGTTTATGTCCCCCCATAAATTCCTCTGTTGAACCCTAACGCCCAATGTGGTGGTGTTTGGAGGTGGGGCCTTTGGGAGGTGATTCGGGTCTGGGTGAACGGGATTCATGTCCTTCTAGAAAAGAGACCCCAGGGAGCTCCCCTACCCCTTCTGTGAGGACACAGTGAAAAGTCAGCCGTCTGTGAACCAGGAGGGGGTCCCCACGAGACAGCAGATCAGCCAGAGCCTCCATCTTGGACTTCCCAGGCTCCAGAAGCGTGAGATAGAATTTCTCTTGTTCACAAGCCTTGCAGTCTGTGGTTTTCTGTTGTAGCAGCCCGAATGCACGGACGCAGAATGTATCCTACACTACAAGGGAAGGAGAAAGATGTCGATTATCAGGATTTGTGAGCTGTGCACAGACAGTATGGAAGGGAGGGCCAGCGAGCAAGGAGTAACCGTGTCTGGGGGCCAGAGTCCCCTCCGTGACACGCTTGCCTCTGGGGCCTCTCTCTGTTCCTTCTGTTGACTGAGTAGTTGGAATTGGAGCTAGGTAATTCCCCAGCATTTGGCCAACAGTGAGGCTCCACGAACTCAATCAAGGTGTCACGGCGCGAAGCCTCTCGAAGGCAGGCCGTGGCCGCAGCGAGGGGCAGGGAGAACACAAAGGCCACTTTGCATGGACCTGGCTTTGGGTCCTGGCTCGGCCGCGTGCACACTGTGTGCGCTCTGGGGTGATTGCTTCTCTCTGGGCCTCGGAGTCTCCATCTGCCAGGTGGGGGGAGTGAGTCAGAGGCCTGGTGTCCAGTAAACTAAGGCACCCGGAAGGTGCGTATAGTGTACGTGGGGTGCGTGGGAACATGTCGTGGGTTTTCTTTCTTTGCTTTGTTGATTCCTTGGCGATTGCCTTCATTCCTCAGGGTTGTCATGAGTGAGCAGCACGTGCCAGACTCCGCGTGGGGTGCTGGGGACGCTGCCGGGGTTGTTCAGCAACCACGGTGGCTGTGGCTGGTGCTGGGGAGATCGGGGTGGTTCTCTGGCCTGCTCTGTGATCCGAGCACTATCGTGTCCCCTCCTGCAGAGGGTCACCCCTCTTCAGCAGGGCGACTTTGGAATGTGAGCACGGTGATCTGGCCTGTGGCAAAGTGCACACCTTTCTGAGGGCTTCCTGGGGAGGGGCCAAGTGCTCCCTGTGGGTCGTGAAGTGGATTCTCATGCACTCTGTCCCTGTTACAGATGAGGAAACCAGCATTTATAGGGCTTGATTAGTTTGCCTGTGCTAAGGCGGCTGGTTTAGGACCGACCTCCTACCCATGCAGCCCTGGGGACGACAGCAATGCCCCTGATAAAGCCACGGTGTGGGAGGTGCTCTGTTTAGGTAACCTGTGCACCAGCTTCTGTCACAACAGTTCCTGGCAATAAATGCTTTGGCAATGAGCTCTTCCTTCTTCTTTTTCTTTTTTTTTTAAGATTTTATTTATTTATTTGACAGAGAGAGACAGCGAGAGAGGGAACACAAGCCAGGGAAGAGGGAGAAGCAGGCTTCCCGCTGAGCAGGGAGCCCGATGCGGGGCTCGATCCCAGGACCCTAGGATCATGACCTGAGCCGAAGGCAGACGCTCAACGACTGAGCCACCCAGGCGCCCTGATGAGCTCCTCCTTCTTATTTTCTCCAGTGACTCTCAGTGTTATGACCAAGGCTTCCCACTATTATTTGCTGATTGCGCTTTTGGCTGTGTTTTGAGGCCGACGCTTCAAACCAGCATTAACTGCAGAAATTCACTCCGTCGTCCCTTGCTTGGGATGAATGGAGGTCTACTCTTTTTTTTTTAAAGATTTTATTTATTTTTTTGACAGAGAGAGACACAGCGCTAGAGAGAACAAAAGCAGGGGGAGTGGGAGAGGGAGAAGCAGGCTTCCCGCTGAGCAGGGAGCTGGATGCAGGGCTCGATCCCAGGACCCTGGAATCACAACCTGAGCGGAAGGCAGACGCTTAACGACTGAGCCACCCAGGCGCCCCTGGAGGTCTACTCTTAATAATCCTTGAGAAGGAGGCTCTGAAACTCCCTCCAGGAGCCTCTCGGATGTCAGCCAGGGATCTCCACGTCTGGCCTCTCTCTGGGCATTTAGGCAGCGTGTTCTCTGGGCCGGGCTGATGAGCAGAGGACGTCCGTGCTCCCCTTTGGATGAAGCCACCTTGAACCCAGCTGTGGACAGGCTGCTTCAGAAGAGCTGATGGAACCTGTCGAAAATAAATCCTTCCAGGCTCTGCCCCTGGAGTTCCCAGTGCCCTAAATCAGGAGCTGGGCCAAAAACGTGTATGGTTTTGAAGTGCTCCAGGTGATTTTGATAGGCAGCCAGTTTGGGGAAAGAGTGCTTGGCTTGCTTTGAAGTGGCCGGGTTCAAATAGAATACTTGTAAGCACACCTCTTCTCCCCTACCACTTTATTCTCTAATGACACATTTTTCTGGAGTAGTGGTTAAAGCGGGGACTTTGGAATGAGAAGAACTTGGGGTGAGTGTGCAGGTCACTTAACCTCCCTCTCTCTGCAGGCATTGGTTACCTTATCTGTAGCAGGGGGGTGGATCTTCGCATCTCTCTTGTGACAGCTTAATCCAAGTGGAACACAGGGCCGGATCCATAATCAGGAGCTGTTGTGACAAATACTAGTAATGCCTACAAATTAACCAGATGCCAGGATGCTTGCTGCGGTCTAGCGTGAGTAGTTGGGGAAGGTTCAGCAGTTTCTGGTGACCTGAATCCTGTCTCAGGGATGGTTGGCACCTGCCCTGGACCTTGGGCTCATGCATGGCTGAGGGCCGACTTCACTGGGTCTCAAGCTCGCTTGCATCGTCCAGTCCCGTGGATGATGGCAGGGGTGTCTGAAACGGGGGGCGATTCTGAGCGTCCCTTCCTCCGTGCGGCACGGCGGCAGCGTATGTACTCCATAAGCAAGTCCTCATGGCCCTTCTGTCTAGAATCTGCCTTAGCACGGGAGCAGGGGTGGGGGGAGCCCGTATGTGACTCATAGCCTACCTTCGAAGCTGTTCTGGAAGGTTTTAGGTTATGCAGCCTCCTTCCAAAGCAGCAAGGAGCCCAGCCTCTCTCTCCTTGAGGCCTCGGAGACGTACTCCCACCCGTCTGCTCTGGTTCAGGGTTGTTGGCTATGCACCTGTGTGGAGATTCCTTAGCCATACTGTGGCTCAAAACACCACAGATCTATTGTCTTACAGTTCTGGAGGTCAGAGGTCCTAAGATGAAGGCGTTGGCGGGGCTGTTCCTTCTGGAGATTCTAAGGGAAAGTCTGTTTTCTTGCTTTTTCCAGCATCCTGAAGCTGCCCACATTCCTTGGCTTCTAGCCCCATCTCCTGCCTTCAAAGCCAGCAGCGAAGCGTCTTCCACCAATCTCTCTCTCTTTCTCTCTCTGGCCCTCCTGCCTCCTGCTCGGAAGGACCCTTGTGGTTACACAGGCCTGCCAGTTAATCCAGGGTGATATCTCCCTCTCAAAACCTTTAATCACATCTGCAAAGCCCCTTTTACGATGTAAGGTGATATATTCACAGGTTCTGGGAATTAGGACGCAGACACATCTGGGGGCCCACTCGGCTGTTCGGTGATAATGTGTGCAAGGTGCTTGGCACGGCGCCTAACATAGTCAGCACTTAGTATGCTCCTGCTGTAACCGTGATTAAGTATCCTGGCTAAGGGATGCCACTTCATTTTATCTTTCTTCACAGTGCTTGTGTTCTGATAATACTGTATGACCTTTATATATTTATTACGATTACGAGCGGCTGTTACTTGTTGAGCTTTACTGCGTATCAGCCGCCGTGTGATTCCCACTTTAGAAAGTAGCACTTAGACTTCAGAGACATTGAGTAAATCTTACAAGGTTTCCCATCTGGCGAGAACCAAGGTCTGTTTCACGCTAACACCCTGACCTCGGTGACCTCATTTTGTTGTCCCCGTGCTTCTTGGACTCAGCTGATTTCACAGCGTTGGAGCACAGCGGTGGAGAAGGCCAGTGCCTTGGGGGGCAGGAGGGCCTTCCCCACCCGCCCAGTCCGCTTCCTCCTGTTGGACTGTGGGCTCAGCACATTCGTTTTTGGAGCCTGAAATCCCCTTCTCGCTTCCACCCGTATTTGGGCTGAGTCAGGCAGCACTGTGGCGGGCCGGGCCCTGGGCCGCTGCCCCTCCCTGGCTCTGTGCTATTGAGGTGACCTTTGGCCCTCTCTGGGCTGAGGGGCTTCCAGGCCCTCCCCTCAGCCCCCAGCTAGTCTGGGACCAACAAGCCAGCTCTGGGCACAGCCGGGAGCCAGCCCTTGTGCCGTTGTGTTGGTTTGTCGCTCAGACGAGCCAGGCCTCAGGCGCTGCAGTGCGTGGCCTGGGCTGGGGCTTGGGCACCCTGCTGAGCCGGCAAGGCTGCCTACCGCGTCCCTGCCTCCTCCTCTGAGTTTCCATCCACGCGAGCTTCCTTCCTTCTGAGCGCCTGCTCCGGCTCCCTCCAAGATAGCTTTCCCTCTTCAGCCTGTCGTTCTCCAAGGGCCTCTGTATGCTACCGAATGACGTCTCTCTTGGTAACCTTCTTTTTATGGCCAAGCGGGGAAGAGCATGGACCCTGGCATCAGACATCCCCAGTTCGAGTCCCGACTCCCCCTTTTAGCAGCTCTCGTTCAACCTTGGGTAAAGTACTTGACTTCTCTCAGCCACCATGTCCTGTTCTGTTTTCGGCGCAGTCCCTTAGAGCGAACGAGTGTGTAATAATAGCGAGTTATTACTTCAGTCAGCTTTTCTCAGCAAGGTGAAAAGAAATCCAATTAAAGTAACTCACTGAAAGACGTGAATGGCCGTAGGATTGAGCCTCCCAGAGAGATACTTCTTTTCCAGCAAATGCTTAAGTCCTTGACTGGTAGCGGGATGATAAAGAAGGACGCAGTGCCTTCCTTTCATTCCCTTGGTGGGAGCGGGTGAGGGAAGCCAGCAGGTGCGTGGGCAGGGCGTTTGCAGGGCCCTGTCTTTTCTGGGTGTCCTCCTGCAGTCACTGATCGCCAGAGGGAAGGGACAAACTTTCTTGCACCCCTTTGCCACCCCAGGCCAGGCTTTGTTAATGTTTTGTCTGTCTGATGAAAGCATGGGTGCTGGAAGCCCAGAGGGGCACTTTGGTTCTAGAAGGAAAGGAAGCTGGCCCAGCTGGAAGGATGTGCTCCCCACAGGGTCCCTCATGTCTCCAGGTCAGACAAGGCACTGACCCTTACCAGTGGTCCCTGGCCTCGCCTGGCATCCGGCTCCTGCAGGGGGCTGTTGGTGTGCGCTCTGGGGTCCCGTCTGGTTGTGGCCTGGGGCGCCCTGTCTGTTCCACAAATCCAGGGTCCCTTTTCTTCCCCAGAACCCTCCATGGGGCATTCTGTCTCTCTCTCAAAATCTGGCTCCCATGTCCCTGACTCTGGCTGCCTGACTTTCTTTCCTGGGGGCGTTCCTGGGTGGGGGTCTGGCTTCTTCACGCTGCCTAGAAGGTAATTGTACGTCTGTCTCCGGGGCTGGCATGGAGCTCCCTGGGGGCGGGAGTGTGGCTTACCCACCTTTGTGTCCCCCACGTCTAGCACGAGGTCGGCCGTGGGGCCTGGGCACGCGCTTCACCTGGCCATCCGCCCTTTCTCGGCTTCATGCTTACCTTCTGAGAGAGCACCCGTGACTTCTCGTTGCCTGTGGGAATCCAGGAATTATTGACTGGTGGTGTTCAAAGAGTTTTCCGGTGTATCTTCACCTTGCCAATTTCCACATTTCTCCTTTGAAGCTCCCAGGTTAGGGAGGGACGTACAACACAGAGAGATGTCAGGGGAGTTGTAAACGTTCTCCAAGGGAGGGAACTGACATCTGGCCTCCCACAGGCTGACCCCCGCCTCCCCTTCCAGCCTCAGCCCTGGCGGGGCTGCCCCTCGTCACCCCCCGCCCCCTCCTCAGCACTCCCTCCCCATTGAGACCATTCCTGCCGTTCTCAGAGCTGGGCCCTGAGGAGTCGGCTGAGCAGAGGCAGGTTTTCAGTCTGCCATGCCCCTGGCCCATCCTTGGTCCCCGTTCCCCGGGGGAGACGGCTCCACGGGCAGACCATGGTTTTAGGTCATGGATGATGGGCAGGAGCGCCTCTTGGAACCAGGCAGTCCAGCCCTGGTCGTGCCCGAATGTTGCCAAAGGGTTGCCTCGATCGGCCTGACTTGCTGATCTTTTAAGGTTAAGTCTTATTCCTCCTGGTGCGGCCCCAGAGCCCCTTTGAGGAGAGACGCGGGTCTTACGGTGCCGAAGGGATGGGTGCTGAACAGCATCGTGTGGCTTCACGGGGCGATGCCCAGTTACCCTGAGCGACCTTGCCTCTTGTCACCGTCCCCACAGGGCAGCCCTGCTGAAGAGCAGCTGTTACTTAAAACACATCTCATGAGCTGCGATTTAACGACAAATTAATTTCAGTAATTGTGATTGCATCACTGAAGTTCATTTGAACTTTCTGTGATGATTCTTATTTCCCCCATTAGATTAGGATCTTCTTCACTGAGCCAGCCTCTCAGATGCCATGGATCCCACAGCGCCTTGTCCGTAGAGCTTTGTCAGTCAGGTAGTCCTGGTAACGCCACACCAGAATGAACGCTGAAGACAACGAAGTGCTTGTCACGCTGCCCCAATCTGGATCTATTTTGCTCTCTAGTCCTTCCCCCCCGGGAGAAAGTCACAGGTATGGCCCCTGCCATGCAGTTGGTTGCCGTGCATCATTACAGAATCACAGGAGTTGTTTGGACCTTTGCTTGGCAGGCCATCGCACGGTCTCTACAGATGCGGGGAGCAGCGTCCACACGGCATGACTGTGGGGTGGTGTTCGTGCTGCGAAGTATTTGGACTGGGCCTCCTGGAGTTGTCTGGAGAGCCCACCTGCTTCAGAGGGACAGCCACTTGAAAAGCAGTTCATTAGTTACCAAATCCATCGTAGGACATAAACAGGAGTAAACATTTGTCAGTTCACTTCCCATCTGTCCAGACGAATCTTTCTTTCTTTTTTTTTTTAAGATTTTATTTATTTATTTATTTATTTATTTATTTGATAGAGAGAGACACAGCAAGAGAGGGAACACAAGCAGGGGGAGTGGGAGAGGGAGAAGCAGGCTTCCCGCTGAGCAGGGAGCCTGACGTGGGACTCGATCCCAGGACCCTGGGATCACGACCCGAGCCGAAGGCAGATGCCTAATGACTGAGCCACCCAGGCGCCCTGGACGAATCTTTCTTCCTATTTCTCCTTGATATTTTTACACCTCTTATTGTTTGCACACATCATTGCTGTCTAGCTATTGTCCAGAGTAGTCTATTGTTTTGTGCTTTGCTTTTTTTCCCCCCTTTCCAGGCTGGGTTATCAACTTTTCTGGGCTAGCCACGGTCCTTGTCATTGTAGATGGCTGGATTACTGCAGTGAGTTATTTGACCACTCAACAATCAGCTTCTCCGGCCCCCAGCGTTTCACTATCCTAATAAACAGGCCGAAGGCAAAGGGAGCTCTTACTTTGTAATCTCTGTGTCTGTCACTTAATTACCTCATTTATTTCTGCTGACAGTTATTTATGGAACGGAGACTCAGACTGGCTAGGTGACAATAATGAGCTAATGTTTATTGAACTCTTACTGTGTATCAGGCACTTTGCTAAGAACTTTTCATGTCATATCTCCTGGCTCATTACTCCTCATAAAGTGCGTATGACATTTCCCTGCTACAGGGGATGATGTAAGTTTCAGGGGATGTTGCAGTGCTTTGCACAGGGCACGAGTCCGAAGTTGGAGAGGACAGGTTCAAACCTGGGTGTGTCTGTCTAACACTCGTGGTCAGTATAACATCAGCTCCGTGACGGTGAATTGTTTTCCTTCTGTGTTTGTTCTCTGCCATGTGCCCAGTGCTGGGAACGCCTGGCACATAGTTGGTGCTCAATGAGTGCTTGGTTAATGAATTACTAAATGGGCTTAACATGATGTAAACAGCCAGAGGTCATGTTTCTCTGGCTCCTGAGTCTTTGTTTTTCCACTACATCAGTGTATAGGTGAGTAGAAAATAAAAATAAATAAAAGAATATATATGTAAATAAAAGAATATGTATAGATATATTTATGAATTTGTATATATATAATCTTTTTTTAAAGATTTTATTTGTTTGAGAGAGAGAACGAGAGAGAGCACAAGCAGGGGGAGGGGCAGAGGGAGAAGCAGGCTTCCCGCTGAGCAGAGAGCCCGATGGGGGCTTGATCCCAGGACCCTGGGATTATGACCTGAGCTGAAGGCAGACGCCCACCCGACTGAGCCACCCAGGCGCCCTTGTATATAGTCTTTTTCTGCCTTTTGGTTTATTTCCTTAGGATACATTGTAAGAAATGCAATTACTGGAGCAAATAAATTATAGAAACATTTCATCAGGTCTTAAAAAAATATATATATATATTTTTACGGTTAAGTCACTGTGTCTGGTTATCAGCTATGCAAAATAGTCTATTTTTGCTACTCCTTTGCCAGCACTGTTTAAAAAAATATTCTTTACCTGCGTCATATAGGAATACATTGCTACCTCAACATTTGGATTTGTTCTTAGCTCATTATTTGCTTTGGAATCTTTTATGAATGATCTGCTCAGCAAGATCGCACGTTGGCTTTACAGCAAGGTGCTTCTGCCTCCTAAACCCGAATGTTTTTCAGGTCCTAAGCCAGTGGTGTTCCTGCAGCATGGCCTGCTGGCAGACTCTAGTAACTGGGTCACAAACCTGCCCAACAGCAGCCTGGGCTTCATCCTGGCAGACGCCGGTTTCGACGTGTGGCTGGGCAACAGCAGGGGGAACACCTGGTCTCGGAAACACAAGACTCTTTCAGTTTCCCAGAATGAATTCTGGACCTTCAGGTACGTTGGAATTGATCGTGACCGGGGCTGTTTCCTTCGCACCCTTAACGCAGACACATCCGGGGAGGCAGATCCGATGGGCAACTTGGGATTGTAGGAGAGGGGGAACTGATGGCTCGTGGAAGGCTTTAAACCTGGTGAGGAATCTAGTAAATCACAGTCGGGTAAATTACAAGCAAATAATTGCATATTAAGAATTAGATTCATTTATGGGTTTTTAGTTATTTTGGCATTCCCAGCCATGTGGGAGCTGCTGGGTTAATCGTGTCTTAGAACCTTCTTCCTTCCTCCATCAACATGCACTGTTCTCTGTTTCCAGAAATTGTCTTCTCCCCTCTGTTACTTCTGGTTCTGCCTGACTCACTGCAGGACATCGTGCTTGTCGCATAAGTCCTCTGTGTGTCAGTATTCTTTTTTTGTAAAATGGGGCTAACAAATACCTGTCTCATGAGGTCGTCGGGAGAATCAGAGGAGAGGATGCAGGGAGAGGGCCTGGTGTGTTGCACGCCAGGTAACGGTCTGCTCACGCACCTCCTGATGACAAACAGCACCCGTGCACGGGTCCAGGGCGGTGTCTTGGTACCTGGTATTAGAGAAGGTCAGAGCCGTAGACTCCTTCGGGCTTGTTTCTCATTTGTAAAACCACAGCTTACCTAAGGACAGGAAATGCAAGAATGGGAGCTTTTCCCAAAGGCACGTGTGAGGATATATATGTTGTCACGCCATTTGTAATAGTGAAAAGTCTGAAACTGCCAAATGCCCATCAGCAATGAATGGACAGATGGAGTGCTGTGTATTTACACAACGAATGGCTAGCGGCTGCACAGCAGCATGGATGTAGCCAGAGACGCAAACATACAGACTGCTTGATCACCACGTATGGAAAAGTTCAAGAATGGGTAAAACTAGTTTATTGTATGAAAGAGGAGGACAGTGGTGAGGGGCCCGCACAGTCCCGTTGATGTCTTCTGCGCTCAGTGCTGCTTTACCCCGCTGGGCTCAGCTGATGGGCGCTCATCCCACTGTGTCCTTACTGTTTGCAGGTGGTTGTGTTGGTGTGGGGTTGTGTTGGCGTGGGGTTGTGTTTGCATGTGATGTCTTAACGAAAGCGTTCCTTTTTTGGATTCCAGTTTTGATGAAATGGCAAATTATGACCTGCCAGCTTCGATTAACTTCATTCTGAATAAAACTGGCCAAGAACAAGTGTATTATGTGGGTCACTCTCAAGGCACCACGATAGGTACGTATGTGATGAAGACTGGAGCTTGGTAGAGTGTCTTGGTACAGAGTTTGTATTTGTTCTGAGAAGTGAAATATAAAAAAGTAACGTTAGTTTGAATAAAGGTGTGTGTTTGTTTTTTGTTTTAATGCCAAGCAGAAATAATGAAGAGGGGAAGGGCAGGGAATCCAGAGTAATAGTTCACAACGTTCTCCGGAAATTCAGACTTTCGTATCAATGGCTAGACATGGTGTATGGTTCTCTTGACATGGAAGGAATTGATGGAAGCCACAGCTTAGCACGTGGTTTCCTGGTTTAGCAGTATGGGGATATGAGAGGATAGAAAACAAGGGCGTTCTAAGTGCAGAGACTTTTAAACAGAAAATAAGAAAGTACACCGACTCTTACGTGGAATAAAACTAACTACAAACATGCCATGTTATGCTTCATCTCTAAAATAGTTTCAGAAAGTCATATGCATTTTTTTATTTATGCTGATTATAGAAGGAAGGTGTGTTCATTGTATACAAAAACAAAAAAAATTTCGGGGCGCCTGGGTGGCTCAGTCGGTTAGGCGTCCAGCTCAGCTCAGGTCTGGATCTCAGGGTCGTGAGTTCAAGCCCCGTGTTGGGCTCCATGCTGGATGTGGGGCCTACTTAAGAAATTTTTTTTGGCAAAGTTTAAAGAAAATAAAAATTGCCTATAATTCTAGCAAATAAGAGTTCCTCTGATTAGGGCCTAGGGCCCTGTCCCATAATTTATTTAATTCCTTCTCTTAGTGTGCACTAAGATTAGATTCTGTGTTTCTATCACACAGTCTCCTTAGAATGCATTCCTAAGGAGCAGAATCAGTCAGTGAAAGGCAGGGCTGCTCTTAAGAGCCTTGACGTGTTTGGTTAAATGTCCGCACCCTCACTGCTCCGAACACACTCGTAGCCGGTTTGAGAGGCTACAGACAGAAGGCAAGACGGATGCGTGTACCTTCCTTAAGAGTCGAGTTAAGCATTTTTCTTCGTTTTATAATCCTTCTCCCATGACTTCTCTACTTGTGACCCTTGCCTCAGTTGCCTTCTAAAGTGACACTCTGGGGCCAAGTTCAAGGCAAGGAGTGACCCAAGAGGAAGCTGAAAGATATTTTAGAGCTAGAACATTCTAAATGTGTAGGTTCCTTCTGACTCATTGGCGACTGATCGGAACGCCTCTGTAAATTGTTCCTGGGGCTCGGTGGTGGGGTGCCCTGCTAGGGAGTCTTTCTTTGGCTCGGCTTACATGACTAAGGGAGCAGGGACATATTCTGGCTCTCTTCCAGTGCATATGTAGGTTGAAGATTGAGTCAAGCACTTAACAAGTACTTGATTTACTAGTTTAATCAAACTCAGTGCGCACCGAGTTCAGAGGCCCCCATGTGAGTGTTCGGCCTCTTGGCGGCGGTGACGTTGCTTGCATGGTTCTCAGGCTGCCACTAGAGGGCGTCATGCACGCCCACCTTTGCCTTTCCAGAGAAAAGTCCTACAAGATGGAATTCCTGTCTTCCTTTTGTTCCCACAGGTTTTATAGCATTTTCACGGATTCCTGAGCTGGCCAAAAAGGTTAAAATGTTTTTTGCCCTGGCTCCTGTGGCTTCAGTTTCGTTCTCTACTAGCCCTCTCTGTAAATTAGGAGGATTTCCAGAATTTCTCTTGAAGGTACTTGGGCTCCCCCCACCCCCTCTTGCCCCACAGACTTCCTTTTCAGACCTGAAGAATTGGCCTTTAGAGCGAGAATCGGTGCCTTCCTCCTCTGTATTTCGCTGTCGATGGAACAGTGGGGCAGCTTCTCCCCATCGTGTTTCTTTCCCCCTTCACCCCTACTTCCAGGTTCTGGGGAGTAAGATGTGTCACTAACTCTACAGGAGAGCACCATGTTCTCCTGGTTAACTTATCAGCGCTCTCCACCCACCACACAAAGGGAGCTCAAGGGAGTCCGGGAGAAGGTAAACTCCTGGAGTTGCCCTTTATCGTGCGCGGTGAGCCCGTGGCTATGTGGGATCAGGCAGGAGATGGGAGAGGGGAAGCGCGCTGTTCCCACAGCCCCACCCTGGCCACGCTGAGGGCCATCGAAAGACACTGTTCCTATTACATTTCATAACGTGGCCCCTAACACAACCCTAGAACGGTGTGACCCCCAAGCCCTGTTCGAGGAGGAAGCAGTTTTCAGGAGGACGAGTTGAGAGCCAGCTGAGGCCAGAGGTCCATCATGCACACACACTCTGTGGGTTTCATGTGTATACTTTTATACACATACATGAAATCCCACACAGGAGCATATACTTAAAATCAGGTATAACATATCGGCCATTTAAGGGATGTTCACGGGGAACACAGACAGTACTCTGATCTCCGAATCCGACCCTCGCCTGAGATGGATTCTCTGCACCAGTGACCAGACACACAGATAAGATGTGGCCCCCTCTAACCAAATTTATCTTTAATGCCCCGGGTCATAGATGCTTCAGTTTTCATTATAAACCATTCAGAAATTGCACATAAAGTCCCCTTCCATTACCAAGGCCACTCTCACTCCTCAGAGTTGAACACAGTGCTCAGGGTGGGTCTTTTCCTATAGACCTTGCATGTGAATTTAAATATGTACCCAGATCCCGAGAGAAATGTAGTGTTTTGTTTTAATGAAGACGGTAGCCAACTATGTATGTTCTGCAGATTCCGTGTTTCACGCTTGGAGAGCTATCATGTTACTGCACAAAACAACATCACGTTCTAAACGGCCGTGTAGGAAGTACTCCATTATCAGGAACTCCAGCTTCCTTAACCAGACTCCTAAGTGGTTGCTCATTTGCCATTGCCGTGTCCCTGTGCCCTTCTTTCCGAAGAACGGCAATGGCTGTGTCATAGGAGGGTTTCTGATTTATTTAATTCTTGGAGAGTGTGATCTGGTAGCTTTGTAAAGATACAGACCCCCCCACTCCCCACCTTGGAGACGGTGGCTCGTGAAATCTGGAGAGGGGCCCAGGATCTGCGTTTTCACAGAGCACCCCACCGGATCCTAGTGTAGACGAAACAGACTGGTCTTTGGGAGTCACTGTTCCCAACAGTGGTGTTTTCTGATATCCTGGGATAGTGACAGAGCGAAAAAATAAATGTTCATAAAACCTTTGAATTAGCTGCTCTGGGAAATCCGTGTTGTCCCCACGGAAGCTTAGCGCCCTAACTCTCAGAATACAAAGATATGAATTAGAAAAACCTCAAGATTGATCTGAGCGGGCCTGTAAGTGTGTAAGGCGGATCTTTCTTTTTCTGTACGTGCGGTCCTGCTTGGACAGAATTCACAGGGGAGTGTGCCACGGTGGCGTTCGGGTAGCAGCTCCGAAGCTCAAGGTCAACTTCACACGCCGGGTCAGTCCAAAGGAAAGCGTGGCTTATTGCCCTCTAGGTCGGTGATGCACTAGCCTCTTGTTTTTAGGAGAGAATCTCCAAAATCTCTGCATTTATCACATGTGACTGTTACATAGACTCAAAGCCAGGAGTTTTAAATACTGATGCCTTTTCCTGCAGTATGACCTTCTCTGCACGCGATGTTTCTCGATTCTCCCCAGCTACTTGTCATGTGATTACTCAGGCAAAGGGGCACATTCAGGGAGACCCAGTATCTGTCATTAGATATTGGTTGGCTGTCTTGTAGTCGACAGACTTGACAGAGGTCACAGGCTCTGTGTACGTGGACGGAATTTGCCCAAAGATGTGCTGAATATGGCCCATACGGTGTTAAAACTTCAAATTAGCCACACCCTTAGAAAAGCATATCTAATGCTGAAATCTTGATAATTGATTATTTTTTGGCCAGGGGTTGGTGGGGGAGAAAAGGGCACTGTGTATCACAAAGCAGCTGCACCCTTAGGCTGGGCATACGATTTACAGTTCACTGGGGCTTTTAACACTCTCGAAACCTCCCTCTGGCTTCTGGTGCCCTGCTTGGCATTCCTTGGCTTGTAAGAGCATCACTCCTGTTTCTGCCTTCATGTCCACATATGTGTGTGCCCCGGGTGTGTGTCTGTCTCTGCCCAGATTTCTCCTTTCTATAAGGACCCCAGCCCAACTGCATTGGGGCCCACCCTGATCACCGCATCTTCCCTTGATGACCTCTGTAAAGACCCTGTCTCCAGATGAGGTCACATGCTGAGCTACTGGGAATTAGGACCTCAACATACCCCCCCCCCTTTTCTTTTTTTCCCTGGGGTGGGGGGATACTGCCTTGGGAGGCATTTGAATTTTTCACTCCTGCTCGTCCCTCCACGGGGTAGGCATCAGCAGAAGTGTAACTTATAGGGGGATGCATTTGGGTTCAATATATGGAAGATCTTTCTCCTGTTTCCCGTTGCACCAGTACGCGAAGACCTTTGCAGGCATAGCGATTGCCCCGGAAGTACTGGCACACGAGTTCAGGGGCCGTTGGTCAGGGCTTACGTTCACCAGGAGTCAGCAGACTTTTTCTCTAAAGGTCCATATAGTAAATACTGTTGGCTTTGTGGCTCCTCCAGTCTCTGTTGGAACTTGTGCACTCTGCCACTGTAGTGTGAAGACAGCCGGAGACAAAGCGGAGACAAAGGAGTGTGCCTGTGTATGTGTCAATAAAACTTTATTTATAAGACTAGGCAGTGCTGGTCGGGGGAGGGATGAGGAGTTCTTGTTTAATGGGAACAGGGTTTCAGCTTGAGGTGTTAGAAGAGCTCTGGAGATGGGTAGTGGTGCTAGTTGCACAATAATGTGAGTGTCCTAACGCCCCTGAACACTTAAAAATGGCCGAAACGGTAAATTTTGTGTTACGCACGCTTTAGCGCAAGAAAAAAGTGTTAAAAGGAAAAGACAACAGGCAGGGGGCCGGAATCGGCTCCCTGGCCAGTAGAATTGGATTGGGTGTATGGGTCCTACGCAGACACACTGTTGACCGGTCTTGGCTTTGACTCTCTCTTGGGAGTCACTACGAGCCCACCCACCCACGACACTCTTTGGGGATGGCCCTGGGATGAGTGATCACTAATGCTCCTTCCCGTGGTGAAGAGTCTGCTGTGAACTGATTTGATTTTCTGCCTCTTCTCTTCACGGGAGACTTTAAATACACCTCCCTAACATCTGCTTTGGCCTTAGTAGACATATCGTATGCGTGTCCTGGTGCGACCGTCCGCTGGTTGCCATTTCTTTTCTGGGGTCACACGTGGAAACACTCGGCGTGTGTCTCTGCTTCTGAGGTGGGTCAGGGGGGTTTGTCTGCCAGAATGAAATGCTGAGATATTCTTGGGTTCCCTTTTATTTTATAGGACATGTTTGGGGTCAAAGAATTTTTTCCCCAGAGTACAGTTTTGAAGTGGCTGAGTGTACATGTTTGCAGTCATGTCATTCTGAAGAAGCTCTGTGGAAATGCCTTTTTTATTCTCTGCGGATTTAACGAGAGGAACTTAAACATGGTATGTGTGTTTACGGCCAGTGTTTACTGTCCATGAGTTTGTTTTATCTGTGAAGATGCGTGTTTGTGCTGGAGGGTGTGAGAGAAGTGGGGATGACACCCTCAGAGTGCTCACGGGTCTCTCGTTGAAGAGGCACGGAAGTAGCTTTGGCAGGTGCCTGGGATGCTGTGTGCAGTGCTCCTCAGGCCTGCTGTTAGCAACTTCCTACTGAATGAGGACACTTGTCATAATTTAAGTCCTGGTATTTACATTCATTCCAGTGATCTCTTTCTTTTAAGAGATTACTGTAAGTGTATTTAAATTTGTGTGTGTGTGTGTGTGTGTGTGTGTGTACGTGTGTATTTACTTATTTTACAAAATGTAGACCCTCGACCAGCAATATGCCGGTGTTTCTAATGCTTTTTTTTAAAGAAAATTTTATTTATTTTGAGAGAGAGCGAGAGACGGAGCACAAGCGAGGGGGAGGGGCAGAGGGAGAGAGAGAAGCAGAGTCCCCGCTGAGCAGGGAGCCCGATGCGGGGCTCGATCCCAGGACCCCGGGATCATGACCTGAGCCGAAGGCAGACGCTTAACCGCCTGAGCCACCCAGGTGCCCCTGGCTGGTATTTCTAAATATATTTTTTGTTTGTAATGTTGCGTTTTGAAAACAGGCCTTAAAATTCTAGAATGAAGGCTCTAGGGAATTTTTTTTTACAGTAGTATTAATTTTTCTTGTTTCCGATGATAAAAACAAGGTCTGATTATTATATGAAATGTTGGAAATTGAGAAAAACTTGAAGAAGAAAATCAAAACGACCAGTAAGCTCAACCCACACAGCCCTACAGTTAGCTACCACGTTGCTCTGCTTCCTTCATATGTATTCTGTGCGTGTGTGGTTGTACGTATTATTACAGGACGTATTTGTCATCACAGAACTAGAACTTTTTTCCTTCCTCTTAATCTCCTGTATTTGAGATTGTGGCTCTGAAGCACAAACGATGTTTATCATGCTGTGTCCACTCTATTTCACCATGTTTCTTTTGCAGTCCAGAGTGCCCGTCTATGTGGCACATTCTCCTGCCGGAACTTCTGTGCAAAACATTCTGCACTGGGGCCAGGTAGGCATCCCCGGGGTGCGGCCGGGGCTTGTGTAAAGTCAGCCTTAGAGAGAGTTCTGTGCCCCCCATGAATCACTTCTCTGCGAGCCCTTCCCAAACCCTTCCGGTCCCGCACAGAGCCAGGCTGCTTGCACATGGGAGCTGGTTTCCTGCCCCAGAGTCCTGGGTTCCTGTCATTGTGCCCTTGTACCCCGGGCGAGTTCATCCAACCCCTGTTGGGCTTGACTTCCCTGCCCCTCCCCGTCCCACCCCGCCTCACCCCTCCCCTCTGTCAGTTTTTCACTGAGTCCTAGATTTATTTTATTTCGGAGTTGCTTCACAAAGCAAGATTTGGGAGCAGCTTTGAGAGGGAGGCTGCGATGTTGTCACGAACCCATGAACACGGTGGACTGAAACCATTGGTGGATACGCCAGAGCGAAACCAGTCATGGGCGTAAATGGGAGCCACTCACTTTTAAAATGCAGTTTTGATTGTTTTATCACATACCACAAAAGCAATGCATGTTCATTCTAGGAAATTTAGAAATTACGTATAGGAAAAAGAGAATGAAAATTCTCTTCACGATTAAGAAACAAGACTTGGCAGTCAGACGCAGAGACAGAAAATGTGTACCCAGAGATATGAAGTGTCTCTGCATTCTACCCTCTACCTCTTGCTGCAGATCATTTCAGAAAGAACTGGCTAAAGACGAAGATAGAAATAATAGTTGTAGAAATAGATTAATTAAATTATTTTCTTCTACTTATTCTTTTATAACTTGCTTTTTCCCCATCTAACAGTATATCAGGGACTTATTTCCACCTCAGGACATATTTTTATAGGAATTTCCTTCCTAACTTTTTTTTTTTTAATATTTTATTTATTCGAGAGAGAGAGAGAGAGAGCAGGGGGAGAGGCAGAGGGAGAAGAAGACTCCTCACTGAGCAGGGAGCTCGATGTGGGGCTCGATCCCAGGACCTGAGCCAAAGGCAGACACTTAACCGACTGAGCCACCCAGGCGTCCCCTAACTTTTTCTTTTTTTTTAAATTTTTTATTTATCATTTGAGAGAGAGAGCGAGAGAGAGAAAGCACCAGCAGGGAGCAGCACGGGAGAGGGACAGGCAGGTTCCCCACTGAGCAGGGAACTTGAAATGGGGCTCAGTCTCACAACCCTGAGATCATGACCTGAGCTGAAGTCAAGCATTGGACTCTTGACAGACTGAGCCACCCAGGCACCCCCCCCCCACCATGCCATTTTATTTTAAATTACACTTTGGAAATAAGGAGTAAATCTGGGTACAGTGTAAAATGGGACTTCTGAGGATACAGCTAACTAGCCACCTGTGAGGCTTTCTCAAACTTCTGTGTCAGATAATATGTTCCCCCAAATTATCTTCTTTTTAGCTTATTAAATTCCAGAAGTTTCAAGCCTTTGACTGGGGAAGCCATGCCAGGAATTATTTCCATTACAACCAGGTAAAGGCTTCGAAAGTCTTTAGAATTAAACCTACCAGGGAAGCCAACTGGAGTCACGGGGCTGGGCTGGGGGGGCGGGTGCTGCGGGACATGCTGGGGAGGGTTGAGTAGATGCTGTTGGTTTCCGTCCGTCTCTGGAACAACCCGAGCTTTGTGGTTGGTGTTGTGGCCTGGGCCTCCCCTCTCGGTCCTCTTCCCTGAGTCTGTAACAGCGGTCACGGTCACACGTGCTTCATCGTGACCAGGAACACAGACTTCAGAGTCAGACTAGCCTCGGTCTGCTCCCTGGCAGCTGGTGGGCGTTGGCCAGACTCCATCGCCTACGCCTTGCCTTCCACATACAAAGAAACGGACCATATTCTGAGGGCCGGGTGCTCTGAGGTGGGAGGCACTCTGCCCCTACTTTTCTTGTTTAATTCTCACAATGCCCGTGTGACAGGTGTGGTGGTTACTGTCATGGAAGGTGAGGGAACTGAGGCTACAGAATTCCTGTGACGTGTCGTACCCCAGATGGAGACGAAGCGACAGTAGGAGGCAGGACTCCAGAGCCACCACCCAACCCCTTGGCTTCCAGGGTTTCATGACCACCAGCAGGGAGAGGAGCCCCTTCCTCCAGGGCACTCGACAGCTGGAAGCTCTTCTAGCTAGGATTCCGCCCTTGGGGGCTAGGTGTCTTTTGGTTCTGGTAACAGTAACTTGAAAAGAAAACTGAGAACGGTTTTCAAAACTTGGGTCCACTGTCACATTTGCTAATCAATATCTCACGGGGGATTATTTGGCTGTGTTTCTATAAATTAAAACGCCAACGAAGCCTTCTGTCGGTTTTATTATAGACTTACCCTCCCCCTTACAACGTGAAGGACATGCTGGTGCCCACGGCCGTGTGGAGTGGGGGCCAGGACTCCCTGGCGGACGTCAGCGACATCAGCATCTTGCTGCCGCAGATCACCAACTTGGTGTACAGCAAGCTCATCCCGGAGTGGGAGCACCTGGACTTTATCTGGGGCTTGGATGCCCCTTGGCGGCTCTATAACGAGGTGGTGGATCTAATGAAGAAATACCTGTGAGAGGCGTGAGGCATGCTGCAGAAATGGACCGTCACGTTGGGTGATCGGCCATGTTCAAGTGTGTGTGCTTTCTTACTCTAAAATAGCTGTCTGTCTTTCCCAGGCTGTTTGCATTTTTGTCTCTGATCAAATTATGATTGATGTTGTTCAAGTGCCTCCAGGATTAGAAATTGCACTTTTTTTGTTTAATCATGGCCTAGTTGAGGCTAGCGTCTCAGAAGATAGTGCGACCTCTTGAAGACTTTTTTAAAAATACCACTGACTTGTAAAAGATCCTAACCATTCTGGATATCCTTACAGTTTAAAATACACAATGTTGCCTTCTTATGGTCACACAGGACACGCCAAGTAGGTGTTGGAGTTTTTAGACTGCGTGGTCCGTTGGTAAATAACCTGACACCGATTTGAAAAAGCTCCGCGTGCACTCAGTTTTTACCTCTTTGCCTTAAAGGGCTCTTCAGTCCAGTGGCCTTGTGGTCACTAGGGAGCTAAATGACAAGTACTCCCGCCCTCATGCAGTAGGCGCACAGTCTAATCCTGTGACACCCCAGCTGGGCCAGTTGCAAAGATTCTCTAATGAATTTCACCAAACCTAACTGTGATAGTCATCATTTAGCAAATGTTTAAATTGCTCAGATCAAGGCAAATAATTTGCTGGAATCTTCAGAAAATAAATGATATTCATTAAAAAAAAAACACAAAAAACAAACAAAAAACCCCAGCCCTCTATTTTAAATAGCTCGAAGACTAATGCAGGCGACCATCTATATTCGTGAACTCGTAATTGTGTGGTGGGCCGTAAATCCATGTGTGTGAGAAGACAAGTCCTGTGGGGAGACAGTACCACTCTTTTCTGCGAAATCAATGCATTCTCTTGGGCAGCCCCTGGGCTTCTGCTTCCCACGCAGGAGCACCGAGCTACGGCAGCTAAGAGTGTCCTACTCATTTTCACACGAAAGAAATGTGAGCGTGAATGTTTTAAGACAAATGCTCAGGGATTCTTTCTGTTTTTCAGTTTTGCACATGACCATATTTTCAGTACTCCTGATTTGCGTTCCTAGCTCGGGGAGCCCTTATTCACCTGCTTTTCTTGCTGCACGGTGTCCTTGCAATACTGACAGCTGGACGGAATGACATTTGAGATGTTTTTCTGATACAGCTCTTTTAGCTGCGATAATAAACAATACTTGGAACTGGCTAATGTATGCAGACAGTGTGATAACTACTTTGTAATACTTAAAAAGGCTTATTTGAACTTTTCAATAAAACTCAGTAGCCTCCTAGCCGGAAGGACTGTGGGTATGTGTGTGTTCTCCTTTATTGCCCGTGAACCTTTGATCCCCTCCCACAGTGAGGAGAGAGCGTTCTCAAACTAAGGGGGGTTGGGAGATAGGTTGGAAACTCTGGCTCTCAACCTTATCCCGCAGGGTCCATTGAGCTCGTGAGGTTGCGTGGAGAGCGAGCAGAGACTGACCCATCCTCAGGCGGGACCATGGGTTCAAGGGACTGTCCATTAACTCCCTCCTTGAAGGAGGCAGAGACAAGTCATTTGTGCCGTAGGATCCCCAAAGCATAGATGTTGGGGGGGAGGGCATCCAGTGCGATCTCTTCCACTACTCTCTGAGCTTGAGGGCAGAAGATCTTACTCATCTCTATATACCCAGAATCGAACACAAAGCCTGGAATATAGTGAGTCAAAAAATACATGTGGACTCAACAAGATGTGTGAAAAGTGAGAGACTTTCCCAGTTAGCTAAATGAAATTAGATGCACAAGTAACATCCGGGAGGGTCTAAGGACTGAAGCAGAATCTGTGTTTCCTCATGGCACCCACAGAGAAGAGTCCGAGTGTACTGGATGCAAAGGATATACATGCCCAGGAGGGTGCCACCTTCCCCAGGGGCTTTATGTCGGCCCCCCCAAACCTTCTTTCTCCTTTGATCAAAGCAAACCAGTTTGGCCAACCAGGTCCAAGATTCTTGGGTAGGGCTGGAAAGAAAGGGACGGTGAATAGGTGTTTTCGTTTGCTGTTTTCCAGCACTAGTGGGAGAGTGCTCGCCCCACCGAGAATGGCTTCAGCGCCGTAGATGACTTGCTTCTCCACCTGAGGTTGCTGCCACGGGGGGGGGGGGGGTCCCCCAACTCCCTTGAGAATGAGCGAGTAAAGCTTTCACACACCAGGTGATATGGATGAGCAGGGGGAGGGGGTCCATTCTATAGAGGCCACCTCTTACTGGTGAGAGTTTCTCTTCTCCTCCTTTCCAGACTTTTCTCTGGGGAGCTTTCTTCAGGGTGGGGCCCGTCTAGAGGTGGAGATGTTGCACAGCTGCTCTCGGGCCAGTCCTGTTACCTTGCACATTTGCCTTTGCTGGTGGCCTCTCGTTCCTGACACTGCTGCGTAGGTCCTTTATATCCTTACAACCCTGGCTGCATTAATGTTTCATCGTTGTTTTATTTTATTGTTTTTTTAAAAGATTCTTATTTATTTGAGAGAGAGCACGAGTGGGGGTAGGGAGAAGGGCGGAGGGAGAGAGAGGGAGAAGCCGACTCCCCGCTGAGCAGGGAGCCCGACGTGGGCTGTCATCAGTGATTTCTCCCATTCGCCATCAGAGGGCGCTCTTGGCTTTGCTGCCAAACCTTTTCTTTCTGTAAGGCGGCTTTCTCTAGCGTCTTCTCTGGGCGAGGTGGAGAATTTTGCGGATTCGAGAGCCAGTTGGTAATTTGAGGACTGGTGAGGTCAACCAAGTCTCTGGTCATTTCTAGCCAGGATTACGACCAATTCAGGCCTAATTCATAATATCTGAAAAATGTCCTCAAAGAATAGCTGTGTCCCAAATGTGACACGAAGATGAAAATTTGCCTGATGTGGTAAAAGAATGGTCAGAACCTCAGACAGGGAAGGGGCAGTGGGGGAGGCTTTAACCTAGGCCTCACACTTAGGAAGGACCAGAATTGAGACTATTGATACGATCTCCAAATAATGAAGATTATTTTATTAGAGGTGTTAATGTGTTCAATGTAAACATTTAAAATATATGCATTTTTAACTCTTGTCATTTAGTTTTTAATATAGGGAGATATTTTCAAAATGTGACCCCCCCCCCGAAAGGCAACATTAGGTGACAATAATTATTCTGATTTTTATTTATTTTATTATTTTATTATTTTTTAAAGATTTTATTTGTTTATTTGAGAGAGACAGCAAGGGCAGGAGAGAGCACGAGCTGGGGGAGGGGCAGAGGGAGAGGAAGAAACAGGCTCCATCCCAGGACCTTGAGAGCATGACCTGAGCCAAAGGCAGACACTAAACCGACTGAGCCACCCAGGCGCCCCTCTGATTTTTAAAAAGCTCATCAGTAATTCAAGAGTATTTATTGAGTATCACACCGTGCCAGGTGCAGATTTCAAGTTCAATTCCAAACTAAGCAAGTAAAACTCTTTCTGCCAACTTGTTTTAGTGGTACTAAAAAATACTTTGCATTTTACATTGTGCCTTCTGATTTTTAAAACCTTCTCACAAGGCCTACATTTTGCAGCAACTCCCTTGGTAGGTGAGGTATTTTCTCTGCTTTACAGGCAATGGGATGCCTTTTAATGGAGATGGTTTTTACATGCTTTAAATATTTTAAAGGGGTTGATGAGCATTCTGACAATTTCAGTAGAAGCACACACTTAGGTGGATGGATAAAAAACATAAAGAGAAAGTGTTTGAAACCAAATATGAATCAGCATCTGTGTGTAATAGGGTGTCAAGGAGTCTCTTGGGGGAGCTAACATCTCCCACATTCTTCATCAGCATCTTCTGTTTTGGTGTGGGTAAGTAGTGTTTCCTGAGTCTTTTGGAAACTTCCCTGTAAGTGAAACTTCAATGCCTCATTGCAACACCAAAGTCCTTTTGTAGAAGTATCTACCTTGAAACTGACAAAAGGTTCTGCTTTCAAGTTGGCTGTAACTTTCTATTCAACCCTAGCTAGTCCTGACTTTTCTGACAAGAAGCCTTCATTTTTATAACAAGGGATTACATTTTTTAAAACATTTTATTTATTTATCTGACAGAGAAAGAGAGAGCACAAGCAGGGGGAGCAGCAAGCAGAGGGAGAGGGAGAAGCAGTCTCCCCGCTGAGCAGGGAGCAGGAAGCAGGACTAGATCCCAGGGATCATGACCTGAGCCAAAGGCAGACGCCCAACCGACAGAACCACCCAGGCGCCTCAAGGGATTACATTTTAATCTTTGAGATTAATTTTTGAGATTACTCCATCCCCTATGAGTCTTACGTGTTACAGCTATAAGACATTATAACCCACTTCTCATCTCTGATATCTGGCAGTATCTGTTTCAGTTAGATAGATCAAAGAACATCTTCTCTAATTTTGGAAAGAAAAAAACCATAAAGGTCACAGAAAAAGAGAGAATGTCATTGGTAATCCAAGTACATGTTCTATTTGTGGGGGTGGGGGCGGTATCCAACGTCGTCTGCTGAGTAGTACCCAATAACTTCGAGATTGTGTTAAATATGCACAGACTCGATTGCTGTGCTCATAAAAATGACTTGATCGCTGGGGTAGCCGGAGAAGAAAAGAATCTTGTCCTCCAACCTTGTCAGAAAGACCGTGCCAAGTTAAAAATGATACACAAGAAGTCAAAGTCAACTGGAGAAGCACAAGCAATAGTATGGCTGAAGTCCTAATACCACCAGAGCTCAGTAAATAACCCCTTCTATGGAAAGCCATCCCAGTAGATAAGTAGCTAAACCACACCAAGCAGTGTGTTCTAGCCAAAAAAAAAAAAAAAAAAAAACTACTTTTTAGCTTCGATTTAGAGCTAGTATCTTTAAAAACAAGCATTGAGTCCACAGATATCTTTTGAACACTCACTAGTGCACGGTATAATGCTTGGCACTGTGGGAAGAAAGAAACCCTAAAAGATAGTACCTGTGCCCTAAAAAGAACTGTTCACATAGCAAGCTGTTAAATATGTTTTGTGTTCATGAAGTGCTTAAAGGTGCACATTTGCCAGCTGAGGAAATGGCAGCACTTTAGTCAAGACTAAACAGGGTTCGATTTCATTTGGGCCCATTTAAGTGGTGCTGTCTTGGTTGCCCGTGATGTTGTGCTTACCTTTCCCAGCATCCTCCCTATGACATCGAGTGGACAATGATGAGATTTTAACTGACTAGTTTCCCCGAGATGGTTGCATTTGTATATGGGACACAGACTTCTGTCCCGGGCAGCTGATGGGCTGGAAAGGCAGGGACGCCGGTGGATGCCTGTTTAAAGTGCTGTGAGCAAGAGGGGAGAGCCTGGGCCAAGCAGGGGGCGGCTGGGGCTTCTGGATCTTGCTGCACAGGGCTCTAAGCAACCGGCCCATGGAGAGTATTCTAACAGGCTTAGTGATAGAAGATGGAAGAACCGAAGTAGACAAAGAATGGGTTGGGTGGGGCTGGGGGCTCAAAAAGGCAGTCCTGACAGCAACCTAGTAGGTAGGTCCAAATTAAGCAAGTCTGCCAATGCCACCCACTTAAAAAATCCACAGGAGTATCCAAAGCACCCAAGCATGATAGCTGAGACCACAAGAAGAGGACAGCGTGTGCTGAATGCAAATTTGAAGATTGAGTTAATTTCTTTGGAGGGCAAATCTGAGTGATAATTTACCTCTGAGCAGAATTCATTTGTAAGTCTGAGAAAGTGAGCTCTGACAGTCCCTTTGGAGCACTGAGGGGTCCAAGAGTGAAGGAGACCAAGCCCTTCCTCTTCTCTCTGAGCTGCTGCTGGAGCCATGCAAAGTTCAAGGGCAAGTCTTGTCTACCAGGAATGGGAAAGGAAGAAGTTCCTGGGTTGCCCTAAAGGTGAATTGGAAAGAGCCTTGGAGGAGGGGAAGATTGAAGAGGAGCCTAGAAGCGTCAAGTTGTCTATGTGTTAGAAATTCACCAGCAAGGGAGGCCAGGGGCCTGCATCGTACCCAGCTCTTCTACCATCCAGATATCCAAGCAATTAGAAAATCCACCCTCTTTCCATGTTTGCATTGCCTGTCAAGAAACTCGGAGCTGTTTCTGAACCTTTGTCTCATCAATACACAAGCAGAATATCATAATATTCTTAGCACACTGAAGTTTTAAAGAAAACAAAGCTGCAGTATGGCCAGAGGCTGGAGGCCCCAGAGAATGGGCATCTAGGGAGTATGTGTATTCCATCAGCGGTGGTTCAGGGACAAACGCCACCTAGAGGTTCTGAATTATGAACTGGTTTGTTATAGGGCGTGTGTATAACATCCGACACATTATTAGATATTAATATATCATTAAATATTAGGAACTGGCTTATGACATAACATACGTATATACCCTATATATTGTTATATTTCTAGGTCCATATACTGGTCCTCCTAATATGTGGCTTTACATCTTTTATTTCTCCTTACACGATTTTATTTGATTTTAATTGTAAACTTCCTCGGTTCTTTAGGTGAAATGTGGAGCACAAATTTAAAATAATATGCGTCTTACTTTGCAAGTTTGCTGTGTGCCAAGCCCTCTGCTTTTGCTTCCGTAAGGGCCACAGCACTAACAGCGAGGCCTCTTCTCGGCAGCTTGGGGTTCCCAGCCCCGAACGAAATCCCTTCAAATGAAACACTTAGCTAATGCCTGGCACACGTTATAGTATTATTTTTGTTTTTGTTGTTTTCCCATTTTAATGCTTGAAATAACCTCATGTGATGGCTACTCTTATTTTCCTTTGGCGGGGGTGGGAGGTGGACAAGAAAATGCAAAGCCTCCGGGGAGCGAAGCGCCGTACCCCAACCTCACAGACACAGGAGGCAAAGCTACAATTAGTTCCGAGTGGTCCCGCCTTCAAAGTGTTCGTCCTCAACTTCTATCCTCTGGGGGACTCTTGTGTGCGTGGCAGCCACCCGGGTCAAAGGCGGAGGTGGTTTCTACGCGGGTCGCCGGTGGCCCCCGAGCTCGCCCAGTACCCACCTCCTCCCGCTCGGTCCCCCGAGAGCCGCGGAGGTCGGGGGGTGGGGGTGGTGCCGCGCAGTCGGGCTCTGGGCGCCAGGGGTGGTCGGGGGAACGCGGGTTGAGGACCAGCGGCAGGCTGGCGCCGCGAAGCCCGCCGAGAGGGGCGCAGGGTAGGCGCGTCCTCCGCTCAGTGCACTGCGTCCAGCGCACGGATGCACGGATGCACGGATGCACGGATGCTCCGTTGAGGAACAAGGGGGGTGGTTTACTGCTTTCATTGCTTCCATCCCAAATTGAGACGGAGCGGCTTTGTAGCCAGATCTGGGCAGGCTCTGGATGTTAAAACCCAGCACGTTTTTTTTTTTTTTTTTTTAATTGAAGCCTCCCAGCCGCGGTCCCCGCCCTGTCGCCGTGCCTCCTGGTCGGGGTCGCTGGTCTGGGCTCCGCGCGCGCCGCGGCGAAAGAAACGAGCGGCCGCCCGGGTGTGCGGATCCCGCGGGGGGAGTGCGCGCGCAGTGGGACCGGGAGCCTGCGGCGAGCCGGCGGCCAGAGCTGCGCTCCGAGACGCTGGAACCGGAGAGGTTCGGGTCCCGCCGGCCGTCCGCTCGCCGCAGCGCGCGCCCGGGCGCCCAGCGGCTCCCCCTGCGGGAAGGTCGGTGTGCAGCTCGCAGCTAGTTAGATCGATAGGAGGTGTGCCGACAGAAAAGATCGGAAATACAGAAGGTACGTCGCTTTAAAAAGTTTTAAAAAATGCAGTGATGGTTGCCTCTTTAGGAAAGCACACAGACGCAATTATATGTATGCATTTAAAAAATACAAGCGATTGCGCACCGACTGAGAAGGAGCTCTTTACCGTGGTGGCGGAAACATTCTCTATCTTGTTTGGGTGCGATGGTGGCAGAGGAATTAAGCTGTCAAAATTTGTAGACACTGCACTGAAGATCTGCGCATTGTATCGCGCGTACACGGTACAGCAGTTGAAAAAAAAATCGGAACATAAATCTGCGTGCACGTAAAAAGTTAGTAACATTGCATACTGCGCATAGAAAAGCCGATTCAGCGCCGCCGTAGATGTACATTTTGGCAACGGAGCGCGGCTCTCTGTGGGGCTGTTTATTCCTGCAAGCTCGGCCCGGCCGGGAATGGGAGAGAGAGAGGAAGCGGCTGACATCACTCGGGGCGGGGCCGCGGCGCTAAGAAAAGTCGGTGGGACCCGAGCGGCCCCCGCACAGCCTCACCATGAGCTGCGGCAACACGTCCGAGCGCCACATCCTCGGCAGCTCGGACCAGCTGGTCCTGCAGCCGCTCTGGGACCAGCTGCGCGCCTGGGACGCGCTCACGCAGTCGCCCCTGTTCGCGGTCCTCTTTTCCATCAGCACGTACGTGGGCTTCTGCCTGCCCTTCGTGGTGCTGGACGTGCTGAGCCGCTGGGTGCCCGCGCTGCGGCGCTACAAGATCCACCCGGACTTCTCGCCGACGGCGCGGCAGATGCTGCCCTGCTTGGGGCAGACCCTCTACCAGCACGCCGTGTTCGTGCTCCCCTTGACGCTGCTGTCCTGGGCCCGCGGCCCGGCCCCCTGGCCCCGCGAAGCCCCCGAGCTGCTGCAGCTGGCGCGCCACGTCCTGGGCTGCCTGCTCCTCTTCGACGCGGAGTTCTTCGCGTGGCACGTGCTCCATCACAAGGTGCCGTGGCTTTACCGCACCTTCCACAAGATGCACCACCGCAACTCGGCCTCGTTCGCGCTGGCCACGCAGTACATGAGCGCCTGGGAGCTGTTCTCCCTGGGCTTCTTCGACGCGGTGAACGTCACGCTGCTGCAGTGCCATCCGCTCACCGTCCTGGTGTTCCACGTGCTCAACATCTGGCTGTCGGTGGAGGACCACTCCGGCTACGACTTCCCCTGGTCCACGCACAGACTGGTACCCTTCGGGTGGTACGGCGGCGTCACGCACCACGACCTGCACCACTCGCAGTTCCACTGCAACTTTGCCCCTTACTTCACGCACTGGGACAGAATCCTGGGCACTCTTCGCTCCAAGTGACTGGCAGCCTCCCAGCCGGGCTGGGGTGGCGCAGGGGGGCGCCCCCTTCCCCACGCCCCCGCCACCCCGGAATCCAGGACTGCCGCAGGGCTCTTCAACTTCAATCAGGAGAAACACACCTGAGCTGTTGTGTCTTGTTTTGTTTTTGTAAGTAATTGATTACCTGTTGGAGATTTAAAATCGGATGTATTTTCACAGTCTGGTGAAGTGATTTATATCGTTTCTGTGTATTGACAGTTGTATTCTTGGAGTCAGATTCTAGCTCACTTCAGTAGCCTTGATTCCTGGATATGTTAGACACTCATCACTGGCATATTTAAATCATCTCAAAGAGGATTTGACTGTCGGACAAGGAAGGTCTTAGGTTTGAAAGTGTCCTAGAAATAGGCTAAAATAACGTGTTCTTATGGAGAATGTGATCTCTGACTCTATTAGCAAAAAAACATGTTCCTGCTGGATAGCGATCACGATTGTTGTGCTTCTTTCTATTTTTTCATGTAACTGTATATTTATATTGAAAGAAATGTTATTTGTATTTAAAAAAAAAAAAAAGAAAGAACAGAACATAAATCAAACCAGTACCGGCTACTGTTTCACTGGCCTTTAGACTGACTGATACTAAAACCGGAAGAGGGAGCTGGGCCGGCAGGTGTCTTTCAGAGCCTCCATCAGCCCTAGAAGGAGAGGGATCTGGTGGTGGGGTCTTTTGTGGGGGGATTTGTAGGCAGGCGGAGGCAGGAGAAGGGGTCAATTTGTCTGTTTGGGTCTAGTCATTGCACAGAGGGAAACCACTATTGTTCTGAGTAGTTTTCAGCTGATTTCTGCATAGCAAGCAACTCAAAGAAATACCCTTTCAAGTTTTAGAGAGATCAACCCTGCCCAACCATTTGATTATTTGGAGGACAGTGGTGTTGGGGGATGAATAGAATTAGTGGAGTGCCTTGCTTTGCAAAACTGGCGAGTCAAGTCTGTGCATGAGAAGGGCTGATAGATATAGAAGGAGATTCTGAGTCAGCCCTCCTTTTTTTATGAATCCATCTAGAGTAAGTGACCATCATACACACAGCTCTGCAACTGGGGATTTTGGGGTATTCGCTTTTCTTTTTTTTTTTTTAAGATTTTATTTATTTATTTGACAGAGAGAGACACAGCGAGAGAGGGAACACAAGCAGGGGGAGTGGGAGAGGGAGAAGCAGCCTTCCTGCCGAGCAGGGAGCCCGATGCGGGGCTCGATCCCAGGACCCTGGGATCACGACCTGAGCCAAAGGCAGATGCTTAACGACTGAGCCACCCAGGTGCCCCGGGGTATTCGCTTTTCTTAAGTAAAGACATACATGCAAATTACATACTCCTTTGTCAAAGAGAGAAAAAGTGAAATTTGGCCCCAGGTCCCTGGTTCCTCATCTGTAAAAGGGGATTGTGTTCCAGATGTTCTCCCAGATTACTTGCCACAGTAAATGTCCCTATGACCGACCACACACCTGTTACCCATCATGTACCTCATCCCAAGTGCTGCTACCTAATTGTTTTCATTTTCTCTTTGGAACAGGGTTATATAGGGGAAAGTAAAACATCAAGACAATTCAGACAGAAAAGTATAAAGAATGGCAACTTTGCATGTAATTCTAGGCTCATTATATATGAACCAAACTGTCCTGTTTAAAGGTGAAGCATCCATCTAAAGACCTGGTTTCCACAACCTGCCAAATGAGATTGCTGGGAAGTGTGTGCATGCTTTCCCAATCTTTGGCAAAGTTGCAGTCAGAATGCCCTGCTGCTCTGCTGATTTTCTCACGTTCCCTCCCAAAACATGTGCTCTTTGGGCTTCTTCACCAAAGCTACTTCCTCCTCTGTCTGCAGAGGCTCCACGCCGGGTCTTAAGGATTATACTGATGCATAAAAGTGAGGTCCATGCAAACAGGCTGTCAGAGGTAAGAGGAACGTGCTGCCTTGGAGGGAGTGGGATGAGCATCATACTGCGCAGAGAAAAAAGAGAGGAAGGGACGGACAGGCGTGAAGTACATGGTACAACTATCAGTTGTTTTGAGCAGCTCCGGGCACTCCCCCCTCCAAACTGCCTACAAATCTGAGATAATGACAATTTATCACAGCTCGCTCAAAGACTTTGTAAAATGTCTCATGTAGCCTCACTGTATAAGGAAATTTTGCATTTCGGGCAAATTGTACCCGTGGAAATTATTTGGGTCTGGAAACACTTTCTCTCAATGGATGTTTTATCAGTTTTTAATACCTTGGCAGGCGAGGTAGGGGACAGGAGAGGATGAGTAGTTTTTCAGATAGTTGAAAAGCCTCGTAATAATAAGAGTGAAATACTTCACTTTTGCGTGCACGTTCACACTCTCACATTGTTTCACTTGCTCCTTACATTCGAAGGGAGGTAGGATGGTTGCTATTATTACCATTATGATGACCGTCCCGTGTTACGGATGGAGAATTGGTACCTGCACAGGTTAAGTGACTTGCTGACTTGCTCCCGATTATTAGAACACTAGACGTTGGAGCCAGTTCTCGAACTCAGGTCTTTGGATGCTTGTGAAACTCTCCACAATTGCCCTGCAACACCAACCAATGGCCTCTGTCTGCTATTCCTCCCCAGCCACTGCCCTCAGACACCGCCTCCCCCCCCCCCCCCACTGGCCCATTACTTGGATGTGGATGTCCCTGGATTCAAAGCCAGTATAAGCAGGCCTGGGGAAAGCATGATGCAAGGCAAGGTCTCTGTTTTCTGTCTCCCTCACATCAGCAGGAACATACAGCCAGACTGCCCTGGGGGAAGCCTGACTCTGGGCCTTAACTAGCTGTGTGACTCTGGACAAGTGACTTAGCCTCTCTGCCTTGGCTTCCTCATCTGTGACACGTGGATCATCCCAGAACCTAGGTCACGGAGTCCCTGTGGGAGACTCTGAGTTACCACGCGTGCAGGGCCAGCTGGGCCGGGGTCTCGGCTGCGTTTGTTTGTGGAGGTGGGTGCATTTGTTTGTGGAGGTGGGGGCTCCAGGATGTGAGCACCGGGACTGCCCTGTGGGACCGGGGTCTCCCATCCACACCCTTGAGCTCTTCACCTCCCCGGGGACCAAATAAAGCCCGGGTTTTGATTTTTGATCCTGCCTTACTGTGGACGCTGCTTCCCTTGTCCTTTCAAGGCTAAAGTGTTGGAAAGAGAGAAGTCGGTGTTTGTCTGATTCTACTTCCTCACCTCTGAGACATCCCACCCCTGCCTCTTCCTGAAGCATCCACTCCTGGTTCACTGCTATCTTCCCAATGATTGAGTCCAGTGATTTCTTCTCCTAGGTTTTCCATCTTCCTGGCTTTTTTCTTTTTAAAGGTAATTGTTTTTGCTAACCAGTCTCTTCACTCTTGCTTGGTTTTAGTGAGGTTTCTCCAAACTGCTTTCCTTCCTAAGTCTCCAGCTTCCTTGGTGGCTCCACACTTTGCTCAGCAGGGAGGCCAGCCTCAGGGTGTTTCTCTTCTTGTTAAAAAGTATCTATACGATGTGTGATGAATGTCCTTTGTAGCAGCTTCTAATGCAAATCTGGAGATGGCTGCTTGCATTGCATTCCACCGCGCACACAATGTATGATGTGTATGTGTATGTGCTACGCACAAACTGTAGGTCTGCACGCTGCTATATGCCCACAGGTGCGCATTTGCACACACACTATACACACACACACAGACGCATACCCATACATATATATGTATATGCACATACACATATCTATACGTTATATAAGCACATTATATATATACACACAGTATAGATATATATTCCCTCCTCTCTGTCTCTCTACACACACACACTACCATTTCATGGCTTGATCTCATGACCCATGAGATCACAACTGGAACCGGAACCAAGAGTCCGACATTTAACCTACTGAGCCACCCAGGCACCCCCTCACACTACCATTTCTGTCCTGCTTACCATTTATCTTTGCCCTTAGTACTGCACTCGTTCTTGATAAATGCTGGTTCAGTGTTGCATGAATCCTGGAAGCAGTAGAAACACAGCTTTGCCATCAATCCTGTCTTTCTTCATTGGTTCCATATCCACCACTAGTCCATCCTGGCTTCCTAACTAAGGTCATGCTCACAACACATAATCTCTGCTCTAGAGGAGGTCCCAGTCTGCCAAGAAAGACCATCAGGCAAGCAAATGCATCTAACTTAATGTAGTCAGTGCTCCAATGGTGGGTATTCACAGGTAGTTAAGAGAGCCCCAGGAAAGGTGGGTCATTTGAGCAACAGAAATCAAGAATGATTTGGGCGCCTGGGTGACTCGGTTAAGTGTCTGCCTTCGGCTCAGGTCATGATCCCAGGGTCCTGGGATCAAGTCCTGCATCAGGCTCCCTGCTCAGTGGGGAGTCTGCTTCTTCCTCTTCCCCCACCCCCTGTTCGTGCTTTCTCTCTCTCTCTCTCAAATAAAGAAATAAAATATATATTTTTTTTTAAAAGAAGAAACCAAGAAGGATTTGTATGTGTTCACCAGGCAGGGTGAAGGGCGTCCCTGGCAGAAGCAACAACGCTGCAGGGCAGAGAGGAATGAAGGAACTTGGCTGCTGAAAAACAAGGAAGGAAGCACAGCGTTCTCTGAGAACGAGGAAGGAATGTCTTGCCACTTGACAAACCACCGTACCCGCTCAGCACTGTTTGCTCACCTGCCTCTGCACAGGGGGTTTGGAAGACGGTATGTATAATTGCTTCGAAGCCAATGTTAGGGCTTGCTCTTATTTGCTAATTTATAAGGAGTACATAGATGAATGAATCGAAAACTGGAAATGATATTCGGAGAAGCTCGGGTTGTATTCTCCAGGCAGCCTATTCCTTAGGGTGGCGGAGGGCGGGGGGCGCCACAGATTTTAAGCCAAGGAGTCATGCGATTAGAAATGGTGGAAAAAGGTAATTGGCAGCAGAGGACAGTGGTGCTGTACCGGTTCCAGCAAGGGGACCGTTCCAAGTTCTGCTCGACTCCAATCCTGGCTCCCTGGCTTAGGCACTCTGTGAGTGTAAACCAGTTACTTAACCTACGACTCAGTTTTCTCATCTGGAAAACGAAGGTGGTAGAATTGTGAGCAATAAGGAAGATGTTTAGAGAAGTTAGCACCCTGCTTCCCATCGAGCAAGAACTCTGTGAGTCGTAGCTCTTTTTTTTTTTTTTTAAGATTTTACCTATTTATTTGAGAGAGAGAGAATGAGAGACAGAGAGCACGAGAGGGAAGAGGGCAGAGGGAGAAGCAGACCCCCTGCTGAGCAGGGAGCCCGATGTGGGACGCGATCCCGGGACTCCAGGATCATGACCTGAGCCGAAGGCAGTCGCTTAACCAACTGAGCCACCCAGGCGCCCGAGTCGTAGCTCTTTTGTTACAAGCTGTTCAAAAAGCATTATGATTGCAGACAGGATATAATAAGCTTGTTCCCAAACAAGTGCAGGTAAAGTAGAGAGGAAGAAATGGATCTCTCTTTTGTCAGAAAAACAACACAAGCTCGTGGAAAAATTTCAAACACTTGAGAACAGTGTGAAGTAGAGTAACTTCCATCCCCACTCCGTGAACTCATTTCCACTGCAGGTATAATCAAAGTTAACCCTTTTTTGGGTTACCAGACCAGAAAGCCAGTAATTCACAGTCTCACAGTCTCTTTTTCAGCTAGGATGCATTAAAGGGTTTACGAAAGTAAAAAAAAAAAAAAAAAAAAAAAAGGGCAAGTTAGTGTGAACAGAAATTTTTAGACAAAAGCCCAAGGGCATTTCCTCCCTCTAAATATCTTTTGCTTATTTCCTTTTTCTGTACTTTTTGATCACGACTCAAAACAAGAAGAGAAACTTAAGTTGTCTGTCTTCCCCAGCTTCTATGGGCAGCTTGCTCGGCGGGCTGGCAGAAAGGGCAGGACGGAGGAAAAGCAAGGTTCTCCTCGCTCCCTGCAGCTGGGAGCCTCATTGCCCCCTCTCCTCGTGCCTACAGCCCTTCCTTGGCCCCTCTTTTGGAAACTCCACTCTCTGCATTTGCTACTGGAGAGAGAGGTGTCTGAAAGAAGAGGCCACATCTTACAGATCTTTGATTCCTTGGCAGGTGCTCAGTCAGTGTCTCTGGCATGCAGGCTTTGGGGTTTGAAGCCCGAACAGGCTGTGGCTGAGCTCCCTGTTTTTCCATTTTTCGGGAAACCATTGAGTCCCTTGGGACATCAGTTTCCCTCTCTATGAAATGGGTGGAGGTTGGGGGTAAACGGGAAGTGGGTTGCCTTGGTCCTCAGGCTGCTGTGGAGACCTAAGGAGACAGAGCAGTAGGTTGCTAAGGGAGGAGTGGATGCTCCGCGTGCACCGTGTGATGACGTGGACCTTGGGCATGTCTGGAAGGTGCTGAGGTGATGTGGCTCCTGTCTCCATCCATCTCTGCCACAGCGATCCTGCATCACCGCTTTCTCCATCAGCCCTGCCTCAAGGGCTCATGCCGACCTCCCTTCCTTGAAATCCTCTCCTCTCTAAGCCCTGGTTCTTGCCTCCCTGCTAAATCTCGGGAGAATACAGGAGGGGAGGGCACTTCAGAGTGACCAGAGACAGAGGAAGCTGGCCCCCGGGCAGCGAGTTTGCAGAAGGAACCCCGGGCTGAGACGCTCCAGAAGAGGGCTCTTCTTTCTCTCCGTGCCAAGGATGAATGCCAAGCCAAGAGCTGCAGCTGGCTACAGAACTAGAATTTGGGAGCTCAGGGCTTTTGAAAGAAGCCTCATGTATTTGGACACTAAGTGGAAAAAAACTTACCCCCTACCAGGCACTTTGAGTTCCCAGGGAAGCGGACAAGAGGGCTCATCCTTGGCAGTGGGTTTGATGAGATCCAGCGGAGCCGAGGGCAGATAGCTCACGAGCTGACGCTGTCAAGCCAAGGAGATTGTACAAGTGCTAAGGCTGAGACAACACTGTCCAGTTTCCCTATTTGGTGAATAAGGAAACTGAGGCTCAGGCATGGGAAGTGACTTCTCCTGGGTCACACAGCTGGGCTAGAACTAAGATCTGTGCTCCCCTTGGTGCCTCCCTGCTGATTCCCTCCCACCCTCGGGTCCTCAGAGCCTCCTGCCGAGTAGCAGAAACGTGCTTACACTGCCTAGAAATTGTTGCAATCCATAGTCTTTGTTAATCACTCACATAAACACAACATAATCAGCTCTGCTGACTTTTAGCAACTTGAGTGAGATGTTTATTCTGCACTTGGCTAAGATCTATCCCGCCATATACTTTTGCGGGTAATTGGTGTGAACTTTTATTATGTCCCTGTGAACCCTGACAATCTCTGTTTAGAGAATGTTTAAGAAAGCATCCATATCATGGAGTACAATGAACTCAGCAACGAGGAATGAGACTATTCCTCAACAACAAGGATGAATCTTACAACAATTACGATAAGTAAGGGAAGCCAGACAAAAAGAGTATGTCCTTTATGGTTCTATTTACATAAAACTTCAGGAAAAGCAAGTGAATCCATTGTGACAGAAAGTGGGTCAGTAGTTGTTTAGAGGAGGGAGTGGGCCTCAAAGATGCATCACCATGGGGCACGAGGAAACTTTTAGGGAAGACGGTTATGTTCACTATCTTGATTGTAGTGCTGGTTTCATGGGTGTATATACTGTTGAAATTTATCAAATTGTATACTTTAAATATATGTAGTTTATTATACCTCAATTATACTGAAAAATAATGATGATCACATCAATGATGATTAATCATTTATGAATTTTAGCTTTGGAGCCAATTCACCATGAGAAAAAAATGGCAGGGGACATCACGATAACATCATAAGCACACACACACCTACACAGAGTCTAAGATCTATCTTTTGCCCATCTGTACTCCTGACCTATCGGAAACAGACACCCTCACAAGGAAGAAGACCTACTTGAGAGCCTACAAAATTGGGACCCCTTTCTCTGAGGACCTCCCCTCCCCCCCCATCATGTACACAGCCAGGTTAGAGTCCTGTAGCCATGTTGTACTATACGATCTGTCTATTGTGGCCACAGCTTTCTGGACCTGGGTCGGAAATCTTTTTCACAGAGGAATAAATAGACTCTCCCAGGAATTTACAATATGTAAACAAGGGGGTCGAGATGACCATTTTGGGCTACCATCTTGTGCCCTGTGAATGGCGATGCATCAGAAGCTCGTCTACAGAACAAAGGAAGGATGAGCAGATTTTCAGGGAGGAGAGATGAGATGCACACATCCCTGGAAAGAGAGTGAGGGGAAGGAGAGTAGAGAGAGCAGCCAGCTGCTTGGGTTCCTGAGGGGTCCATACGCCACGTTTTGGGTGTTAATCCCGCTATAGGTCCTGCCTTTGCATTTCGTGACTTTCCATGAAATGTCTCTCCTTACTTGTTGAGATGTCACTGTGGTTCTTGTACGCAAAGATAACATGGTTAAAACACAAGGGTTCTGGGGCGCCTGGGTGGCTCAGTCGTTAAGCGTCTGCCTTTGGCTCAGGTCATGATCCCGGGGTCCTGGGATCAAGCCCCGCATCGGACTCCCTCCTCAGCGGGAAGCCTGCTTCTCCCTCTCCCACTCCCCCTGCTTGTGTTCCTGCTGTCGCTATGTCTCTCTCTGTCAAATAAATAAATAAAATCTTTAAAAAAAAAAAGAAATTAATCAATTCATTTCCATGACCTGTTCCATTCCTCCTTTCAATCCTGTCAGTTTTTGCTTTGTGTATTTTGGTACTTTATTGTTAGGTGTGTATATATATTTATAATTTTATATCTTCTTGGTCTACTGACCCTTTAGTCATTGTGAAATACTCCTCTTTCACTCCAGCAATATTTTTTTTGTTTTAAAGTCTATTTTGTGTGATATCATTATAACAACTATAACTTTCTTATGGCTATGGTTTGTATAAGACATCTTTTTCCATCATTTACTTTAAATAAATTTGTGTCTTTGGGGCACCTGGGTGGCTCAGTCATTAAGCGTCTGCCTTCGGCTCAGGTCATGATCCCGGGGTCCTGGGATCGAGCCCCGCATCGGGCTCTCTGCTCAGTGGGAAGCCTGCTTCTCCCTCTCCTCCCTGCTCGTGTTCTCTCTTGCTATCTCTCTCTCTCAAATAAATAAATAAACTCTTAAAAAAAAAAAACTCACAAAGGTTCTGTGACATCTTTCTGACTTCAGATGGAAGGAGGAAATCCCTTAGATGCCAACCAGTCTAGGAGTTGTGAGTGGTTTTCCCCAGTGGACACCAAATAGGTATATCCTAAGTGATGGCCGGAGGCTGTGTGAGTGGAATTACATAACGTGTGGCCTTTTTCGACTGACTTCTTTCAAGTAAAATAACATGTTCAAGGTTTATCCATGTGGTAGCAACCAATCAGTACCTGTTCTTTTTTATTGTCGAGTATTTCATTGTATGGATATACTACATTTTGTCTATCCATTCACCAGTTGTTTGACATTTGGGCCGTTTCCCCCTTTGGCTGCTATTGTGAATAACGCTGCTATGAACATTCATGCAGATTTTTTTGTGGGGACATACGTTTTCATTTTTCTTGGGTATAACCAGGAGTGGGATTACTGGGCCATACGGTAACACTTTATTGAGAAATTGCCACACTGTTCTAAAATTAAATGCATTATTTCTCATTCCCACCAGGAATGCATGGGTGTTCCAATTTCTTCACATTCTCCCAATATCTGTTGTTTTCGTTTTTAAAAATTATAGCCATTCTCGTGGGTGTAAAGTGGTCTTTTGCTGTGGTTTGATTTGTATTTCCTTAATGACTAAAGATGTCAAGCATTTGCTCATGTGATTACTGGTCATTGGCATATCTTCTTTGAAGAAATGCCTATTAAAGTCCTTTGCCCTTTTATTTTTGGTTTTTGTTATAGAGTTGTAAGAGTTCTTTATATATTCTGGACACCAGACCCTTATCAGATATGTGATATACAAATATTTAAGCATATTTAAGACAGTTGATTTAAAGTTCTTGTTGGGGCATCTGGGTGGCGCAGTCAGTTAAGCATCTGACTCTTGGGTTTCGGCTCAGGTCATGATCTCAGGGTTGTGAGAGGGAGCCCTGCGTCAGGCTCTGCGCTCAGCTCAGGTTCTGCTTGGGATTCTCTCTCTCCCTCTCCCTCTGCGCCCCAGCCCCTGCTCACTCTTTCTCTATCTCAAATAAATAAATAAATCTTTAAAAAAATAAAGTCTTTGTCTACTAAGTCCACAGTGTTTCCTTAGGGACAGCGTCTTTTAGTTGCTTTCCCCTCCTGTGAATGAGCCATACTTGATTGTTTCTTTGCATGGCTCGTAATTTTTGTGAAAAGCAGACATTTCGAATATTATGGGATGGCAGCTCCATAAATGAGACTCTTTCTCCTCTGCAGGTTGTGTTGTTCCTGCTGATTGTTGTTGTTGAGTTTGTTTAGTGGTTTTTCCGAAGCCTGAAATGCCTGGAAGCAACAAATACCCCAATCACTGCAAGCAGACTCTGTTAGGACACACTTTGAACCGTCAGCCTGGCAGCTTACAACTCTGCCTTCATCTTCGTTTCCTGCTTGCCCGGAGCCTGAAGGTCAGTCAGAGGTGAAAGCTTAGGGCCTTTTCCCATCTTTCTTGAGCATACACACAGCCCTGGGTTTATGTATGACCTTTAGATTCCCGGGAATATTTTGGAACTTTTCAGAGTTTTTTTCCCCAATGCATCTTTCTTTTCCTAATTTTCTTAATTTGGGTGAGTTGATTTCCAAGCTTTTGGTTAGTTGATGGCTTGTTGAACTCCCTGAGCAGCAGTGACAGATACATTTACCTGTAAACGTTATTGACAAATTCCACCCCCCAGGGCATTTGGCTCAGCACTGTGTGAGCTCTGAGTTAAGACTAGATAAAGGCAAGTAAGTGGGGCGGATCCTCAAGGAAAACACAAGGCTGGTCAAAACCAATAACCGTGATTCTTTGTGAATGGAGTCCATTCTTCTGCCTGGACCTGGATTCCTGTACTGGGAATGTGGGCTGTTTCTTCAAGGCCACCGCTGAGCTCGGGAGTGGGAGTTGGGATTAAGGTAAGTTAGAATGACATAAACTCTCGGTTATCCCCTATATCTTTATTTTCCTTCTACTTGTTCTATTAATGACTGAAAATGGGTTTTGAAATCTCTGCTTATAGTTGCAGGCGTCTCTATTTCTTCTCTTGGTTCTATCAGTTTTTGCTTCGTGTATTTTGAACTCTGTTACATGAGGTATAGAAACGTCTAGGATTATTACGCACTCCTAATTTATTGAGCACCTACTCTGTGGCAAGCGTTCTCCTACTTGCTTTCTCTATGTAACCTCCTTCCCTTGTTAAAAGTGTATTCAGCGGGCATCTGGGTGGCTCAGGTGGTTAGGGGAAGGGATCGTAACCTCCCTTGGAAACTTGGCCTTTTGTTGCAATTGAACTGGTTCCAATTTTGGCACATCACACACACCTCTTATCGAGATGAGAAAACAACACACATTTGCTGGCAAAATAGAAGGAATTAAGGTTGGAGCCAACCTTTGAATTGCACCTTTCTGTTCGTCTCTTCTAGTAATGTCTGCATGGCCTGAGAGAGCTGAGCTCTGCTTCTTTTCCCTGGGTTGCACAAAAGCAGTCCCAAGGTGGCTGATGGGAAAAAGGAAGCATCTTAAATAGCTATCTATCAGTGAGTTCATAAGACCCACTGCCAAAGAAGCTCAATGGCTAACCCTACTTTGCTCATCGAGCCTCCTTCAAATGCTTCCCCTGAGCCCGTTTGTTTCCTGCTGAATCATTCAGAGCCAGGGACATCGACCTTTTAGTCAAAAGCAGGGATTTGAGTTTTGGCTTTTCATTTCCTGACTTGGTGACTTTGGGAAAGTGATTTAAGTGATCTGTAAAATGGATCTACTCATAGTGCTTACAAAAAAAAAAAAAAAAAAGCTATTTTGATAGTAATATGTAAAATGCTACTTAAATACTGGGTACTATTATTATAATTATCTGTCTTTATAAATAGAGGAAGCCTGTTTCCTTCAGTGTATGCTTGGCAGTCCAAGTCAATACTGATAACTGTCATTTCTGAGTCCCTTCCATGGGGGAGGCACTATTATCTACCTGGTCTCATTTAGCCCTCATTTAACCTATCAAACTTATAGGATCTTTTTCACTGTCACTTTTTTACAGAGGAAATCAAGACTCAGAGTGGTTACGTGACTTGCTCATAATCATGCCCAGAGTGAGGGGCGCCTGGGTGGCTCCGTCGGTTAAGCGTCTGTCTTCGGCTCACGTCATGATCGCAGGGTCCTGAGATCGAGCCCCTCATCGGGCTCCCTGCTCCATGGGAAGCCTGCTTCTCCCTCTCCCACTCCCTCTGCTTGTGTTCCCTCTCTCCCTGTGTCTCTCTCTGTCAAATAAATAAATAAAATCTTTAAAAAAAATAATGCCCAGAGTGTATACGGGAACCAGGATACAAAGTCAGTTTTAAGCAATGCCTCTTTCTCCCACACACCTCCCCTCTACTGCATCCCTGAAATGATGGAGATGCTCTCCTGAGCCTGCCATGCACAGCCATGCAGGTTGTACACTGAACAACTCCAGGGGGTGACATTTTCATCGGTATCAATTTGAACGGTGCCCCCTGGAGATGCGCAGTGCACAACCTGCAGACACATATGATGAGGTTCCGGAGCAGTTGATGGGTTTTGTTCAGAAAGCAGAGAAGATTTTGCTGCAACCACATCTTCAACCCTGCATTCCTTCTTGTAATTGTTCTTGGAGGTACTTTCCATACTTTTAAAATTCTGAGTAAATGACCTGAAGGGGGCCTGACCACACTACATTGTAGCATGTGGTGTGATTTTCTCGACGTGATGGTGATGGATGTGCCTGAGTTTGTACTGTTCTTTGGGTATTTACCTTCTGCATGTGCCTACGTGCTTGGTACCCTCCAAACAGCGACTGAATCACCTCGCTGCATTTGATGGTATGATGCCAGAACATGGGCAAAAACGACTTATCTTTGAGTTCATCCTCGAAGATTTCCTTCATGTCCTTGTGTGTACGTCAGGCACTCCAAGTCTTAGAGGCCGTCTTCTGTGAAATAAACTCCCTCATGTCTCATTTCCAGAAAACGCAGCTCAACACTGCTCTGTGCCTTAGGCTGTGAGAAGTGCTTTTATTCAGACATGAGAGGAAATGTGAGTTTAGGGATGAGATAGAGGACATGAATAGTTTTCACTGGGGCGTGTTTCCTTTTTCTCTAGCCCCACTTCCCAGATGCTCTGGTTTACCGAGGTCTTTCCCTAGCAGCCAAGCTTTGATAATGCTGTTTGCACGCAAAGGAGGCAGTAGAAATACTAACTTTCAGTAGATCTGAGCAAGGTCTGTGCTCTGGGCTAGGCACACTTAGTGGTTTTATTTAATGACCTCAGGAATAGTAAAAAGATTATTCTACTTCCCTTACATGTATTTGGGTTTTATAGAATGCTTTCACAGTCGGGAGCTTTGGTCTGTATCACAACCTTGTGAAGTTGGATGGACAGATAATTTCATGTCTTGCAAAAGACATATCTGGAATACAAGGCTAGAGATGTACAACACGATGTCCAAGTTCACAAAGCAAATAAGAGTCTGGACCGTGTTTGAGCTTTCCTTCCCAGGATTCCCACAGCAACCACTGCATCCATTTGGAGGTCATGGAGACTTAAATCCTTCGCGTTTTTTTCAATTCCTTAGTGAAAAGATCCACTATGGCAATGTAGAGAACACTTAAAACCTCTCTAAATTATCACAGTGATTTTAAGCTAAGTCCAGAGAGTATTCTGGCAGGATCAATCTATGTCATTGTAAGCTGCCTCATCCTGAAATAGCCCTTTCTGTAATTCTCCCCCATTCTACCTCATCTACAAGAGGCAACATAAACAGCAAGGGGCAGAACTCCCAACTGTCCTCTGTCAAGAATTGCTTCAGCAACAACTACCCCAAGACCAAGCAGGTATTCACAACCCCCTATGACCTACTGAGTGGAGGTAGAGCACAAACAGTGCTGACTATTGATTGTCACTTAGCCAGATTATTATTTTTTTTAAAGATTTTATTTATTTATTTGACAGAGAGAGAGCACAAGCAGGGGGAGCGGCAGGCGAAGGGAGAGGGAGAAGCAGGCTCCCCGCTGAGCAGGGAGCCCAACTTGGGGCTCCATCCCAGGACCCCGGGATCTTGACCTGAGCTGAAGGCAGATGCCCAACCGACTGAGTCACCCAGGCGCCCCGTTCTGCCAGATTATGATGCTATATTCACCCTCAGGGACTTGGAAATAACTTTATCCTCTCAGAAAACTGTGCTTACACCTCCACATGGTTCCTTTTCCTACTTCTGTCTTCAAATGTGGTCTTCGGCGGGGCCTCAAGTCTTTTGCATCTAAATGTGTATGGTGATAGACCCATATGCATTAAGGCCCATCATGAACTGATGACAAAGAGGGACATCCTGTTCTCTTTCAACATCTAAGTTCTTGTGAATAATTGAATGAGCTTGGAGTAGGCTGCTCTTGATGTGAAAGGTAAATATTAACGTTGAAAATAGATACGTCTTGGGGCGCCTGGGTGGCTCAGTCAGTTAAGCATCGGACTTTAGCTCAGGTCATGATCTCAGGGTCCTGGGATCGAGCCCCGCATTGGGCTCCTTGTTTTGCGGGAAGCCTGCTTCTCACTCTTCCACTCTCCCTGCTTGTGTTCCCTCTCTCACTGTGTCTCTCTCTGTCAAATAAATAAAATCTTAAAAAAAAACAAGAAAATAGATACGTCTTTTAATTCAGTGGAAGCTGGTGCTGACCCACAGCTCAAGGAGGAGTTGAGCACAGAGATCGGACTGGGACAGGTTGGAATGAGAGAGAGAATTCAGGAGACGGAGAGTTAAGTTTTGAGGTTTCCAAGTTCCTTGTGTGTCTTGACATGGTTCCAAAAATGTCTTCCAAGTGAAATACAGTGGCAGTAATTCCATTGAATTTTAGTGTTTCTGACTCCCTCCAGCTCCCTTAGGGTATACACCTTTAATCAAATCTTAGCTAGTGGGAAAAGAGTTTACACCGTGTAAGCACCATGGGAGGTGCTCCCTCTGATTAACCAGAAACATCCAACAAGACAAGAAGGGGAGAGTGGAATATGGCATTGGAAACTCTTTGTTGGAGACAAATACTTGAAATACTTGAAAATGTTCGAGGGTGACGGTTTACCACTTTTCTTTCTTGTCTTAACTGAAATTTCATGTGGCTACGATATAAAACATAAGGAGAGACAATTGGAGCTGTTATGGTTGAATGGGGAGATGGTCACACAGAGCCTACTTGATCTGTCACCCATATAGCATCTGAGGCACTTCAAGAGCTTGAAGGAACACAGTGAAAACCCAGGGGACTAGGGAATTTCTAGAATTTCATTGTGGGGAATGAGGTGTTTGTTCTTGAGCAATTGCCAGAGGAGGTCAAGGAAGAGGGGATTAGGGTGTGAACTCTTGATGGGAAGGATTCTAAGTTACTTCTTTCTATATGGTTGGTGACAAGCATAAGACCGGGCTCATGGTAGGTGCTAATTAATTCAGCAGTCTGTTAAATAAGTCACTGTATTTTCCAAAATCTGCATTTGAGTAACAAAAGTACCTAAAACCAAGGGAGCACAGGAAAGTAAGTATCTTAAGGAGAAAGCATGCGGGCCTTCTGTGACTTGATGTCCTCATCAGTTGCCTCCCTGGAGAAAATGAGGCCTACCGAGGAACAAAATTGGTTAACAGGAATGAATTTTCCAGCTTAATGAAGCTGTACCCTGATATATTGTCAGGTTGAGTTCATACCTTCCCTTGAAGTTGGCCGTAAGAACCTGTAAACGGTGGTTTTCAAATTTCAGAGTACCTGAGAATCACTCCAGGAAGTGGTAAACAACCTAAATTTTGGGTTGTACACTAGAGGTTCTGATTCAGCAGGTCTCGGGTAGGAACAAGGAGCCCTTTTACAAATGGCTCACAGGCTATAATTTGAGAAACCCTGATTGCCGTGGGCAAAAGATGCAGGAGATAAGAGGTAACTGTGTGTTCTCGGAGGTGACAGCTATCCTTCTAGATTTTGTGAATTCTGGGCAAAGTAAGAATCCCTGCACCAACATCGAAGGCAGCCCCAATGCATTCTATTCCTCCAGAGCCTCCCACAATGCGAAATTCCACCTCTGCAGGCTTTCCAGCCCATGCCCGGCATGGGGCTTGCCAGGTGGAGGCCTTGGAAAGGTGACCCCAACTATAGCAGTTGCCTGGATTTGCTCTCTTGACACATTTCTATCAAACCCTGGAATGGCCCCAAAGTTGTAGTTGGAATGTGTTCAAAAGAATGTGGGAAGAGTGACACAGCAATGCAGTGGGAATCTCTGTAACCACATTCTTTCAAGAAAGCCATTTTATTAGGAGACTATTGAAACCTACCAGCAGGACAGGATGGAAAAGCCATATTCCTTTGTCATTATGATATTTTCCTAGTAGCTAAATATTATGACTGTAAAGGCATGACCTTTAGATGGTAATAACAACTGATATTTGTATCATAAGTGTATTTAGAGTATCAAGTTTATTTTATTTTATTTTAATTCCAGTATAGTTAACATACAGTGTTATATTGGTCTCAGGTGTGCAATATAGTGATCCAACAATTTTACACATTACTCAGCGCTCATCAAGACAAGTGCCCTCCTTCATCCCCATCACCTGTTTCACCCATCTCCCCCCCCCCCCCACACACACACACCCGGCCACCCCACCCCCAGGTCACCACCAGTTTATTCTCTGTAGCTAAGAGTATGTTTTGGTTTGTTTCTTTCTTTGTTCACTTGTTTCGTTTCTTACATTTCACATATGACTGAAATCTAGAATATTAAGTAATTTTTGAAACAAAAATAGCATCTGAAATGATGCTGGTTTCATAATCAGTTTCAAGGTAAAAAAAATTTTTTTTAATACCTTAGAGGATGGTTGAAATACTATGTAGCAGACAAAAGCCTCTGAAGGCAGGTTAGAAAGGGAACTCCCTTCCCGCCCCCCCACCTCCAGAATGTTCTGAACAACAGTGGCGTCTTTATAAGAGGTGTGAATTAGTCACATCATGTCTCATTGGAATGGATCAGTGATGGTATCTTTTGTTTCAACAAAATACTGAATAATCAGTCTTTTACAGCCAAAACATCCCCAGATTATTGATGAGGTCTGTCATCCCTCAATCATCCCTCAATCTTGTCAGCTCTTACTCAGAAATAGCTAAGTGGGGAACACCACACCAAAATTCATAGAACTTAAAAACATTCAACCGAAGATTCCTGCCAAGAAGACTTTTGATACTTAGAGTTCTCTTACAGAAACAATGTTTTTCAATCTTTTGGGAACATATGTGTCCCCTTTTTTTTGAAGATTTTATTTATTTGTCAGAGAGAGAGAGAGAGCACAAGCAGGGGGAGTGGCAGAGAGAGAGGGAGAAGTAGGCTTCCCCGCTGAGCAAGGAGCCCAATGTGGGACTCGATCCCAGGACCCCGGGATCATGACCTGAGCCAAAGGCTGAAGCTTAACCAGCTGAACCACCCACACGTTCCCATATGTCTCCCTTTTAATTAACATTAAAATTCTCAAAATTTCATCTTGCCCCAATTCAATAATTCCCCCTTCTTCCTTTGAGAATCACTAAATTTTTCATGGATGGAACCGTCTGTGAGCAGGGATTCTTAAAAATAATCTTCTGCAAGTACAGAATAGAATATAGCTGGGTGATCAAGATCTCTAGAGTAGAAGTTAAAAAAAAAATGATGGGTTTTATTCATCCGCATGACCCTTACTCCATTAAATATAGCCTTGTACAACTCACCTCCCTCTTTAGTCCTTGGTGTGTGTTCTGACATTTTTCATTTATGAACCTCAATCTCTAACTTCCTTCCAGCTCTGATATGTTCTATTACGCCACCAGAAATACAACAGCTATAAATTGTCAGGACGACAGATGGGAAATGTAAAGTAGCTGGCTTGTTTCCCAGGCAGATAATTTTCTCAGAGGAGACTCTGGAGAGCAAGTCACTGTATGGGAAGGAGCGGAAACAATATCAAGGGTCCAATCAGTGCTAGTCTGTTATCTGGAAAAGACTGGGTACAGGAACATGGATGCCAGAATAGCTAGATAAATATAGAGCCATATTAGTCCAAGAGGAAACTGCTCTTCCCCTGTCCAGAAGGCTCAGCTCTGCTCAAAGTACTGCTGTGAAAAAGTTCACCCACGACGGAAGATCTACTCTCATGGGAAGGGCCTGGAAGTATTTTCTTTCCTTGGCACATATGTTGAGACAGTTTGCAGTGATCCTCTGAGCCGAAAGCGAAGCTGTGTTCTGACAAGGATCGAGGGGTTCTTTCCCTTTCGGGAATGCCAGCTAGATGGCCATCCTGCCGCTGTCTGATAAATTAGAATCAAGCAATGAGAGTATAAACTGAGGGCTCTGTGGAGACAGAAAAATGGCAGGAAGAGTCATAGGGCTAGAAGTTCCTTCTAGAGATCATTGTTGGCATTTGTATGAAATTTGCCCTGCCTTCCAATTCTTAAATACTCCTCAGATAAACACTTCAAATCTTTACGTGAGGAAATCACTGGGAAACCAATTATTTTCCTCATCAAAGAATTGCAATATATGCTTTTTACCCCTAAAATTACATATACGCGCCTACGACATTTGTAGGTATTGTTTATAATGTATCAGGTCTAAAAAGTATACACCTAATTTTTTAAAGAGGTCATCTGGATATTAAGATTACAATTTAAGATTACAATTGCTTTCTTTCCTGTGCTTTTTATACCTAGAGAAAGAGATTTATTTTAAGGAATTAACTCATGTGACTATGACTTCAGTAAGCTGAAGACCGGAAAGAGCCAGGTGGTAGCTCCAATATGCTCTTTGATTTCCAATTTTTCAAAACATAAGCATGTATTATTTATATGTTATGGGAAATGTAATGGAATGATACTTGTTAACAATCTTGGAGGCCTTTCTCTGTGCCTGGTTCTGGGCTCTATATTCTGTCTGCCTCATCTGTTTTCATTCTCTCAGATCCTCTTTGAGAGTGGAACTTGCATTACTCACATTTAACCAATTTAGGAGCAGGCTTATCAAGGTTTGGTGACTGACCCAAGGTCATTATGGTAAGTATATGGCAAAGCCAGGATTTGAACACAGGTGTTTCGAGATTCTGGGGCCTGAGGAATAATCTCATTAACAAAATCAGGACAGTTCTTCAATGTTCCATTGCTCCCAAACCCTAATTCTCTCAGTGGCATCTACCACTAAAATAATCCTAACTTGGCAAATTCTGGAGTTTTATCTCAATAATCAGATTTTTTCTTCATCTCTTACCACTTTACCTTTTCTCTCTCTCTCTTTTAACTTGGAACCCTGGGAACTTAGTAATTCTGAAACTCAGTCTCGTTTGTCAGGATATTGGCTGAAAATTCATGGGTGGCAGGGTATTAGTTATTTTAACAAAATCATTAATTTTTCTTATGGAGTTGTCTCTCCTCTCTCTTGTGCATGCTCTTTTAAAGGAAAGCACTCACACAACTTTGATTGAATAAAAGTTACTTTGGTGAGTTGTGGCTAATGGAGGACTTTTTATTTCCTGGAGGGAAGCATGGACATCAACCAGTTATAGAGGCTCCATTAATAAATAAGTCTAGAAGGATGGGTGTGAGTGAGGAGAGGACAAAGCAGCCAAGGCATCCGGGGGAGCTCAGCGTGCAGGATGACGAGCTGTTTACTAGAGAACATGGAAGCACAGTTGATTCTCATCCGTTGAGGTCGTGGTGTGCTGTAAGGTGGCTTTGAACTCTGAATCAGCCAACACTGACCGTGGCTCCTCGGGGAAATACAGGGTGAGGTCCTGAGAGCCTCTAGCCACAACATTTTTATCAACTGACAACCATGTTTTTTATGTGTGTTTAAAGACACCTTATTTATTATGTATTATTGATTCATTCACACTGTACTCAACTCAGCCCTGAACTAAGCTTATTTTCTCCATAAGGCACATTATAGTCTTTCTGTGCTTAGGAAAACTAGCACTTCAGCCCTCTGTCTGGGGGCCATTTAAAACAGTGCAGTCACCCACAAAACACCCAAAAATGCAAACAGTGTAGCACTATACAGACCTTGAAAAGGTCATCTGTTTGCAGTGTGAGCCCTGAAACAGGAAGACTGCATGTCACCTTGTTCAACCTCAGCTGGGAGCACGCATGTCAGGTAACTCATTTTTTTTTTTTTTCCTGCTCTGCACATGTCCACGGATGACTGTGAAAAGGCTGGGAGAATTGATGTGGGGGTTGAAAGTAAATTTTGGCAAGTAGGCAAATTTGCAAATACAGAATCTGTAATAATGAGGACCAATTGTATTTCAAGATGTTCATGTCTGGCGAGACCATACTCGGGCATGGGGCTGAGCATCAGCAGTGGTGTGTCATTCCATGGCCTTGGGCAATGTAACCTTGCTCTGACCTTGGCTGACCTCCTTCAGACTTCCACCATCTGTGTCTCTGCTCTGGCTAGTTCTTTAGTTCTGGCAAATTCCTACTTCCTTTGCCCCATTTTATCCTCTTCCTCGGGGGTTTCCCATCCTGTAAGCCTGTCAAATATTCAACCTCTTCCAGAAGGTCACCTTGATAAGCTTAGGCAATATTAGCCTCTATCTTCCCTTCCCCCCAACAAAGAAATCCCACTTGTTGATGGGATCTTGCTTCTTAACACTGGGGCTCTTTCTTCTATAACCACATAAGCATTACTCAACAGAGTGGCCCCTTTGGGACTGTGGTCTGTCCCCTTTGTGTCTCTCCTTCCCCTCCCCGTATTAAACTCGCTTTCACAGAGTTTAATAAAGTTGATTTTCATCCAGTCATGGAATGCAAAAGCTCTTAGGGACCACTGGATTAAAAGTTATACACATAGATGAAAATTTCATTTACTTGGCCTAGCTTAAAATGTTGACCCTGAAGTCATATTCTTAACAGATCCTCCATTCAGTTTCACTACAGACCATATACTGACTTCAAGATCTGAATTTTGAAGTTGTTTGAAGTTGCTACATTTTTATTTATTTACTTTCTTGTTCTCTTTTTTTATTGAATAAATCTAACAGGTAACATTGCGTAAGTTTAAGGTGTATAGCACGTAACTTTGATATGTTTATATAGTATAATATGACTGCTAATGTAGCAATATTTATCACATGATATAATTAGAGCACAATATTATTGCCTACATTCATTATACTGTGTATAGATCTCTGTGGCTTATTTAATACTCATTATAAGTTTGTACCCTTAAACACCATCACCCCCGCCCCCCCCAACATCATCTGGTAACTGCCATTTTACTCACTGTGTTTTACAAGTTTGACTTTATTAGATTCCACATAGAGTGATATCATACAGTACTTTTTTTTTCTCTGTCTGGCTTATCTCACTTAGCATAATGTGCTCAAGGTCCATCCGTGTTGTCACAAATGGGAGGATATCCTCTTTCTCATGGCCAAATAATATTCCATTGTGTAAATGTACCACATTTTTAATCCATTCATCCACTGGTGGGCATTTGGATTGTTTTCACATCTTGGCTATTGTGAATAATGCTGTAATGAACATGGGAGTGCTTCTATCTCAGATCAGTTCAACCTTGATTAATCAAATCCAAGCCTGCCTTCCTCGGCACAAAGTGGCTATTCACCACACATTCTTAGCCTTCTCAACCTGCCTTGGAATTTCTCCATCTCTTCTTTGCCACGTGTCTTGGCACTCATCACACATTGCCCTGTGTTACAGTGACTGGCATGCCTTTATCATCTCCTCTTCAGAACTATTAACACCTGAAAGGCAGGAATTGTATTTCAGTGGACTTTTGCTCCCACCCTAATCTTCAATACCTAGCAAATATGTAAGCGTGTTTTCATTAATTTATTAATTCATTCGCCAAATGAGCATCTACCTTTTGCCAGAGACTGTTGTAAGCACTGGGGGTATGGTTGTGAGTAAACAAATCTGCACGGAACCTACGTCACAGTGGGGAGACATACAATAACCAGGATGTATAAGAAAAATGCACAGTATGTTTGAGATATCTCAGTGCTGAGGGGAAAATTAAAGCCAGAAAAGAGTAGAGGACATGTTGGCTAGGATGGTGTGGAGTTGTCACAGTTTTATTTAGGGGTAGTGAGGGAAGGTTTCACTAAGAAGTTACCATTTGAATAATAGCCAAAGGAAGGGAGGGGACTGTGGACCTAGCTGAAGGGAATTCCAGTTAGAGGGACCCCCAGTGGTAATGGCTTGAGGTGGACTCATGCTTAGAGTTTGTGAGGAACAAAAAGGCTCAAGTGGAGTGAGCAGCCAGGAGGATATAGGAGGGAATCAGAGAGACCAGGAGGTCTTCCCTCCATGGGAAACCATGGGAGAGGGTTGCGCAGAGGAGTGACGTGTTCTGACTCATATTAACATGCTCACTCTGGCTGCTACGTGGAGAACAGGCAACGGAAGCAAGTCTGAAATTGAGTAGAGAGTTGGGAGAAGGTGGTGGCTTTGCCCAGGGTGTAGCAGCGAGACGGTGAAGAGCGCTGAATTTTGGAGGAATTCTGAGGGGGGAACAGACAGATTTAGTGACAGATTGAATGTGAAGTGTGAGAGAAATAGGGGAGTTTGGCTTGAGAAACTGGAAGAACGGGATTTGGGATTTACTAAGGTGAGTACATTTATGGAAGCAGTAGCATTTGGGATGGTGGAGAGGTAGACACTCAGTGTTTGATATACTAAGTTTAAAATGTCCGTAGAACAGCAAGTGTTGGCAAGGATGTGGAGAAAAAGGAGCCCTCGTGTGCCGTTGGTGGGAATGTAAACTGGTGCAGCCACTGTGGAAAACAATATTGAGGTTCCTCAAAAAGTTGAAAATAAAACTACCCTATGATCTAGCAATCACACTATGAGGTATTTACCCAAAGAATAGAAGAACAGTAATTCGAGGGGATACATGCACCCCATCTTTACAGCAGCATTATTTACAGTAGCTAAATTATGAAGGCAGCTCAAGTGTCTGTAGACTGATGAATGGATAAAGAAGATGTGGTGTAGATATACAATGGAATATTACTCAGCCATCAAAAGAAAGAAATTTTGCCATTTGTGACAACATGGATGGATCTAGAGAGTATAATAAAAAATGAAACAAATCAGTCAGAGAAAGACAAATACCATATGATTTCACTCATATGTGGAATTTAAGAAACAAAACAAATAAACAAAGGAAGAAAAAGAGAAAGGCAAACCAAGAAACAGCCTCTTAACCATAGAGAACAAACTGATGGTTCCCAGAGGGGAGGTGGGCAGGGGGGAAGGGGGAAATAGGTGAAGGGGATGAAGAGCACACTTATCGTGATGTGCACTGAGTCATGTATAGAACTGTTGAATCAGTATATTATATACCTGAAACTAATAGAACACTGTATGTTAACTCTCCTGGAATTAAAATTAAAAATTTAATAAAGCTAAATAAAATGTCCCAGAAATACAGATGGAGATGATGCTATTTCAGCAGATTATACATGAATCTAGGGCTCAAAGGAGAACTATGGGCCAGAAATATGAATTTGAGAGTGATCAGCATATAGAAAGCATTAAAATCCTTGAAACTCAATGAGATGCACAAAGAAAAAGGCATAGATAGAAAAGAGAAGACATACCTCCAATATTTAGCATGAGGCAAGAACAAGGGAGAGTGAAGAGGAGCGGATGGAGACATGGGAAGAAGGCCAGGCAAATGTAGTGTCTTCGAAGCTAAGTGAAGGGGAACTAGCTTGAAGGAGGAGGGCAGCTCCTGTGTCAGATGTCCCTGATGCTTTGAGCGAGGAGACAGGTGAGCACTGCCCACTGGATTTTGCAACGTAGAAAAATTTGGGGATCTCAACAAGAGACGTTTTGGTTGAGTGGTCAGAGTGAAAGTCTGATTGGAGTGTGGCCAAGAGATAATGGGAAGAGAGAAATCAGGGGCAGTGAGTTTGGGAAAATCTCATAGAACTTTACTATCAAAAAAAGAGAGAATGAGGAAGGTGGAGTCGAGAATTCTTTAAAGATAAGTGACAGAACAGAAGAGTCTATGGCCATCGGGATTCATGATGGAGGGAAGTGGAGAACCGTGGGAGCAGTATCCCTGAGGAAAGAAGAGGGGTGGGAGCCAGAGTCCTCCTCAGGGAGGTGCTGGCCTTCGCTGGAAGCATGGGAAGTTCTTTTCCACACCAACAGGGGGAGAGGAAGGCAACCATGTGAGCGTTCATGCCGGCAGGTAGGTAGACACAGTGGGGGCAGCTTGTGGAAGTTTCCTTATGCTTGCTTCTATTTTCTCAGTGAAGTACAAGTCAAGATTATCAGCTGAGAGAGAAGATGAGGGAAGAGGGGCTGGAAGTTTGAGGAAAGAGGGCAGGGAATAAAACAACCATCTCAGAGAGTGGAAAAGTGAACAGACTAGGGGAAAATAATGTGATTGCCAAGCAACATTAAGTTTCCATTTGGAGTTAGTGGTTATGAATTTAACATGACCATCAACATGACTGTGTCTTTTTCCTCCAGTCCAAGTAGCTGTGTGGGAGCACGTATAAAGTAGGTGGAGATTCTGATTGAATAAAGCTTGGGGTTTTGCTAAACAACTCTGTCAAACAGAAGGTAAAGAAGATGAGGAGAAAGCAGGGGAATGGTTAAAATGATTGACCATGGCATTTAGCCTGGGGAAGGAGGAGAGTAAAGACATGACTGAGCAGGGCTCCTGAAACGTGAGAAGAACCTAGGCATTATGGGTCTTGGTGGGGTTCAAAGGACTCATGGAGGTGGGCTTTTAGGGAGAGTCAGGTGCAGAGAGAGGCGGTGGGGTGGTTGAAAAAACGAGATGACTGATATTAGATTCTGGTGGGAAAGCAGCTATTGGTCATGACAATGTCTAGGTCATGACTATGGAAGTGAGCGACTAAGGTAGTGTTTGTGGACAAGATCATTCTAGGACAGAAGGTCATGAAATTCAGAAATCAGGGAATTGGAAAGATGAGGTTTTTTTATAGAGATTTGGAAAGAATGACAGTGAGCCAGGAGTTAAATCTTCATGGAATGAGGAGGACTGTCCCAGGGATCCTCAGATGACTGTGACTGATGGGTAGAGGATGGTATGGCTGTAATCTGGTGATGTGGGAATCAAAGCTAGGTGATTTCGGGGGGAGTGAGGGAGAATGGTTGCAAGTTGTATTAAGGGGCAAGAATGACATCTAGTCACCCATCTTCAGATCCAGGCTATGGGGTTGGGAGGGCAGCATTTAAGAGGGCTGTGGGGGAAGCAGCATTCTCAGGGGAAAGACAGGTTTCAGTTAAGACATGGAGGTGAATGGAATCCTCACAAAGAACGGATAAAGATAAAGGTGATATTTCGGGCCATGAATGGTAAGTCCAAGAGCTGATTTTATTTCAGTTTACAGGGAATGGGGAGGGGTAGGAGAGGGGGTGAGAATAGGTGGTGGGATTAGAGCACAGCATCTTGAAGATGAGTTTCTTGTCTCTTTTTGGATCATCCCTTAAGTTCTCCTTCTTACAACAAACCATTTGGTCCTGTTTTATTCAAAGTTTCCTGCTCCCTATTTAGTACACAAAAACTAAAATGGCATTCTCCACATTAATAACGTAGCCATCAGAAACAGCATGAGGGATTCGAGATCCAGGGGTTCTATCATAAGTGGGAGAAGAAAGGAATTTGTAGAGGTTGCATATGGGTGCCAAATGCAAACCTCACTTGTCACAATTTTTTCTGTAAAAATTATGTATAAGATAACCATCAGACGCTGAAATTTCTGGAAAATGTTGCGCCTCCAGAAGATGAATCATGGATTACAGAGCAACCTAAAGAAAACTGGTTTTCTAACAAAGTTGTGTTAGAGTTATAGAAATGCCAGATAAGATTGGCCTGCCTCCAAATCTTCTGCTATTTGTTTTCCCCAAGAATGTAGGCTAGATTGTGAGAATGGATTGCAGAAGCTCCTAAGGACTGCTGAAAGTCTTGCACTGTCTCCTTCTTTTCTCCCTATGTAGTCAAGGGTCTAGTAGTGTTTGGGTCTTCCTAGCTCCCTGTTTGCGCCCTCTCCTTCCCTCTTCCCACTCACGTTCTCTCTGTGTGGGGATCTCCTTTGGTGAATATTGTTCCCGGAACAATGTAGTTGGACTTAGGTTACCCAAGCCAGGCTTTCCACCCCCATCGACATGGCCCTCTATTGAGGAATTTTGATATGTCCAAGGCGGAGGCCAGTTGGGGAAGGCGTCATGAAACCCTTGCATGAGATCCAATTCTTACTGCCCTCGGCACACTTCCATGTGCTCTGATCTGAAGTTTCTTCTCTGAGATTTGAGGTTACTTTTTCTGACTATTCAGATTCACTCTCGTTTCCATGGCTACTGATCTCGGAGTGTGTGTGTGTGTGTGTGTGCGCGTGCGCACGCATGTGCATATCTGCATGTGCAGCACTGTACCTAGCCCAAAGGTTGGTGGTCAAGTGCTGAAACTTACCCCACGGCCTCTTCATATTCTTCCCCAATGGGGAAACAAATGGAACAAATCCATAAATAAGCCCAAACCAGGATCCTCCAATACCTCACTTTGAACTGGCAAGAGTCTTAGTCCATTCAAGCTGCTATACCTAAAGACCACAGACTGGGTGGCTTGTAAACAACAGAAATGTATTCTCATAGTTCTGGAGGCTGGCAAGTCCAAGGTCAGGGCACCAGCGTGGCTGGATGAGAGACCAATTTGTAGTCTGTGCCTTTTCACTGCATCTGGACTTGGTGGACGGGGTAGGGATCTCTGTGAGGTCTCTTCTAAGAGAATGCTAATCCCATTCACGAGGGCTTATGACCCAAGAACTTCTTAAAGACCACCTCCTAATACCATCATCTATAGGGAGTTAGGATTTCAACTTATGAATTCTGCGGAGTATGCAAACATTCAGACCACACCAGGCAACATTTGTCCTGAAGTTCTCTGGAAGGATATTGTTTGTCCTTGGAGTAGATCTGAGGTTGCTATCCAGAGGCTCGTCTTGCCCCACATCCCTCGCCCCAAGGGATCAAGTGTTCATAGGGATATGAAAAAATGAACTTCGAGTATCATGATGAGGATCATAATTCCCTCATTTTGTGTGGCTTCTCAGGGGTGACTGTTCATCAAGGCAGGAAATTTACCCAGTCAATTCTAGCTGTTAATGGAAGAAATAGTGAAGGCCATGGTAGGGTTACTAAAGATAGACCATCCTGAGTTGGAGTGCAAGATTCTTCTCTTCGTAGTACTTCTCCATGAATAAAATCATAAGCCCCGCTTCTCTTGCTGAATATAGGAAGGATTAGGATGAATTTAGCAGAATCAGCAGAATCGATTTGCTCTCTTTTAGCCCCATTTTAAAGGAAAAGCATGTGCAGAAAATCGTTCCAAATATGTAGAAATGTAAGACAGAATTTTTTGCCTCAAAGTCTTCTTTGAAGATTGTTGAAAACTTTGGGTGTTTTCATGGATTCCCTGTGAAGTTTTCATTCCTATGCCCCTTTCCTTAATCTGCTTTGCTGGGTTGTATTGCTGTTCTGCCCAGTACGACCCTAGAATGTAGTTATGGCGAATAAGGCACAGACCACAGATGTAGGATTCCACCACACTTGGCATTCTTCAGGAGAACGCATGAACACACAGTCCGCATTACTTTTTGTTAGCCGAAATGACTGTGACCTTTCTTCTTCCAGAAATTGTTCTAGCTCATGTCCACATGAAAGTCAGGGGTTGGATCGTCTGGCTTCTAGAGTTCCTGATATCTTTTGGGAACTAATAAAAATATAGCTAACATTTATTCAGCACTCACTGAACCCAAGGGAGGGTGTCAAGTGCTTGGTAGAGCACGTTATAGTATTTAATCCTGACAACTGTTAGGGGAAGTTACTGCTAATGTCATCCTCAGTTTGCAAGTGGGAAAACCGAAGCATGCGGATATTCCTCAGCTCACTCAAGGCCACGTGGCTATACGTGGTTCAAATCCACGGATGCCACACTCCAGCCCCCTCACCTCTGTTCCCTCCTACTGTTATGTGGTTTCTCATTTTCATCTGCCTGAGATGAGTGGATATGGAAGGTGAGACAACTAGAAGCCAGAGAAAATATGACTCCATGTTAGGTCATGTGTAGAAAAAGAAATCTCACCTTTAACTTTCAAGGTGACAGGTGCCAGATTTCAGCCTTTACTGAGGAAACACCGTGCCGCCAGTCACATAGACAGAATCAGGAGCCAGGAGACCCTAGAGATCAGAGATAAAAGAGACAGAGTGTTCGTCTCCTTTGTGTTTATGATCGTGTGTGAGAAGAAGACATGTAAACTGCAAAAGGTGATGGTTTGCCTTGTGTATGTGTGTGGTTTGGTGTGTGTGCATGTGGGTGGTGTATTCCTAGTGTGTGTATGTGTGTGTGTGAGAGAGAGTAGTACGTGTGGTGTGGGGTTTGTGTGTGGTGTTATGTCATGAGGTTGTGTGTGAGTGTGTGTGTGTGTTCCTCGGTGTGTGTGTTTCGTGCCTGTGTGTAGTGTGTGAATGTTGTGTGGGTGTGCAGGTGTGTGTTGGGGCATCTGGGCACACTCACGTGACTTGGCACACTCATCCCACTGAATGATCTGCGGCTTCATCTTCTCAGCCTGCAGATTGGACTTCCATTTTTAATAGGACAGGTGCCCTCAGTCACCGGAAAGGGGAGATATCTCCACGGAAACAGTCATCATAAAAGAATTTAAGGACACTTTCACATGGGACGAAAATTCACCAGCTTTTCAGAGAAAGTGAAGAGTCACCTAGTTTCCAGGGAAATCTTAGCTCATGGAATGTTCTGGGGTCAAAAACCATCTTTAGGGGCGTCTGGGTGGCTCAATCGTTAAGCATCTGCCTTCAGCTCAGGTCATGATCCCAGGGTCCTGGGATCGAGCCCCGCATCGGGCTCCCTGCTCAGCGGGAAGCCTGCTTCTCCCTCTCCCACTCCCCCTGCTTGTGTTCCCTCTCTCGCTGTGTCTCTCTCTGTCAAATAAATAAATAAAATCTTAAAAAAAAAAAAAAACCCAAACCATTTTTAGCCTGTGTGTCTAATCAGAGAGAAGTCTGATGTCACTTGTCCTGCTGGAGTGCCCATGACGTGACCTCTGCCCAGCCAGCTCGTTTGGCTGTGTGTCCGGTGATAGCTGTTCCTTACTGGGGAGGGTGGTGAGCTGGGTGGTGCCTGGGGCTGGATGATGGTGCACGATGGGACACGGGACCTCCGCACCCCCGCTCGCAGGCGTGAATACCTCATCACACAACTACCCCCGCGCCCCCCGCCTGATTGGGAGCTGCCTGCCAAGTTCTGCATACTTGGCTGTTTGCCCTCAGTGTCGGCCTCTGGCCTTTCAGATTTGCCCGTTCTCCGCTGTGTCTCCTGGCACGTGGACAGGGCCAAATCGCATCCTCGTCTTTCCCTTCCGTCTAAGCAGCTCCTGTGTTCTGACAGGGGAAGCATGTGTTCCAATGCTGGAACTTCATGGAGCATCACCAAGTTTTTGGCTCGCATCGGTTTGGGTCAACCCTGGCTTTGGCGATCTTTGGGAGATGTGGCTCATGACAGATTCGTTCGGTTATGTCTTCTGTGCCCATCTGTCCCCGTACATCTGTAAGGCAGGCGCGAAGCTTCATCCTGCATCGACTGCCCCAAGTGGTCAGCCAGCCTGGATCCGGTCTCGCAAGGATTTGTGTCCCTCGTGGTGATGGGCGGAGGGATCAGCACATCTGCTCACCTGCAGGTACCTCTGGGCAGAAACTCAGCGGCTGCCCAATGAACATTAGCTCCTTCCTTGCTTCCTGGATGGTACTCTCACCTGGACTGGCTTTCCTTGTTTGAAACACAAGTACATCTTCATTCTCTTTCATTTATAGATAAATGTATATGGGAAAGGGCCAGGCGGGGGAAGAAGCGGGAGGGGGATTGTCCTGTATTCCTTATTAAATATTTTTGAACAATACAAATGTAATACTGATTCAAAAATTAAATAGAAAACTAAAAGCAATATATTTAATATAGACAAGCTGATGGTAATCTAGGATATGGAAAAAAAGAAAAAACATTTCCTAAACTCGCCATTCTAATAATAACCAATGTTAACTCTTCAGTGTATTTGCGTTGTCTCTCTCTCTGTGTCTCACTAGGAGTGGGATTTCTAACACAAATTCCCTTGAAATAAACTGTGAATGGAGGGTAGTAAGTAAGCCAGGAGAGATCTTTCCTATGTCAACATTTGGACCTATGAATGTTTTTGTTCTTACAGATTCTCAGGACTGGAAGGCACCTTTGGGGTATGCCACCCAATACTCTGTTTTCTTCCTAATTCTTCCCTAAGACTCTAGCACTTTCCACTTAGCATTTCATGTAGCCTCTTAAATGCATATCGGCACAAGTTAGATAAAGATACAAATTATTTTTTCTTAGATAACCTAAACAACCACTTTCTCAGAGTTATTAGCAGAATGTTTGTTCTACGATCAAGAGTCAAGGTCCAGAGTTTGCCCACGGCAAAGGGTGTACCTCTGCATTTGTGCTTTTGATAAATCATGCCAAACTGCTTTCCACAGCAGCCAGACCAACTTGCACTTCCACAAGCGATATATGGAAATATCTGTTTCCCAGATAGCCTTTATTTTTTAAAAAAGGTTTTATTTATTTATTTGAGAGAGAGAGAGAGTGCACAGAGAGAGAGAGGGAGAAGCAGGTTCCCCACTGAACAGGGAGCCCGGGGCTCAATCCCAGGACCGTGAGATCATGACCTGAGGGGGAGGCAGATGCTTAACTGACTGAGCCACCCAGGTGCCCCCCCCCATAGCCTTTATAAACCTATTATATTTTTCTAGCCTGAAGGGTAAAAAATGGTATTTCAGTGTAATTAAAAAAAAGATTTTATTTATTTATTTGAGACAGAGAGAGAGAGCACACACAAACAGGGGGTGGGGACAGGCAGAGGGAGAGGGAGAAGCAGACTCCCCACTGAACAGGGAGCCCGATGTGGGGCTCCATCCTAGGACCCCGGGATCATGACCTGAGCTGAAGGCAGATGTTTAAACCACTGAGCCACCCAAGCGCCCCTGTTTCAGTGTAGTTTGAATGTATTCTCTTGTCATGAGTAAGATGATGCTTTCTTTCATTTGTATGGCTTTTCCCATAATCTGTTGGTGTTCTTTATCCATTTTTCTCACATGTTCTCTTTCTTAATTCCTGGGAATTCTATATACGTTAGAGGGATTAGTCATTTGCTGTGATGAATTGTTAATAGTTTTCCCAGCTCGTTCATTTGGCTTTTGATTTGTTCATGGTGAATTTTACCCAAGCAAAGTTATTTTAAAAATATTTTCATGGAATTGAACGTCTCAATTTTTTTTTAATGGTCTCTTGATTTTGAGCCGAGCAATAAAGGCTCCCCCCACTACTATAAGACCCTGGCATATTTTATGACCGAAGGTGTGGGCAATTTTTCTCTGCTCACTTTATGCCTAACTATCAATTTCCTAAATTATATTGTAAATTGACCCACAGCAAAAAGGCGAGTCAGAACTGAAAGCATCCCTCACCTCCTCAGTCCTGGGAGACTTTAGAGAAAGCTGTTGTGGGAAGGGCAGAAAATCAGCAGAAAAAGAACAAGAAAGAAATTCTTGGGAATTTGTGGTTGCAGAATGCTTCTCTCTTCCGTTGTGCATCTTGGTTTCACATAACTTAACGTGTACCAGGGAACCTTGAGGGACCGACTTGATCCGAGGTTGTTATCAGCTGGTAGCATTCTAGGTACATTTGTAAAGACTCTCAGAAGGAGGGTATCCTCCCCTTTAGGCCTCCAGAAACCCCCACAAATAATTTTTTCAAGAGCCATGACTTCCATGCAGGTAAATTGAACACATATCCAAGCAAACAAGGCTACAAGGCTGACGAGCAACAGATATAGACAATGCAAGAGGGGTCTTCTTACCTTCAGACACTGGAATATTAGACCAGAGACAGACAGATAAAATGATTCTGCTTACCAGGTTTAAATAACTTATTGATCTTAAAAATAGCTGAAGGCTACTATAAAAACCACAGAGCAAATTTGGAAAAAAATTTTGAACTTACAGATATGGCAAATATAATAACTAAAATTAAAATTCAGGGTAAGGGATAGATTGGACATAGAATGATATAGAATTAGAGAATTAGAAGATAGAAAAGAAGAGATTATCTGGAATATGGCACAAAGAGACACGATGTTGAAAAATATAAGAAAAAGGTAAGAGATACGAAGAATAATTTGAGAAGGGCCAATGCATATTTGACTAGAGAGGAAAGAAAGCAAAGGCAAATTTTTCGTGAGATTACGGTTGAGAATTTTCCAGAGCGGGTGATGTATGGTCATTCGTAGGTACAAAGGTCTATGCTAACAAGGTAAAATTTTTTTTAAAAGTCTGCATTTAGATAGCATAATGATACCAGGAACTCCAAAAGCACGGAGAAAAATCATAAAAACATCCAGAGAAAGTACATTTTACTTCCAAAAGAATGACAGTTGGAATGTCTGCCGACCTAATAAAAACATCAGAGCGAGGCAGAAACCAGTGGAATGTCTTTAGTGTGCTGATGAACAAACAACCTAAGACGTTCAATTCCATGAAAATATTTTTTTTTTTAAAGATTTTATTTATTTATTTATTTGAGAGAGAGAGAATGAGAGAGAGCGAGTACATGAGAGGGGGGAGGGTCAGAGGGAGAAGCAGACTCCCTGCCGAGCAGGGAGCCCGATGCAGGACTCGATCCAGGGACTCCAGGATCATGACCTGAGCCGAAGGCAGTCGCTTAACCAACTGAGCCACCCAGGCGCCCCTCCATGAAAATATTTTTAAAATAACTTTGCTTGGGTAAAATTCACCATGAACAAATCAAAAGCCAAATGAACGAGCTGGGAAAACTATTAACAATTCATCACAGCAAATGACTAATCCCTCTAACGTATATAGAATTCCCAGGAATTAAGAAAGAGAACATGTGAGAAAAATGGATAAAGAACACCAACAGATTATGGGAAAAGCCATACAAATGAAAGAAAGCATCATCTTACTCATGACAAGAGAATACATTCAAACTACACTGAAACAGGGGCGCTTGGGTGGCTCAGTGGTTTAAACATCTGCCTTCAGCTCAGGTCATGATCCCGGGGTCCTAGGATGGAGCCCCACATCGGGCTCCCTGTTCAGTGGGGAGTCTGCTTCTCCCTCTCCCTCTGCCTGTCCCCACCCCCTGTTTGTGTGTGCTCTCTCTCTCTTGTTTGCTTGGATAGTCCAGTTAGAATATCATTTAAGAATGAAGGCAAACTAGGGGTGCCTGGAGGGCTCAGTCGGTGAAGCGTCTGCCTTTGGCTATGGTCATGGGTCATGATCCTGGGGTCATGATCCAGGGATGGAGCCCGCCTTGGGCTTTCTGCTCAGTGGGGAGTCTGCCTCCCCCCCCTTCCTGCTCTCTCTCTCTCCCTCGCTCTCTTTCAAAGGAATAGATAAAATCTTTAAAAAAAGAATGAAGGCAAAACAAAGGAAGCCCTCTAAAAATCTAACACGAAGTTCATGAATGGAATGAGGCCATCCAAATAGCCAATCAACATGCAAAGTACTCAGCCTAGTTAATCATCATGGACATTTACATTGAAACAACAATGATCTACCACCACATCTGCATTGGATTAGCAAAGAACTCTGACAAAGCAAGTATTGAGGAGGATTTGGAGCAAGGATAATGTTCATCTCCTGTTTCCAGGAGTATGTCCTGATAAAATCACTTGGGAAAAATTTTGGATGATTTTGCAGAGTTGAAATTACGACCATCTCAAGACTCAGCATTTGCACTTGCAGGTTCGTGCCCTAGAGAAAGTGTACATCTCTGCAGTAGGAGAGGGTATAAGGATGCTTGTTAGCAGTATTCGTCAGGATAGCCTTATTAAAACCGAGATAACCCAAATGCCCATGGACAATAAAACGAGTGCATAAGTTGTGGTATATTCATGCAATGTGTCATTGTACAGCAGTAACAAACAAGCAACCATCACATGTGACAACACGTATGGATCTCAGACTATGCTGAACAGGAGTATAAATATAATAACACTCCATTTATGTGCATTTCCCAAACAGGCGAAACCGAACTGTACTGTGTGGGGATGCATGCCTAGTGGCAAAGACCTTAAAAACGAAGAAAGGAGAATAAAAATCTGGATAATGGCTCCTTGTAGGGAAAGGGAAGCTCTTTCGGTCTGAAGTAAGGCACCAGGTTTTTTGAACGTCAGGTTCAATTTCTTGGCCTGATCGGTGGTTCTATGTGGGTTCACTTTTAGCTTTAAAATAGCTGTTTCTGTGTTTTTTACATTCTTTTCTGTCTACATGCTGCGTGGGACAATTAAAATATTTGTAAAACGGATACATTTCTCTCCCCTCACCCCTGTGTGCCTCCCCAGCCACAAACCCTAGTCCTATTTTCCGGTATATCTGCCCGCCTGAGGTATTTCTAATTCTTATTTTAAATTACTGTCCCCCCCCTCCCCCCCCCCCCCCCCCCCCCCCCGCCAAGTTAGAGTTACTTTTGTTTTCACTAACATAAGTTGGCTGGTTGGTGCTTTCCTTTTGAGGTGGTCGCTGGCTCAGCTGGATACACAGGCTAGCCTCAGCCAGTAAGAATTATCTGGCCCAAAACGTCAACACTGCCGAGGTTGAGGAACGCTGCCCTACTATGTGTCTCCCTGGTAAATTCAAGGGAAGAAAAGGATATGAGCCCTAGGACTTTAAAAATCACAGTTAATCCATCTCCTCTGGAATCACCCACCTAGTAACCCTGCAGCCGCCCTTCAGCCATCCCGTGGGCTTCCTTTTCAAGCCCCCAGAGAGGACGAGAGAACGGGGGAGCGGAGGGATTTTAAAACATCAGCTCTGGGTGCTTGCAGGGGTATGGTGGGTTCCTGATGCTATTCAGTCCGAGCTGTTTTCTTCACCTCCTCATCCCAGCGGGGCGTGCACTCTGCTGGAGGGCGGGGCGGGCAGGTGATGACTACACCAAGAGGGGCAGGGGGAGGGGCAAGAGCAGAATCACTCGGCTTTTCTCTCACTTTTCAGCCCCCAGTGCCCAGTGCCAGCCACCCTCCACCCTGGGCTGCAGCATGCCTCACTGCGCGCACGTACACACACACACACACACACACACACACACACACACACACACAAGTTCAAAAGTCTTTGATCCCCCAAGGGGTTTCTTCTTTTCCTCTCTGCTCCTCTTCTTCTCATTCTCCTCCTCCTCCTTTCCTCCTCCTCCTCCTCCTCCTCCTTCTTCTTTTTCTTCCTCCTCCTCCTCCTCCTCCTCTTCTGCTGGTTCCTTTTCCTTCTCCTCCACGCTCCTCTCTCTTCCTCTCCTTCTTCTCCTTATCCTCTTTATCCTCCATCATTCCTGGAGTCTATATATTCTTCTATAGTTTCCTTGGGTCTGATTTCACTGAGGGGGCCAGCATCCTGTGCTAATCCATCATCTTGGTTGGCATCCTGGTTATTGTGGTGACAGCAATAATTGGGCTGGTGATTTTATTTTATTTTATTCGATATTTTAATCGAATGTTACACGGTTTCTCGAAGATTAGGAGTTTGAGCAGAGTCTCCATAAACGGTGAAAACACAAATTTTGTCCTGTTTTTCTGGCTAACTTCACTTGTTTAATTTTTTTTTTTTTTAAAGCAGGCTCCGTGCCCAGTATGGAGCCCAGTGTGGGGCTTGAACTCAACAACCCTGAGATCAAGACCTGAGCTGAGATCAAGAGTTGGACGCTGAAACGACTGAGCCACCCAGGCGCCCCTGTTTCTTTTTTCTGAATAAGTTTCTGAGGTGCAGTTGACTTCGTTTGGAACTATTGCTGAGAAATACAAAACAATAACTTAACCAAATGTTTTAGTTAAGTCATACAAAACACTTGGGCTTCTTAAGAGGTGATGATAGTTAATTTTTTTTTTATTAAAGATTTTTATTTATTTATTTGACAGAGAGAGACACAGCGAGAGAGGGAACACAAGCAGGGGGAGTGGGAGAGGGAGAAACAGGCTCCCCGCTGAGCAGGGAGCCCAATGCGGGACTCGATCCCAGGACCCTAGGATCATGACCTGAGCTGAAGGCAGTCGCTTAACCAACTGAGCCACCCAGGCGCCCGGTGATGATAGTGAATTTTATATGTCAACTTGGTTAGGGTATGGTGCCTGATCTTTTGGTCAAACACAACTGGTATAGATGTTGCTGTCAAGGTGTTTGGTAAGTGTGATTATTATAATTAGTTGACTTTAAGTAAAGGAGATGACTCTTGATAATGTGGGTGGGCCTCATCCAATCAGTTGAAGGCTTCAAGAGCAAAAATGGATTTTTCAGGGAAGGAATTCTGCTTCAAGACTGTAAATAGAAATCCTGTCTGAGTTTCCAGCCAGCCAGCCTACCATATAGATTTAAGACATAACACATCCACAATCACATGGGCCAGTTTCTTAAAATAAATCTAAGTACATACATATCCTATTGGTTCTGTTTCTTCGGAGAACCCTGACTGATATAGAAGTTATTTTGTACCACATCTTTTCTTGAAAGTGAAAGGGCTTTTAAATCAAAGTTGTTCAGATGAGATTCTCAGGGTCAGTTTACCAGGACTGAGAAGAAGCAGGTGTAGCTTGTGCGTGATCAGACCTGCTTCATAACCCAGAGGCACAATAGAAGAGCTTCTTTTGGACAAGTCAAAACCAAGTTTTCCCAAAGTAAATTGACACTTTGATGAGAAATAATGAGGTAATTAAATGCCTGTTCCCAGAATTGTATGTGTCTTTTTTGCCAAAGATACGTGCACACCTCTGCTCCTGAGGCCCTGCATGGCTTTAGCTGTATTCACTGGTTCCTACACTTACTCACTCATTCATGCAACATTTACTGAAGAGGACAACGACTCTCTCTGTCCTGCATCACCAGCATATAACACTGCACCTGAGTATTTCTTTTTAAGGATTTTATCTATTTATTTGAGAGAGCGAGCATGAGTCGGAGTTGGGGGTGTGCAGAGGCAGAGGGAGAAGCAGACCCCCCGCTGAGCCCAGAGCCCAACGCGGGACTAGATCTCAGGACCCTGAGACCATGACCCGAGCCAAAGTCAGACGCTTACCAGACTGAGCCACCCAGGTGCCCCAACACAGTGCCCGAGTATTTGTGGAATGAAGGATAGATGTCTTAAATTGCCGATTTATGTGTCAATTGAATAAAAAAGTAAACTAGAAGATCTGCAGAGCGTTTTCATCTTGGTAGTTTGCTCCAACTTAACTTCTGTTGTAGGTATTTATGATGACTTGCCTTGTTCCTTGCTCCCACATTAGACCTCCTGCAGGTGGAAGGCACTCGGGTCCTATCCGCAGACTAATCCCGACCCCACGTTTGAGAGCAGCGCTGCTCTAGAAGCTTTAGCTCAGCAGCTTGTTCCACGCATGCTCTGCCCTTGAGCTTCTGGGTCTGGGATGGGCGCTTTGCATTCATTGGCTAGGGTGTGTTTTCACTTTTTTTTTTGCCACCGATGATGAAGTCAGTGGTGGCTAGTCAGTGGTGGCTTCTCCCACTCCAGCAAGGCCGTCTGTGCAATATAATGGTCACAAGCTATGGCCTCTCTTAGACCGGTGTTCATATTTAAATCATGCCTTTTATTAGCATGGTTTCCTCATCTGAAGAAATGTACCTGTGTTGGATATATGAACACAGTGATGTCAGCTTTGACACTGAAAAGTACACGGGGGCCCCTCCATACATGCTGACTCCTTCTTCCTCATTCTGGGATTTAGTTCTGCCTTGCTTTGCCTTGTGCTCACACTGAACGCCGTAATTTGGGCAAGCCAGCGTGCCTCTTGGGACATTTTCCCACCTATACAAAAAAAAGTTGAAGCTGGATGCTATATTCCAAACTGTATCATAGGGAGCAACAGATGCCTGTTAGACAATTTACTTACAAACACTCACTTTTATGCATTCGGAATTCAGTGATGAACAGGAAGAAAAATTCGTGCTTGCGTGGGGCTCACTTAATGTGCAGAAAATTAAAATAGGTGTCACGAGAAAATGAGAGGGGGCTGATGGCTGATTTCAGTTCGGTGGTCGGGAACGTTTCTCTGGAAAGGTGCATTTAATCGGAGAGCCTAAGAACAAGAAGGAGGCAGTCCTGTGATGATCAGGAGGAAGAAGATTCTAGGCAAAGGGAATGGCTCATTCAAAAAACCTGACATGTGGCTGAAGAACTGAAAGCATTTTGTTCTGGGTCAAGCACAGCCCTTGATTAATGCACTCTTGTGAAATGCGACTCTTCAAGGGGATGATTGTGTTTGCAGTGTTTCCCAAGTCTGTTGGACCAGAGAACCCTTCTTGCATGGGGTATCCATTAACATCTCTTGGCAAATAATATTCCAGCACCAGTATTTTGTGATTTATTTCTGCTGCCGGACCTCCCTGCCCTTGTTCTAGCTACAGTTCCGTCGGAATGCTGGAGGGAAGTCATGTGATGTCAGGCACTGAAGAGACTTTCTGCTTTTTCCCCGTGTGCGGGCCCTGGCCTCAGTTTCCCTAGCTGGGTTCTGAGGCTCTGGTTCTGGTCCAGGCAGAAGTCACTAGAGGCTCCGCCCACTAAGGCAATGATAAAGCCATGATGTCCTTTCCTTCAGCGACGGCAACCTGCCAGGTCTTTCTTTCCAAGACCATGTAAATTGCTGTATACACATTTAGAGTCCTGTGCTTAATTTGAGTGCCGAGGTGGGAAGTTGTCCTAGTGGTGGGGAAACCCTATTGCCGTTCTTATTCTTGCGTGAGTCAGATGGCTACCTCAAGTTAGGTACGAGGTACTTGCAGAGGAAGAAATCCTCCACAAAAGCTATAATGCTCTAGTGAGTAATGGTGGAGCTGGGCCGTAAGCCAGGACTTTCGACTCCAAAGTTTATCTTCCCTGATGCTATACTCTGCTATTTTCCTAAAACTGGAGGCTTCCCTTACCGGTCATACTCCCGGTCTGTCCCTACTTTGCAAACTCTTCTGTACGCCTCCACGTTTTTCATGTGTCCAACACATCCTCAGCAGTGACTTTTTATTTTCGTTTTGGTATTTTCATTATACAAAGTCAAGATCCAAGCCAGGTTTTCCAGGCTTTCGTGCTTGTCCCGGGGAGAGTAAGCTCCCCCCCGGTAATCCCTGGTGAACCCAGGGCAATATCCTCTCCCTAACACCTGCGTTAAGAGATATTTGAAGAGGGGCTGCTGGGTGGCTCAGTCGGTTAAGCGTCTGACTTCAGCTCATGTCGGTTAAGTATCTGACTTCAGCTCAGGTCACGATCCCAGGGTCCTGGGATCGAGCCAAACGCTGGGCTCCCTGCTCAGCGGGGAGTCGTCTTCTCCCTCCCCCTCTCCCCTGCTTGTGTTCTCTCTCTCAAATAAGTACATAAAATATTTTTTAAAAAGAGATGCTTGAAGAGAGGGCACACTGAGGTGTTTTTTTTTTTAAATGAACCACCAAAGGAAGGTACTGTTTCTCCCCCTTCCCACCCACCACCGGAGTCCTTGTAGCCCCATCACCCAGAGCCTTGTCTGATATATTTATTTCCTCCAATCTCTTCTTGAACCAACTTACTTTTTCTCTTGTGCCAGAGTTTAGGGTTACAAAATGTCATATGTCTATTAACTGCCGTGTGAAAGAGCTCTCTGAGGTAGGAGAGAGCAGTCTGGCTTCTCATGACTGGCTTCCAGTGGGTCATCAGTGCCCTGGAAATTGGAGCCACATGGAGGATCTTTTAGGGTCTGGAAGAAGGTGCTTGGTATTGTGAGGTTGCTGGGGAGGCCACGGGCTGCCCATGAAGAAATCCCACAGCACAGAATTGAGTTGCAAGCTCTCAGAGAACAAGATCTTTAGCTCCTCAAGCTGCTCTCAGACTGTGGTATGATGCTAGACATCTGGAGCTCCCTATTTGCCAAATCAAAGTGAATTTGCCATTGCACGGCATCCAGTCTGCTGCCCGGGCTCTGGACTTAACCTGTGAGCCCAGATTGTTGGCTTTACCGCCAACTCACCCTCATTAAAGAGCCCACTTTCTATCTACCAAGGAGGGACATCCATTGTCCAGGATGCGTTGTGTCGAGTATTTCGAACTAGGTACCAGGTGACTGCTTTCGGAAGCCACTAGCTCCTAATGAGCCCTCCTGGCCTCACCTGTGCTTCTCCCAACTGCACCTCTGCGTTCCCACCCCTCAGGGGCTACATTCTTTCTCTCCCTGAAATGTCAGCCCTCATTCACCTTGATGGCCATTCCTGCCGAGGCCATTCTTTTATGG